>NC_136415.1:52525571-53125571 GCF_051521515.1 Lactuca serriola
TATAATTGTCATATTAACGCATGCAATGTAAATAAAAGCTAGGAAAGAGTATACTTGATTCAAATTTTGTCCCTGAAATTTGAAGCTTGAACCAAAATCCACGTAATTGCATGCCAAGCTTAATGGTTGTTCATAGATGCTAAAATGCAAGACTCTTTCAACAGCACAAAGTTTCCGACTTAACTCTTGCTAAAATCCGGCGGTGGCTCATGGTGGCTCAAAAATTCCAGCAAATTTTTGGGTGGGCTTTTTCAGTTTTGTTCGGTTGGAAGCATAAAGATCGAAAAAAGAAACACTTTGGTGGTGTCGGAATTGCGAGAAGTGGTCGGAGTTGCCGGAAAATGTATGAAAAGCCAAAAATGGGTGGTGTCGGTAATAGATCAGAAACGTTTTTGGGTGGGGTTTGTAGAGCTCGGAAAAACTAAGAGAATGGCACAAATTTCATTGAATTATGATCGACGTATCAACGGGAAAATTGATTTTTCAGACAAAGTGGGTGTTGGGTGGTTGTGTTCTAGAGAGAGAGAGAGAGAGAGAGAGAGAGAGAGAGAGAATTTAGATAGAGGAAAGCATGTGTTTGGGAGGAAGAAGAAGCTACAACTTAAGTCTTCATGTCATTACTAATGGTCAATGAAAGTCAAAATGTCAACTCATTAAAGGCCTGGTCAATGAAAGTCAAAAGAAGTCAAAGTTCGTCCACCACACTGTACGGGTCACATAGAGCCGCACACAGGTTGTGCACCAATCACCGAGATCATGCCAACTTCGAGCCAAGTTTCCCTGATCTGACCCACCCACATAGCTCAGTCGTGCAAGGGCACATGGTTCATGCAACCTGGACATGTAAAAGGGGTGCGCATGGGTACACGTGTCACGCATGAATTACAGTGTCCGACTGCTTTTTGCTTCAATTTTATCATACTTTTGGCTTGAATTTGAAGGCCTTAGCACATGGAAAACTTGATTTATTGAAAGACAACTTTATAGAAACCCAATGACATCTTCAAAGCTTCTTTATTCGAATTAAGAAAACACGAAAGCACAATGCTTCTAAAAATGCCCCTCTTTAACGTCTTTGGCTAGGCGTCCTCAAAGTTTTGAGTTAACACCTCGGGACATCCGAATGGATGATATCTAGGGAATTTGCATCGAAACCTTCATAGAATGTCTTCAAACGGTTCCCATTGACTTTTAAGATTTTTCCTGTTTCTTCACTTTGAATCTTCACCACTCCATGGTCAAAGGTCTTGATGTTGAGAGAAAAACTTTTGAGACACACTTGAACAAACGTTAGAACAAGTTGAATATGCGGAATAAGTTAATCTCAAAGGATCATAAAGCTCAACAATAATAAGTTAGAGTTAGAGTTAGATAATTAGATGCATAAATATAAGGAAATATAAATGACAACAAGTATTATCTCAAGTAAACACTTAAGCTGATTCGTAACAAGGATTGCAATCAAACCAAGTTAATAAATGTGATCACCTTAACATGATTAAGTCAAGGGTGACTTGCTCCGAAGAGAGATTATGATCTTTAAGTATAGCAGGATCTTGACAGTGAGAGATAAGATAAGATGAGAGAAAGATGTGTATTCGAGATGTGTTTTTGAACAGAACATGAGAACTCTTTATATAGAGTCTCAAAGATTACAATAAGACAAACTAAGTCTAAATCTGTCCAATTGAAACTTGGGTGATGAGAATCTTTCATTATTTGGTAAATTTAGACACTACCACAAATGAAATAATCAAATTCACATTTCCATTATAGGTAGAAACATACAAACATCAATTTTCCATATGCCATTGCATGGAGATATAAAATAAAACAAAATTTTATTTATTTATTAAAAATGCGGAAAAAAAAAACTTTTTCCTTACAATGCAACTTTAAATGAAAACTATGCTATTACATATTTTCTAGCAATCTATCATAACTCCTAAGTAGTAGCTCAAGAATCTGATCTTCGAACCATGCGATTGCAATCCATCTTCGCTATCAGATTCAACATACTCTTTCTTTAAGTTTCCTTCCATTTGCTTGATCCTGCCAAACATCAAAATGTAACCGAGTCACATTTTGTATTGACAATCATCAATAAGGAACTTAACAGAGTTAGATAGTGGACTTACTTGAAGTAGAGTCAAACTTTTTGACTTGACCTTCTCTCAGATCTTTCAGGTAGTTAGGACAGCTTCGCAACCAATGCACCTTCCTTTGGCAATAGAACCATATGGACTCTTTGTTAATGGTACATGAGACTATCTCAGACTTAGCCTTTCTCTTTACCATTTGGTCAACCGAGTTGACTATGGTCGATCCCTTTCCATTGGGAAGAGAAGGCTTATATGGATATCCAATGTTACCATTGTCAATGTCCATGGAGGTTTAGGAAGTTGATCTTCTAATCAAATTTGCTTTACCAGTCCTCCACCTCCTCCAATTATTCTCCCTAACCCACAAGGAGCTGGAGGAAGTGAAATATGATTTCCATGAGCCAACCACGAGACATCATCTTCATTAGGAAAGCTTGTTCCATGAGATTTGGGAAGATCATAGTTGTCTGAACCAAACATCTACAATGAGAGATATTCAAGTTAGTTGATTTAAGCCCTTAATATAACACCCAATATGAAATATTAATGCTAGGACCCAACACAACATTTTATAACTTAGAAGAGGGATGACGTAATCCAAGCTATAAAATATTTGAAGGTAGGCGAATGACGATTCACCAATTTCCACCATCAAAAATGAAATAATTTATTAGGTTTTAATTGGTTTTGAAACTCCTAGATCTTTTGAGATTTATTGAACTTTTCAATGGCATGTTTCAATCTCGATTGCACCCTCTCAGGTTTTGTGACTGGGATGGCGAGGATCACAAAACAAGGTGTGAATAAACATGCAAATATACTTGGTACCCTTAATATTTATCACTTAATCGCTATTCCGGTTAACCACACGCGCTCCACCGATCCTATGATAAACATTAAATTACCATTTTCCTACCTTGTTAAATCCAAGTTAGTGTGCCGGTTAACCACACACGCTCCACTAACGACTTAAGCAAAGTGAAAAGTGTAATTTCATGGGTTAGCACCAAATTCACATTTTTCCTAAAGTAACTAAGATTGGGAATTTATAAAAGGTTTAGGTACTTTATATTTATCATTATACTTATAATGAAGGGAGAATTAGAGTCCTGTCAAACCCGTTCGGCTAACGACCCTCCACCAGTCAAGGAAGCGGTGAGTGAAAGTGGACACCTATTAAACTGCTATTTTATAGGCAATAACCTTATACTGCCCTTATAGACCGGCTTCGTGAATGAGGTCTACTAACGGTAAGACTAACTTGCTCTTATATATATATATATATATATATATATATATATATATATATATATATATATATATATATTATTAGCTTATAATACTATAAAGTATAAGGGTTGCATTTTAACTTTTAAAGCTCTAGGGTTTGGAATTAAAGTGTGTATGAGACTTTAAAAGTTCCAAAACTTGAGGGCAAGTTTTGAAACTATTCAAAAACTTTTCATTTCTATAACATATGAGTTTAATATGACTTTTAATGGGAAGACTCTTGGACATCCATAACTTGAGGACAAGTTATGGAGCTCATAAAACAATTTATGGGATAAGACTCTTCAACTTCATAACCTAAGACTCTTTAATAATAATTTTAAAGAAAAACTTTTGGTTTTCCAAGACAAGTTATGGAATCCATTAAAGGCCATTTAGATCATCAAATAAACAATCCAATATGCCAAGGAAAACTATATGAACAAGACAATTCAAATCAAACAATTTAAATGTAATTAGTCTAACCATTAAACTAATACAAAACATGAATCTATTGACAATTATCTTTGGAATTGGATTAGAATGATCATTACCACATCAAAAACAGGTTTATAAGCTCAAAAACAGCTTAGTGTAATGATTCTAGTCCAGTTCCATCCTTGAAACTTGAAGATATGCTGTCTGGGGATCTAACTTGTCGAGTGCATGAACCAAATTGACGATTTGGATGAATTTAGGCATGGACTCGTCGAGTCCCTAAATGAACTCGGCGAGTTAGTTGTCCAGACAACATATAAACTCCAATTTTAATCAATTTGCATCAAGTATAATTGAAAACAACCCTAGGCTCTGATACCACTGATGGGTTTTAAGCATTCTAATACTCCTATGGTGTACATGCAACCCTATAAACCTTGGATCTATGTTTTCTCTATTATGCATGAAAATATTTAATATTCCAAGGTTTTATTCTAACTAGCATAATATGAACCAACTATACTACAAAAGCCTAGTTAGATGACATACCTTTTAATGAAGCTTGAAGTCTTGAACTTTAAGAGCTTAGCCCCAATAGTGTGGAAGCCTCAAGTGGAATCACAAATATAGGTGGAAATCATGTCGTGTCGTGTCGAAACACTAAACGGGTTAAAAGTGCTTGACCCTAACCCGACCCATTTAATTAACGTGTCGTGTCATGTCAACCCGTTTATTTTCGTGTTGAGTTCGTGTCGGGTTTCGGGTTAGGGCTATACCTCGAAATATGTTGTGTCATGTGAGGTTAAAAGATTGAGCATGTTGAAAAAGTAGGATTTGGGTAGGTGGAAAGGAAAAACTAATAGTTGGAGGCATAATAGATGAAATCATAGCAAGTTCAGATGACAAAATTAAAAGAGTGGGAGTTGGGGAGGCGGATGACAAAGGTCATGAGGATGCGATAGTGGTGAAAGAGACTGGGTAGTTTGGGAGAGAATAGAAAATTTGAAATGAAGTCTTGATCTAGACGGCTAAGTCATTTCAACATTACAAAACAATTCAATTTGAAGGCTTTCTTTTACTTATGGTTTTGATTTTGTATCTTTCTAGTTTATTTAAATAATTCAAAATACTTGCATATAAATAAACATGTCATTTTCGAGTCATATTCGAGTTGAAATTCTCAACCCTAACCTTACCCGTTTAATTTTCGTGTCGTGTCGTGTCAACCTGTTTATTTAAACGGGTTGAAATATCTTGCCCAAACCCGTTTATTTCGTGTCGGGTTCATGTCGGGTTTCGTGTCGTGTCAATTTTTGCCACCTCTAGTCACAAATCACCAAAAACACCTTGGAAAACTTGAGAGAATAGTAAGCACACTAGAAATTGGCCCACTCTTGCTTACACACACACACACACACTAGTGCCATTTCATGTGCCAAAGACCTCTTTGTATAGTATGGAGGATTAGGGTTTCATCCATGTAAACCCTAATACCCATGACGTTTCATTTCCATAGGATCCATCGGTTAAAAGCTCCATGGACTATCAATGCAAGCTTAGCCCACCTAAATGAACTTGGCCCATACTATATATAAGAGTCCATATTTAATTAGTTCCTTTTGATCACTAAATTAATTCTAAATTAACTCTTTATCAATACTGATTAAATAATATGATTCTATATTAATATATTAGAACTTATAATATATTAATATAAATCATAAACATACTATTCTCAAAAGACTATCCATATAAATTCTTTCGGTGAAGTGCAACCCAAATGGACCATGCCAAATCGGGTCAAGTACATACCAATTATAGTTATGGACTTAGACACTAGTCTAACAAAATGTACTTATTACCATCGATACTTTCTATGGCCGATGTACCACATAGATCGATGTGAAGAAGCTCAGGAGGTTCAATGATCTTTGTGTTAACACGTGTGGGATGACTCTTCCGGCTTTGCTTTCCCATTCGCATGAAACACACAAATGTTCCTTGTTATACTTTAGAAGTGGCAAACTATGCACATGATCACTAAGAACTAACTTGTTGATGTCTTTTAAGTTAAGGTGCGAAAGTCGTCGATGCCACAGCTAGCTTTCATCAGAATGAGCTTTCATTAGAAGACATACAGCAGGCTTCGCTCGTATCGGTTTCAAATTTAATGGATACATTTCGCCTTTGCGCTGAGACTTCAGCAGAACTGTCTTAGTTTTCTTTTAAATGATCTCGGATCCTTCATCATCAAATGAGGCCTTCAAGCCAGTCCCTACAACCAATTGCGAGAAACTTATGAGATTGTGTTGCAATCCTTCCATGTATGCCACATTTTGAATCGAAAAATCCTCGTTCGTGATCATTCCATAGCCTTTTATTGTGCTCATGGTTGCAGAAATCGGGATTAATCGCTTGGTGTTCTCCAACCGTCGAGGATTAAGGTATTAATCGGAAATTTAGGATTAATCGGGTTTGACTGGATTAATCGGTCAACAAAGTAAAAAAATCGAAAAAAATCAAAAAAATTAAAAAAAAAATCAAAAAATTAACTTTTTTTTTTTACTCCAAAATTTTCAAAATTTCAAATATTATACCAAAATGTTCATATTTTCATATTTTCAGATTTTCAAATTACAAATTTTCTTATTTTCTAATTTTGAAGCACTTGTTTTTCTTAAGATATATTAATATTTGATTAATTTTAATATTTTATTAATAATCTGTGGTCGCCGATTAATCCCCGCCAAGACCGATTATTCCCTTAACACCAGTCGACCGTTGAGCTACCGTCGAACAATTTTCACAACCTTGATTGTGCCATATGAGTTTTTACCATATTTGACACATCCACCATCTTTTAGAGCCCGAAACTCCCTCAGCTCTTCCCTTCTCCCTGTCATGTGACGCGAGCAGCCACTATCGATGTACGATTCGTCGTCAAACTGCTCGTCACTAATAACCTGCAAAAATCAAGCAAATTTAGGAACCCAAAGTTGCTTGGGTCCACGTGAGCCTTTTACAGAACATGGAATAGCAATAGAAAGATCAACCAAATATGTTCTTTTTATTAAAGTGGTTTCATCTTTCCTCTTTATAGTGAAAACCTTAATTTTGTTATCTTTTGGTTTGTTTGAATCAGGTTGTGGAATTTTATTTTGATTATTGTTTTCTTGTTTCCTAGGGTTAGTAGACATCTTCTTCATTTGCTTTTCGTCTTCTGAGACGAGCTTTTCTTTCCCTTGACATCCTTGTTAGGATTCTGCTTTGGTCGAGAATGAAGAGGATGGGATTTAGGACCGAAGTTGGTCTTTCGGTTCTTGTCACTACTCGATTTAGGACCGAAACTGCTTCTTCTCTTCGTCTAACTGCAATATTGGCAGTGAGTGAATGGACCAAAGTTAGCCTTTGATCTTGATTTCATCTTAGAATTGGACGCCTTTTCTATGCGAACAGAATTGGAGTTTTGGGATTGCCAAAACTGATTCCTTTGTTTGAGATTCTTTTGATATCTCCTGTTTCGCTGGTGTTTCTATTCTGACAGTTGCTTTTAAGACTTGTGGATATTTTCTTTTGGCTTTGGTCAGCGTGAGTTTTGCTCTTCATTGAAGAGGTTTCGCTTGCTACCTTTGTAGGTTCGCCTGTAATCTCTTCAGTACCACTTTTGCTTGGTACATCAAAGCTTGTAGGCTTATTGAGTGGTTCTACCACGTATCTGCCTTTAACCCTCCATAAGGTTCTTTATGATAAACTGACAGTCTCATCTGCATTGTCAATTGGGGCGGACCAGAAATGATCATCACAACCACCAATGTTGTCTTCATTCACCAAGGCTGTAAGTTCGGCTGTTTGTTCATGAGCAACTCCTGATGTGGTGTATACCTGATTTGGTATTGTTTGTATCTTTTGATATATCACCGCCTTCTATTTCAGAACTTTGGATTTATCTTGGGACATCCAAGAGAACTCAAGTGAATTTTCAGATATAAGATCTTTGGTAGATTCGGTTTCGCTTTTGACAAATTTTGAACAGTCAACCACATCCTCTACATATATTTCCCTCATATCACTGTCCTCGTCAAATATAGAAGTGTTTTCCACATTTATCTTGTTTTCTGAACTCAACTTGGCATTCAATGAGTCAAATTTCTGCATGGTTTCGGTCTTGATTTTTAATTTATCATTTTCGTCCAAAAGGTTTTTAAGCATGTCCTTATGGTCTTTGGACTAAATAAATGACTCGATTTTATCCAGACCGATCTTGTAGACGTCAGAAATATCATCTGAGAAAAAATAGATTCATAGTTATAACCATCAATATCGACATCTTCCTCCTTTAATTCCAGGAAAGGCAAAATCATTTTATGAATCTTTTTACCGATCACAATCTAAATGCAATTGAGTGATATTAGTATATAAACGTTTAGCAATCAAGCAAAAAATGTTTATTTGTTTCAAAAGCTTCAAATTATCACGTTGCAAATAAATTACTTCATCTTTCGTCCTAACTAACTCCACTTCCTTCGTCTCTATCCACATCCTTCTCTCCTCACTCTTGGAAGACACCCTGTTGAGTTGATCAGTTAGGTTAGAGTTTGCTAGGTGATTCTGTTTTAGACTACCACTTAAACTAGAAAACTTAAAATTTAGTTCATTTAATTTCTTTCCATGGTTCGTGACATGTATTTTTAGTGATTCAAGAATGGATTGTACCTTCCTGATCAACTGATCGTAGTCGTTGATTTGCTCACACATTGCTTTGGTAGCAAAGCACTTGTCTTCTCTTTCCTTCGCTTTCACACTTTCACCCTCGGTTGTGTAGCCTCTCATTTGTGAAACTCCAGCAGTCACCATCAAACTTCTTCCAGCAAACTCAGAGTTACCTTCCTTCGCCACAAACACACACACACACATACACCCACCCCTCCAAACACACCACTACCCCAACCCACACCCATACCCCCACAAATACACACACACATACACATATACACACACACACACACCCACCCCAACCCCCACTCCAAATACCATTCTCACCCCCACCCCAAACACCACCCTTACTAACACCCCCACCCCCACCCCCACAAAACACACAAACATACACATATAGACACACACTCACACACCCACAAACACACACCCTTGCGCACCCCACCCCAACCCTTAGAAACACACACACACCCAATACCACTACAACAATCACCGACCTACCGTCACCATCACTACCACCACCACCACCCCATCACGAACATCAGCACCACCACTGCGACCACCATCACCTATCATCACCACCACTGTCACCACCACCACCACCATCGTCGCCATCATCGATGTGACATCCCCAATTTCTCGGCCAGAAAATACCGATTTGTTTATGCTTTGTTTTAAAATCAGAGTAATCTTTTAAAGAAAACAGTTGTGGAATTTGTTCCCAAACAAAATATGATAAAACTTAATCAAAAATTTCTCAAAGAGAATGTACTTTTCATTAAATAATAAAACCTCGGGATGTCATGTTCCGATACAGACCAAAAAGCATAAACAGTACAATTTAACCTTACAGGAGTTATTTACAACTACTGGTTTATAATCCAAAATCTCTCGTCAAGTCAACCAACTTATACTCTTGTGCCATTACCTGTAATGCTAAGAAAACTGAGTAGGTAAGGCTTGGGAGCCTGGCGAACATATAGGGATTTCGAGCCACAATAATATAATTATTATATTCAATCATCAATCAATCAATCAATCAATCAATCCAATTTATCCATCCCTATTATCTCATTTATTTCTTAAGGATTTACCCTAAGAATCAACTATCCTTTATTTATTTATTCCTAAGGATTGAGCTAAGGAATTGACACAAAGTCCACCACTGCCAAGGTCCTCAAATTACAACCGGAAAATACTTAGTTCAACATACTAAACGAACACCTAGTTCTAACACTCCTAGTGAACACTTAATTCAAAACATCTGGTGAATACTTAGTTCTAAAACACTTAGTGAACACACTTAGTTCAACAACACCAAGTAAACACATCTAGTTCAAAAATACTTAAAGAACACATTGAGTTCAAAACTACCAAGTGAACACACAGAGTTCAAAAATACCTAATGAACACGTTGAGTTCAAACACCAAGTGAACACATAGAGTTGAAAAATACCTAACGAACACATAGAGTTAAAAAACACCATGTGAACACATAGAGTTCAAAAATACCTAATGAACACGTTGAGTTCAAAAACACTTATTATTTCGTCTCACATCAACTATTTCATCTACCCATGTTCTACCCAATATATTTGTAGATGCAAACACATATACAATTTAAATCTTTTAAAACCTGTATAAAACATTAATTCAACATCCATCTCAAGTAAACAAACAATGTATAAACACATAGTACGTACTTCATAGCAAATACTTCATATCTATGTGTTAGAAGAAAGTAACTACACACTCACTTGATAATACGATGATCGGACAGCACTACGGTTCTAAATGTAGTATTCTTCGGTGAAACCGGGATATCTTCCAAAAACCAGGCTTCTCGCGGGCAGAGTTTCGGCTCGAAATTCTTTTCTTCTTGGGATCGTCAGTGCTTCGAGATTTGTTTCAAGTGTCAGGATGATACCGGGGCTTCGTGGGTATAACTTGCACGTAATTCGAGGTAATATGGAGTGAGAGGAAAGAAATTGAGCAACCAATTCGGTTGGACTCGACTTCTATTTACAGGAAGCTGAAATCTTATGCTCATGTCGTGAGCCACTAATGCTCATCTCGTGAGCTCGATGTCTTGGCGTTCTTCATCGGGCCACTTGCCCTGGAAGATGTCTATCACCTGCTCACGTCGTGAGCTACTAATGCTCACGTCGTGAGCTCTGACACATGGATTGAAGTTCGTTCCCCGAATTTCATAAATTCATATCTTTTGCATACGAGATTCGTTTTCGACGTTCTTTATATCCACGCGTAGGTGAGATTATGCTCTACAACTCTCGTTTAGACTCCGTCGGCTAATTTTGAATTTAACTTTTATTATATTATTCTTAGTAGGTTAGGACAGGAAAAATCCGTTAGAAATTCATAACTCCTTTATCTGACGTCCATTTTCGTCTGTCTTTTTACCGTTGCATTACTATCGACGAGATCTTCGATTCTCGTTTAGATTGTTTCGGCTAGAAACTACTCGATCTCATATTCGAACTTTGGGATGCATACTGCTAAGTCGAAACTTCGAAAAATCATAACTTCCTCATACGAAGTAAGATTTAGACGTTCTTTTTATGCACACTCTCGGTTTAACGTATTTTACAACTTTCGTTTAAATCACTAAGGCTAAATATCGCACTATCGTAAATTCACTATTTACGTCACACAATTTCGTACCGGTTCTGTCACGAAACTTCGACAGGTCATAACTTCTTCGTTATAACTCAGATTTCGGCATTCTTTATATATCCGGAATCCTTGTCACGACCACTACAAACTAGTTAAGATTATTCATTCTAAATAATCTTTTATCAAAAAGTCACTTTTGATGCTTATCGTCTCTAAATTGACTAGCCCGAATCTACGGGCGTTACAATCGACACCACCACACCCCTACCTACCCACACGTACCCACTCTCAATCCAACCCCAAGAAACACGCACACACACACAAACATCCCCCCTAAACACACAACTACACCAACCCACACCCCCATAAACACACACACATACATACATACACACCCACCCTATAAAATACACAGCCAACCCAACCCCCACTGTCACCCACACCCCTACAAAACACACTCACACACAAACACACACCCACACCCACCCCCACCCACCCTAATAAACACGTACACATACACACACAAACACACACACACATACACACACCCACCCACCCACCCAACACCACTACAACAATCACCAACCTACCATCACCATCACCACCACAACTACTACCCTATCACTAGCATCACCACCACCGCTACCATTACCACCTTTGCCACAATTTCGACCGCCATTACCACCGCCTTTCATAACTACCGTCACTGCCACCACCACCACCACCGTCGCCATCATCGACACCACCACTCCCCCAACCACCGCTACCATTTTCTAAAAATGAAAACCAATAGACATATACACATCTAAATGTGTTTTCTAATTTTCTAAAACTGAAAATGAAAAATGAATTAGTTCTAACTAAACACGATTTCTAAATTTTCCAATGAAAACTGAAATGGAAAAACGAAAAGTGAAAAGGAAAAACGAAAAACAGAAAATGAAATTTGTTTTTCCGTAACTAAATGCAACCATAATGTTTTAATATATATATATATATATATATATATATATATATATATATATATATATATATATATATATATATATATAAGTTATCCACCTCATAGGAACAGTAAAGTTCCTAAGAGTTTGGTAGAAATGGTCCCTTGATTATAGGTTATGTTGCAGAGTGGGATTCGTTTTTCTAGATGGCCATTTTATGGAATTATGTGCATTCTTCGCACACATGTTGTATCACTGTAAAAAGGGAGACGCCTTTCACTTCCCGATCCTTCCACCGTCTTCCTTTTATCTCCCGCCGCTTCTTCGTATCGTTCCTTCCACGCTCTGTGACAGTTTCTCTTTAGCAGCGATTGAGCACCGCCATCACCACCATCTATGCAACTGATTTGATTTTTAATCTTTTCGGATTTCGTTCTTTGTTATCTATCTCGCCTTATCAAGCGACAGTTGGTTTGCAAAGCATAAACCCTATCCCCTACGCGATTAGGGTTGGTCGGCGATTAGGGCTTCAAATTGAGTTTCGTGGGATTCTCCACCAGGTTTCTCATTCTACGATTTCCTCATAAAGGATGAAATTGATTCAGTATTTTCTTATCGCTATTTCAATTTTGACTTCTTTTGATAATTTCGTGTGAACGGGAGGTGGTCCATGTTGGGTGTCGTCGGAATGCTATTGGCGTAGGTTTTCACAAGCATCGGAGTACTCAACGTTCCTAATTGGAACGATGCCGGTAAATCAGAATACTCCGCATCATCATCAACCCTATAGCTTTGATTTCAAAGGTTTCTGCATTATTCGATCTATTTGTTCCCACCTAATATTCAGATTTGTTTGCTCATAGGAGAAGTCTGTTTTCAAGCTTTGGCTAGGTCATATTTAGAATCCATCTTCTATGTTTTTTGATGTTGATGTTGACATGAAGGCGGCTTATAATTGGTTTGAAGAGCTTGTGGTTCTCTAACAGTAAGTTTCATGTTAGTCCTTGAGTATAATTCATTTTTTTTTCAATTATAGTCCCAAAGCATTTTGTTATCAAATTTTGGTAACTTATTTGAGATTATATTAGTGTATTTTTTTTTTCAATTTTCTAAGAAAGTGCACTATATTTTTTTTGTCTAGAAAATAGTCATTTTAGTTGGAAAATGAACCAAAAATGATATAAAAAGTTTAAATATGGACCAAAATCGCAAAAAACAGCATTACTTGAGGACCAAGACCGGTTACTCTTTGGACAGCTGTTGAGCATATTCAAAAAAATGCTTGCGCTTCAACTCAAATTATGAGGGTAGGCATGCAAAGTTGTTCAAAAAAATGCTTGCGCTTCAACTCAAATTATGAGGGTAGGCATGCAAAGTTGTGTGTTCGACAAAATGCCACATTGAAGATTCTCTGCTTTGATTGCCTTCAATTATTAGGTTTGTATTTGTCTATTTTGTGGTTCTTTTTTGGACCGGTGTTTCACAAGATGTTGGCAAGGTTAATAGAATGTAGTTGCTACTTCATTTTATACTTATGTAATGTTTTTCTAGTCTTAGTTGTTTGATTTTTAGATCTACAAACTCAAGAAAAAGATCATGTAACGGTCTCTGGAACAGGGTTTAAGGCATTTACAAGTCCACAACTTCATCGATTAACTATAAAAGCTACAATAAACAGTGGAATGAAATGAACCATTCCATTCCATTGTCATGTTTATTTGGCATCCTACCTCTATTTCTTTATATTGTGTCACTATAAACTACAATTACAAATTTTTGTTATTAAGGAATTGTACCTTTCATTTAAAGGTAGAAATGTGTTTACCTATAAAGAGTGAAACAAATGAGTTTGTATGTAATTTCATGAGCTCTTATCAAGTTCAATTAGCTTTTAATTTCCAAATCAATGTTGAAATTGGAATGCATTATTTGATCTACATTAGAATCAAATATGTTTTTTTTAGTTGTTATTAGATCAAGATTACCATGAGATAGAAAGATAGTGGCTTTGCATCTTCTATGTTAACAAATGGATACCCCTAAAGCAGGATTCCTCCTCTAGTTTAATATTTAAAAAGAAAATATATATCAAATTTAATAATACCCTCAAGGCCTCAACAATAAGTGTGGGTCTCGTTTTTACATTTTTCCATATTAAATAAATAGATCGCCTAACCTTACAGATTAGATCACGTAATATAAATAATTAACAAAAATTGAGCTGAATATTTTTCGATTTTAATATCTATTAAAGTAAAACACTTTTCATATAAAAAATCAATAAAAAACCGTTGTAATTATGGCGGCATGAGCCATTTCTCTCTTGCATCGCTCATTGTATCTTTTTTTAAAGCTTCATCCTCCAAATCTACCTACAAATAGTCATTGCAGCTCTTAGGAGATATCAATTCCCGATTCCTACCAAATTTCAATACAAATTGAAGATTTTTCTTACCCATCTGTTTAACTAACCCAAATTCCACAATCAGGACTTTAGAATTATACCCATGAAGGAGAGAGGAAAGTCTGTGAAATCAGAGCACGAAAACACCAATTTCTTCTCAAGTTCCAACTATTTCTCATCGTCATTAGATCTTCCATGTAAGAAACACCCGTTTAATTCATCATCTGTTGGAGTCTGTCCCTACTGCCTCAAGGAGAAGCTGATGAATCTTGTTTGTTCAGATTGTGGGGAACAGAGGCTCTCCTCTTGTTCTTGCTCCGATGTGTCTTCATACAGGAACTCATCTTGCAGTATGGGTGTGGGAAGTGTTGGGAGATTGTCGTTTTTCATAGAGAATGAAAAGGGTTGTAATGGTGATGAGAAGAAAACACTATTGTCACACATGAACCAGATCAGCATGATTGAAACAGAGACAGATGATGTTGTTTTTCTCAAGAGGAGCAGTAGTTGTGTTGTTGAGGTCAAGAAAAGCAATAGCTTTTGGAGAATTGGGAAGATTTTTAAGAAGAAGAGAGAGAAAGAGAGGTGTAGTGAGAGAAATAATAGAGGTGGATTTGATCATGCGAGGGAGGTTTGTGTAATGGATGTGTCAAGATCCAGGTCTCTCAGTAGCTTCATGGATGGAAATTTTGGCCATGAGGTTGGAAGCGTGGCTTGTTCAACTGCAAAAGTTTCGGACTTTAATCAATCCGAGTCACGAATGAGTGGTTTTAGAGGTGGATCGATTGATTTCGAAAGTGGGTTTTCTGTAAAAGATTCTGATTTCATTAGAATGGATGATGATGATGATGATGATGATGATTCAGAGTTCATTGATTTGAAGATTGACTTATCAGATAAGTCAACTAAAGATGAATCTGTTTTCAAGAAGTATGATCCACCAGAATTAACTTGTGGAGATGGCATGGGGTCATCATCATGTCGAGTTACATTGAATGAGAGAGAGATCGAGAAGGTGAAGAACAACCACACGAAGGCATGGAAAGGGATTTTTAAGCATCATTCTGGGAAGAAAGATCTTATCACATCTTAGAATCTTGATAATGAATCTTGATTCTAAGAATGCCAAATATTACATGTAATATGAAAGAAGGATCATTTTTATTCTTAGCTTAAGATGTTGGTTTTTTCATTTGATGTGCCTACCTACCAGTGAATATGACGTCGCTTTCAATGTCTTAAAATATCGTTTTTTAATCTGAACTTTATGTACTAACAAATGATAGTTCACAAGATTTCGGATGACTAATTCTAATGTATTGAAGACATTAATAGACACACTACTAGAATCATGCTTTTGAAAAGTTGCATGGAAGATGGAGTGAATTTGAAGGAAGCAAGTTAAAGTAAGGGATTGGGGCGGGGCTTTTAATGAACTTCAAGATTTGATTGATGCATCTTTGTTAACAGAACAAATGTCCCGGTGTAAAAACTCGTATAAAAAAAGCAAAAGAGTTTCAATTAAGACCGACCATTTGTTGAAAACAATGTCTTAATCACTAGATTAACATCGAGTTTAATAGAGATTTAACTTGGAAATGTAGGTGCAAGTTTATCTAAGATACGGCAGACACTACAAGAAATCTCGTAATTGTTTGCGACACTTTTACCGGCAACAATAACTTTTAGCGGCGACATAATAAGCTTAAGTCGCCGCTAAAAGTCATTGTCGCCGGTAAAGTGTCGCCGACAATGCATGGAAAACCACGATCCGCGTCAAACTGTTCTTTCAAACACTATCTGTTCGATCTGTCTATGATCCAATGGCTAGGCTCGTCCGTCTCGTTAATCAATAGCGGCGACAATGTTGCCGCTAATAGTTGAGAAATAAACCGCAATTTATCCCTCTTTCGCTGTCGCCGCTATTTCCTAATTGTGGCCGCGTAGATATTGTCTGTCACAGATACACCACAAGGACATGTCTTCCTGCTCAGTTTGTTACACTTTAATTTATATATATATCAGACTTTCAGATAATTTTGGATTATATTTTCCAATCATATTTATGGATTCGAGTAATTTGGAACACCCCTGAGTATTAAAAAAAAAAGTTAACTAATGTTTTATTAATAAAACTATTATTACTTCATGATGTAATAGATCTAGATTTTTGGAATCTATTTTTTTAGGGTTATGCTTTAAATACCATATTTATTAATATTTTACATTTATAAAGTCAATAAAATCAATTTTTTAATATTTGATTTGACATTATTTTTTTAACATAATAATTTATGTTGTTATTATTATTATTATTATTATTATTATTATTATTATTATTATTATATATTTCACACAAAACTTTATCATTCGGACGACATTATAAATTCGAACGGCTATATAGAACTGGTTTATAATAATTTTTATATTTTAGTATTAATATTATTATTGTAATTATTGTTATACATTTCGAACAATATTTTATAAATTAGACATTGTAAATTCAAACGGTTATATAAAATCGGAACAAAAGCAAAATTTATCCCTATTAATTACGGATCAGAACATTCGTCTGCATAAAAAAACGTTGTATAGTGCTTGACTAACTGTTTTCAATCTGCATAACGTACCACACAATTGTAATATCATACCAATTAGTATCTGTACTTAATAGGGACAAACTTTGCTTTTGTTCCGATTTTGTATAGTCGTTCGAATTTATATTGTCCGATTTATAAAATGTTGTTCGAAATTTATAATAATAATAACAATAATAATTTTAATATTAAAATATAAAAAAATATTTAAAACCGATTTTATATAGCCGTTCGAATTTATAATGTCGTCCGAATGTTAAAATTTTATACGAAATTTATAATAATAATAATAATAATAATAATAATAATAATAATAATTAAAAAAGAATTAAAAACAACAAAAAACACAAAATAAAAAAATAAAAAATAAATAAAAAGACAAAAAATCAAATAAAAAATGATGAGATTGGAATATGAGGAGGGGTACTTACAAAACCCCTTTTTATTTAGTTAATCCATGATCATTGCCTAAAGCTTTTTGTGACTTTGATCGTGATATAACATAAATATGATTTGTTGTAGAGAGAGTCGTATATGCACAACAGTTTTTTTTCCAAACACGTAAGTTTAATTTTTAAAATGTTATATAGTACACAATATAAAACCTAAATCGTTGTCTATGCAGAAAATATGTTGTGTAAGTATATCTTTTAAATAAATAATAAGCTTGCATTCATGGTTTCTGATCTTATTATTTTAACTAAATCAATAGTAGAATCTTCATAATAAGTTACTGACCCATTATAGTTTTTATCGAATCCACCACGACCCTTCATCTGCTGAATCACCAGTGGAACAAAAATCGAAAAGCAAGAGTTCATGCCCATGCTCTGAAACAATCCTACACAATCCTATACTCTCTCGACATAGTGGACACGTTCTGTTTCTAAAGCCTAGCCACCCCTCCAAACAAACGTTGTGGAATACATGACCACATCTCAGCTCTCTGATTTCGTCGTCTTCTCCTACTATATTTAAGCAAATAACACATTCCACTTGTTCCATTGACCCTCGGTCAAACCTCATTTGGCTCGATTGGTGTCTTTGTGAGATCTCATGTGGTTGATTTTGAAAAAAGCAAAGGTGTAGAAGGAAACTCCATGCCCATTTCAAGTTCCAGAGAACAAAAACTATGTGGGATTGGACTGTATTCATTAACATGCAGATGGAGATATAAAGAGTTTGCGTGGTCATGTTTTTGGAGAACTTATACAAATAAATTCGTTGTTGTGTTAGTGTATTTATAGGGTGTGAAGATTGTTTTGAAACTTGTTTCTTATATCATATTGTAAGTTGTTTGCTAATTATTATTGATTTAAATAACTTGAAAGACCATCTTAACTCAAACAAGTCAAAACTTTTTCTAGCAAGAAACATGAACCAATTCAAATATTTTCTGAAGACAATTTCAAACGACTTAAAGAAACAAGTTTTAATTACATGGAAATGACCATCGAAACCATAAGGAATATTAAGTTCATCGTAGATTTTGTCTCTAGATGGAGATGTTTATTGATTTGTTATATACATGTTGCTTTTGGTGCTTTTGTTTACGTTTTCATTTAAATTAATAGGAAACCAAATAACAACATGTATTAATTAAAACCAAAAATCCAACTTGAAGATTATTTAGTCAAAAAAAAAAGGAAGGAAAAAAGAAAAATAACAAGACATTGACGTTTAAACTTTAGAGTACAATTCATTCTAAAAGTTCGCATCATAATTTAGAGCTGATATTATTATAAAGTTACAACTACGTTTAATAAAATTTTCAGTTTACACACTAACTCTTTGGTTATAGGGGAAGGAAAAGGGCTGGTGGTCGCGTGAAGGAGACGTGGTTGCAGGTTGTAGGAATTGCAAGTTGGTGGGGATGAAGAAAAGTGGCATGAATATTGCTATATGTTTAAAATAATAATAGCCATTATGAAAAATAAGGAAAAATGTGATAAAAACTTTTAAGGTTGACATAAATAAGTGAATTTATCTTTTTATCTATTTCAGGTTAATTAAAATCTGACGTTTTCATTTTTTTCATTTTTTTTTATTCTTTTTTCAATTACCTGTTAAAACCGAATATTCTGTCAAGCTTAAGGGATTTAATGATGTAACGTCCTAAATTTCAAAGAAATTTTTTCATTTAATTTAAAAGCATTTGTTCTAATTACAACTTCAAATATTTTATTAAAGCAATTCGTTTCAAAACAACAATCAGTGTAAAAAAGACAACCCAAAAGGACTATGCTATTCTTAGGTCAAGTACATACCAATTATAGTTATGGGCTAAGACGCCTAATCCAACACTCCTGAGCCCTTGCTATCATATCCTCCAACGCTTTGCAGCTGGATCGGCTCACAAACTGCCGAATGTCACTCCTCAACATCTCATGATATCGGGCATTTTTCATCTCCTCGTCCACCACATATTGCGGAATAAGAAGGGCCCTCTCCCTGAACATGGCGATGATCTCATTCACCGTCTCATTCGTCTGCTGGAGATCCTGGAACTCCCGCGTAAGCTGCTGCACCTCAATTACAGGTGCGAACTCGGCCCTGAACCTTGTCGTGAAGTCGCTCCAGGTTATAGTATCAAGGGCAACATCACCAATAGCATGTTCAATCTCCTCCCACCAATCTCACGCCCTATCCTTAAGGAGGCAGGAAACAAGTTGGACCTTGTCCCCCTCGGGATAGCGGCCGGTGCGAAAGGCATTAGCGACATCCACCAACCACCTGCTGCTAACAATGGGGTCCCTAGCCCCATGGTAGTCTGGAGCCCCACAAGCTCGGAACTCCATGAATGTTAATGTGTGCACCCCCATCATGGCCTTCATCTCAATGCGGAATGTATCCAACCACTCATCCAAAATCTCCAAAATGCCCTCCTTGACCGTACCGAAGATCACAAGAGTCTGGTTAATGATACTGCGTGTGGTCTCAGATGAAATGAACTCCCTCATCTGATCATCGAGTTGCCCGACTCCAGAGCCCGAGCCTGATCCCTCACCGGTGCCAGAACTGCCAACTGGTCTAGTGCGTAGTGTCACCATACTGAAAATACACCATAACAATCATCAGAATACTCATCATAACTCAAGGGATCACACACACTACAAGTTCCCTAGGTTCATCTCGGCCCTCTTTGACTCGAGTACGCATCCTCTACTTTCAGTAGTATGGGTCCAGACTACCTTCCACATCTATCCGTACTTTCCTTAAGAATTGTCTTGACTCTCTGTCACTACTACTACTTTTTGTGCTAATCTCATCCTAGGCTTGCCCTAGGGTAATCTTCGACCCAATCTCTGCCTTTAGCTTCATAAGAAGTCCCTACTACCTCTCCCTAACTAGCTCGCAAATACCATTACATATTACTAAGACCAGATAATTTTTTGAACGAGAGGTCTCTCCCTACAACGATTGGACACAAACAAGAGTTGCGCAATAGGGCTAAACTTAACCTTTTGAAATTATTTAGTCCTCGTAATATGTAACTTAGCGTATTCGTTTACTAGTTAGTTAAAGATAGCTAGAACTCCTAAAAGCACAAAGCAAACAGCATTCAAGCATTGAGTAATTAAAACCAAGCGTATTCTAATCAAACCATCACATAACTGACTAATCAGTACTAGCACGTAGTTCAATAAGCTCATACAGTAGGCATACAAGGCATCCTTCATAGATCCTTAGCCCTAATCTAGCATGAAGTTTACATATTCACAATTCATATCATAACATAAACGCGTATGGGTAATTTGGTAGAACTTACTTGAGCTCGGCTGATTGCCTACACCACACTCTATTCTCTTCTAAAATTCCTTTTTTATAAAAATGATTTTCTTTTGAAAACATTCATACCAAGTCCTTAGTTTGAGTTCAAATACATCCAAGAGTGTGCCTGAATCCCTCAATCCAAGACTCTGATACCAACTTGTAACATCCCAAAATTTATGACCAAAAATTTCATTTGTAATTATTAAATAAAACCATAGTTATCAAAATCTCTTGTCAAAACATAAGTTATAGTATCTCTGTAACACCCAGATTTCCAAGTATGAGATTTTGTTCCTTTATTTTTGGGTTTTGTGGGGGAACTCGGCGAATTGGCGTCTAGACTCACCGAGTATGGTCGCGGATTCGGATGCGAGTTCACAGCTGGACTCGGCGAGTTCATGAGTGGACTCGGCGAGTCCATGGTGTTTATTGAAACCCTAATTTCCAGGGTTTGAGACATATTTAAAGGCCCTTATGGCCGTCCATTGCAGCTACCACACCCCAGAGAGAGTCCTAGATCGCTTGTTAGGAGAAGAGAGGCCATTGTTGATCATTTGTTGGTGAAATTTGAAGGAGAAGGTGACCAAGGCAAAAGAAGGCTGAAAGAAGTGCAAATCTAGTGTCTTCAGAGATCAAAGGCTTCATATTAAGGTATTCCTTCGGACCTTCTCCACTTTTAGGTGTTGATTTATAGAGTTAGGGTTTATAAATCCTTTAGAAGAAGAATATGTAGAGTATTTAGTCCCCTCTCGAGTTTGTGTTTTGGATCTGGACTCAAAGAGGTCCAGAGACTTTAACCCATGGAGCTTTATGAGTCATTTTGGGGTTATTGGACTTAGGTTGCCATTTTTGGGACTAAATCACCATTTGATGCCATTATGTTAATATATAAGCATCAAGTTTCGAGCTTTACGTGATTTTCGTGCTTGGGAAGGCCAGATCTGTGGATTAGGGGCACAGATCTGATCCTATGAGGTCAATAGAGATGGTGCATGGCATGAACTCACCGAGTTGTTCTTGAGACTCGGCGAGTAGGGTTAGGGTTTCACGTGAATAGCTCTATGAGTAGACTTGCCGAGTTGGGGGATAACTCAGTGAGTTAGAAAGGGAATATAGAACTGGGGTTCAAGGCGGTACTCGCCGAGTTGTTCTTGAGACTCGGCGAGTTGAGTCGGGGTGGCCCCGCGATTCATGCCAGGTATGACTCGTCGAGTAAAGAGAAGGACTCGACGTGCCAAGAGAGGGACTGGGAGAGTCAATGGACACGTGTAGACTCGCCGAGTCGCCCAAGTGCACTCGACGAGTCGGTTCAAAGTTTGACAGTTGACCTTTGTTGACTTTAGGGTTTGGTCAACATTGAGGCCTTTGAGCCAGGAGAAGGGTAAAATGGTCTGTTACCCTTCTGAGGATGTTAAGAAAGGTTGGAGTATAATTATATTTATGGGAGTATTTGCTTTATGTGATTAGGCGGAGGCTAGATCACATTTCTACCGAGACAGAGACTTATCGAGATATCAGAGGTGAGTCTTCTCACTATACTGTACCTGGGAAGGTACCTATGTGTGACTGGAAGGTCTTGTATGCTATGAGCTGCATGTTTTGTATGCTATGTGTTGCATGTTCTATATGCGTTATGTATGTGATATGTATGCTATGGGCCGGAAGACATTATGACGTGGACCGGAAGGTCAGGGAGTCATGGACCGGAAGGTCTATTGGAATTGGGACGGAAGTCCCTGAGACACATGGACCGGAAGGTCGTGTAGAGTATGGCCTGGAAAGGCGTATGTGTGTAAGGGTATTTTGGGGAACTCACTAAGCATTTATGCTTACAGTTGTTGTGTTATGTGTTTCAGGTACTAACGAGGACCGTGGAAAGGCGCCGACGTGACTCGTACACACTAGAGAGAGGATTTGATTTTTGTGATCTTGGGATAGGATATGTTTTGATAACTATTATTGGATATTTTATAAAACATTTTATGTGAAAATGGTTGTGACAAAAATGAAATTTTTGTTTTGAAATTTACATTGTTACAAGTTGGTATTAGAGCCTTAGTTTGAGAGATTCGAATGCACCTTCGGGTGTATCTGAACTCAAACTGAGGATTTGAGAAAAAAATTTATAATGAAGTAAAATTTTTGTAAAGAGTAAAAAGAGTTTTGAGACAAACAGAGCAGAGCCATGTGTACGATCAGCCAGCGCCCGAACGGTGAATCCCCAAAAATACCCTTACATTATGTGTTATGAGATATGTTATGTTGCGTTATGCATGCTAGAGTAGGCTAGGTATACATATTAGGACTAGAGTGGCCTGATTTGTGATGCCTTAGCCTAGGAGATTTCTGCTGCTGAGATGCTTTGAGAGCGAGTAGTAGCAGTTAGGAGCTCATGAGAGTAGAGTACTCATAATCCAGGATCCAAGGAGAAGGACTTGGAGTGAATATTGATGCGGTGTAGTCAGTAGTATTAGGCCCGTACTACTAAAGACACCAGATCTGCGAGCATTCCAAGTAAGAATCTTTTGGACAACGGAGGACGAGTAGGGTTGCGTCATCGAGTATGAGTATGCTCGATCGAGTCTCTAATAATTTTTGTTGTATTTCAAAGGCATCATGGTTGGGACACGCCACAGACCTGAGGCGAGCGGTGTGAGTGACAAGGAGCTTCGTCAGATGACCCCCATGAGGTGGTTGCGGCGATCAGGGCTGAGATTTCGGAGATGTTTGGGTCTATCAAGACCACACTGTTGGAGACTTTTGATGAGCGGTACGCCGCGGTGACTGAGGCCGCAGCTGCTGCAGCTACAACAGTTATGGCTGCTGCCAGGCCTCAAGGAGGTGACTCGTTGTTGTTCTAGGAGTTTAGCAACACGAAGCCACCCGAGTTTGATGGGACGCAGGATCTGATCGCTGCAATGAGATGGATTGCTGACATTGAGGGATGCTTCTATACGTGGAAGTCCGTAACAACGAACTTCACTCTTACAGAGATTTCAGCGGTGACCTGGGAGAGGTTCACCACCATGTTCAGAGACGAGTATGTTCCCCCGGTGGAAAGGGAACGGCTGGTTCAGGAGTTCTTGACCCTCAAGCAGGGTAATGATTCGGTTACTGTGGTCACCCGGAAGTTTCATGAGAGGGCGATGTTCTGCCCTGAGCAGGTGTCTATTGAGCAGGCACGAATGAGCCGGTATTTGGGTATTCTGAGGAGGGACATTCGGGAGTTCGTGTCGAACTCGACGTACAGGACATTTGCTGAGCTCCAGGTAAATGCCCGGAAGAGGGAGATTGAGTTGGAGACTCAGGCCAGGGAGGAGGCCGAGTCTCAGAGGATGGATCGGCGGCCGGCTCAGTCTCAGCTGGCAGCCAAGCGGACCAAGTCCGCCGATTTGAGGACTGGAGGCCAAAAGGGCCGCACTTGCGGGAAGTGCGGCAAGGGTCATGAGGGGTCCTGTCGATCGGGTGCTTGCTACAAATGTGGCAAAGAGGGGCATATCGCCAAGGATTGCCCCAAAGGATTTATGGTTTGCTTCCATTGCAACCAAACCAGCCATCTGAAGGCCGAGTGCCCTCAGCTACACCAGGGATCAGTGCAGGGATCTGCGCCTGCTCCTAGGGTTACCGAGGTTCGACGGGTGAAGGCCGAGGCTCCGAAGGCTCGTGGGAGAGCTTTTCAGTTGACTGCGGAGGAGGTCCGCGCAGCGCCCGATGTTGTGGTTGGTATGTATTCTGTATTCTATTTTTTTATGATGTTGTACTTCTATGATGATATGCGTAGGTACTTTTCTTGTGAATTTTGTACCTGCTTTGGTATTATTTGACTCGGGTGCGAGTCGGTCATTTGTTTCCTTGGCATTTAGTCAGCACATTAGTATCCGTCGTGAGGCATTGAGTCGACCTCTGCGAGTTTCCATAGCTGATGAGCGAGCAGTGTATGCTTCGGAGGTGATTCGAGGGTGTATCCTTGAGATCTTCGGTGTGGAATTCCCGATAGATCTGGTCCCGATTGCGATGGGGGACGTGTGTGTTAGAGTGGGCATGGATTGGTTGAGCCGGTTTGGAGATGTTATAGACTGCGAGCGTCAGTTGGTGACGATACGAGACCCTAGTGGGGGAGTGCTTACGGTGTATGGCGAGGGGACCCGGTGTGGGTCAGCGTTTTGTTCGGCTGGTAGGGCGAGACAGAGCTTGCAGCAAGGCTGCAGTGGATTCGTAGCCTATGTGATGGACACGCGAGTGGCCGCGGGGAGGCCAAGTTCGATTGATGAGGTTCCGATAGCGTGCGAGTTTCCGGATGTTTTTCCCGAGGAACTACCGGGCGTGCCTCCGGAGAGGCAAGTGGAGTTCCGTATCGATTTGGTTCCGGGAGCAGCACCTATCGCCAAGGCGCCTTATCGCCTCGCACCGCGAGAGATGCAGGAGTTATCCTTGCAGCTTCAGGAGCTGTTGGGGAAGGGGTTTATTCGACTGAGTAGCTCACCTTGGGGAGCGCCGATCCTTTTTGTCAAGAAGAAGGATGGTTCACACCGGATGTGTATTGATTACCGGAAGTTGAACAAGTTGACGGTCAAGAACCGGTATCCGTTGCCGAGGATCGATGATCTGTTCGATCAGTTACAGGGGGCATCTTGGTTCTCCAAGATAGACTTGAGGTCGGGTTATCATCAAATGAGGGTTCGAGATGAAGACCTCCAGAAGACGGCATTCAGAACTCGTTATGGGCATTATGAGTTTGTGGTGATGCCTTTTGGGCTCACCAATGCACCAGCTGCGTTCATGGATCTCATGAACAGGGTGTGCAGGCCGATGCTAGATCGGTCGGTGATCGTATTCATTGATGATATTTTGGTATATTCGAGGTCCAGAGAATAACATGAGGAGCATTTGAGGGAGATCCTTGGAGTTCTGAGATCGGAAAGGTTGTATGCCAAATTCTCCAAGTGTGAGTTCTGGTTACGAGAGGTTCAGTTTTTGGGACATCTCGTCAACCAGAGTGGGATATTGGTCGATCCAGCCAAGATTGAGGCAGTCATGAGGTGGGAGGTGCCGAGATCACCCACCGAGATCAGGAGCTTCCTGGGATTGGCCGACTATTATCGGAGATTTATTAAGGATTTCTCCAAGATCGATGTGCCACTCACTAAGATGACCCGGAAGGGTGTTGCATTTTCATGGGGTCCGGAGCAGCAGACCTCATTTGAGACACTTCGCCAGAAGTTATGCGAGGCCCAAGTATTAGCCCTTCTGGAAGGGATGGAGGATTTTGTAGTATATTGTGATGCATCGATATCCGGATTGAGAGCGGTGCTTATGCAGAGGGGGCATGTGATAGCGTATGCATCGAGGCAGATCAAGCCTCATGAGTCGAGATATCCCACTCATGATTTGGAACTGGGAGCGGTAGTGTTCGCCCTCAAGATTTGGCGACATTATCTGTATGGGGTTCGGTGTACGATATACACGGACCACAAGAGCTTGAAGTGTTTGATGGATCAGCCCAACCTGAATATGCGCCAGAGGAGGTGGTTGGACGTGGTCAAGGATTATGATTGTGAGATCATGTACCACCCGGGCAACGCTAATGTTGTAGCCGATGCTCTGAGCCGAAGGGCGGGGGGCGCCCCATTGAGGGATGTTTGTTTGAGATTGTAAGTGATGACCCCGGTGTTGGATGCTATCCGTGGGGCCCAGGCTGAGGCTGTGAGGTCAGAAAGCCAGAAGAGAGAGCGAGTTGTCGGGCTGGTATCGGAATTCATTACTGATAGTCGGGGACTTATGAATTTTCAGGGTCGGATATGGGTACCGTCCATGGGCGGAACGCGTACCATTTTGATGGAAGAGGATCATCGATCGAAATTCTCGATCCATCCTGGGGCCACTAAGATGTATTTGGACTTGAAAAAGGAATATTGGTGGCCCTGTATGAAGAGGGATGCCGCATGGTTTGTAGAGAGATGCTTGACCTGTCGCAGGGTTAAGGCTGAACACGAACGTCCACATGGTAAGCTGCAGCCATTAGATATTCCCAAGTGGAAATGGGAACAGATTACCATGGATTTCATCACCAAATTGCCAAGGACCGCGAGGGGTGTCGATGCAATTTGGGTGATTGTGGACAGGTTGACGAAGAGCGCTCACTTTCTTGCTATCAGTGAGAGCTCTTCTGCTGAGAGGCTGGCAGAGTTGTATGTGAGGGAGGTGGTATCGCGGCATTGAGTTCCGATCTCGATTGTTTTAGATCGGGATGTGCGATTTACTTCCAGATTTTGGAAGAAGTTTCACGAGGAGTTGGGTACGAGACTGCATTTCAGTACCGCATATGTAATGCCCGCAAATCTGGGCTAGTCAAATTAGAGGCAATAGGGGTCGAAAACGACTTTTCGACAAAAGATTATTTTGAATAAATAATCTTAACCAAGTTTTAGAGTATGTTACAAGGTTTTCGTACATATAAAGAACGCCGAAAACCGAGTTATAACGAAGAAGTTATGACCCGTTGAAGTTTCGCGACGGAACCGGCACGATACCGGGAAGCGTAAATAGTGAATTTATGATAGAGCGAGATTTAGCCTTAGCGATCTAAACTAAAGTCGTAGAATATGTTAAACTAAGAACATCGATAAAAAGAACGCCCAAATCTGACTGCGTATGAGGAAGTTATGATTTTTCTAAGATTTAGCATAGTAGTGCACAGCCCGAAATCTGAATTTTAGATCGGTCGATTTTTAGCCGACGGGATCTAAATGAAAGTTGTAGTACTCGTAAATACCAACGCGTGGATATAAAGAACGTCGATAATAGAGCTCGTATGCAAAAGTTATGGACGAAGCTTAGTCCCTACTTTTCGAGCGCGGCGAATTCGATACAGTTTTGTAAATCCGAGATAGAATGAGAATTAGCCAACGAGGTCTAAATGAGAGTTGAAGATCTCACTACTAGGAACTCAACAGTAAAAAGACAGACAAAATGGAGCTCGTATGTGAAAGTTATGGACGAAGCTTAGTCCCTACTTTTCGAGCGCGGCGAATTCGATACAGTTTTGTAAATCCGAGATAGAATGAGAATTAGCCAACGAGTTCTAAATGAAAGTTGAAGATCTCATTAATAGGAACTCAACGGTAAAAAGACAGACAAAAACGGAGCTCGTATGCAAAAGTTACGGACGAAGCTTAGAGACTACTTTACTATAAAACTCCTATAAATACAAGGGTGAACTCCTCATATTTTCTTCACACCATAAGCCTTTCTTTCTCTCTCTAACTTCTCTCTAACCTCCCTAAACCCCTCCCAAGTCTAGGGAACCTCCCTATCACGAGAAGAAAGCCCCGGAGCGCCCGACGGCTCCGAGAAGAAAAGCTTTCGGCTCGGAAACGCTGCTCCAGCGAAGCTCGGTTTTTAATAAAAACCCGCTGTAAGTGAGCTACGCCTATATTATATTTAATATAGATTTTATTTAATTATAGTAACATTGTTAGAACCTTAAAATAATTATTTAGGCTATTATTATGAGTTATATTGAGTGTTATTTAACGCTTATATAATAGTAATAATAGCTAGACTATTAAATTAGTCTCGTCAAGCGTTAGACTAAACTCTAGTGGTAATGATACTAGGTTTCGTCAAGGGATAATTGTTTTAAGAGTAACGAAGTGCTGTCCGAGTGCCGACTCACCACCTTTCAAGTGAGTGCATAGTTACTTTCATCTTACATATAGATATGAAGTATTTTATTATAAATTTACGTGCTATGTGTGCATATTGTCTGAATGCTTGCTGTCTATGCTGGTGAAAGATTTTTATACATGTTTTAAATGATGTAAACTGTATAAAGTATTTTATATCTACAAGATATGTTGGGTAAAACATGGGTGGATGAATGATGATGGATAAAAGCTGAAATAGAGGAACATTAGTAGTACGGACCTAGTGCCCTATAGGTATACATTGGCAGCAGTGGACCTAGTACCCTATA
Source organism: Lactuca serriola (assembly GCF_051521515.1). Lineage (NCBI taxonomy): Eukaryota > Viridiplantae > Streptophyta > Magnoliopsida > Asterales > Asteraceae > Lactuca > Lactuca serriola. Next base: position 52,554,422 of record NC_136415.1, read on the forward strand.
GATGAGCACTGGCAGCTGCGCCACAACCCGTAGATGATTTAGATCTACGGTAAACGTCCTAGCAGCTGCGCTCTAAGGATAGTATCGGCAGCTGCGCCTAATAGGGAGCCTTATGACCATGACAGTAGTGTTTAAAGGTCAATACCGGCAGAAGCGCCTCATAGAAAATGTCCTAATTCTGGCAGCTGAGCCTAAGTGACAATATTAGCAGCTGCGCTTGACCAATGTGTCATTGGCAACAATGGACTTCATGTTGTTTCCTTAGGATGATCCTTAGGAATGAATGAATGAGAAATAGCTGATTCTTAGGGTAGATCCTTAAGAATAAAGAAGATAATGGGATGGGTAATTGGGTTGATTGTTTGATTGTTTAAACATAATAATTATATTATTGTGGGTTGAAAACCCTATGTACTCACCAGGTTTCCCAACCTGACCCACTCAGTTTATTTATATCACAGGTGTTGATATGAAGTGACATTACACTGAGAGATTTAAAGAGATGTAGATCACTAGTGTAAATAATTGTAAGTTCTGTTTATGCTTATGTTTTTGTATTAACGATGACATCCCAAACGTTTTAAAATGAAATAAATACGTTTCTTCGAAAATGTTTTAATAACGTATTTACCATGTTTTTCTGGGAACAAATTCCGCAACATTTTTATAAAATGAAGTACTCTGATTTTTATAAAGCATAAACAACATCGGTCTTTTTTGGCCGTGAAAATGGGGATGTCACAGTTGGTATCAGAGCATTAGTTTAAGCGAACTAGGAATATGGATTTATTTCTAGACTTAAACTTAGAATGTTAAGCGATGATTGTGAGGTGTGAGCACTAGATTATTTTAGTAATTGTGCCTAAAATGCTTTTATGTGCTAAATGCTTGTGCCTGATATGCTGTTATTTGTTCGGATCTATGGTCTGTTGCCGACCAGATCTGGAAACCTTATGTGTTTAGGATTCTAAGCGTTTAACTACGATATTAGAACTAGCATATAAACGTTTCGGAGTGATAGGAATGATTTAAACGTCAATCCTAAGTAAAGGTCTAGATTCACCTTATTCGGTGTATAGATCAAGATGGCAAGAACCCGTAGCGGAAACGTGAATGCAAATGGGAACCGAGATCAACCCCCAGCGATTGAGCAAATACCGGTTGTGGTAGCCGCTGTTGAGCCAATAACGATGGCAGGAGTGCAAGCGATGATCCAAGCGATGTTGGATCGTCAAATGGAGGAAACCAGACGTTTTCTCCAGCAAAATCGAGAGGAAGCGACTATTCAGATCGAACAGCCCAAGTTGAACGAAGGGCAGACTAAGGAAGGAAACTACAGTGGGACTGTTGGTCAAGTCAACCCACCAATAGTTCGACAAAACAACCAAGATGACGAAGTAGAGAGGAATGGATGCAAGTACAAGGATTTTCTGACTTGCAAGCCATTGACTTTCACTGGAAAGGAGGATCCGATCGGGGTCATGGATTGGATCTTGGAGATGGAATTAGCTTTCATGACGTGCGGTTGCAAGGGAAAACAATAGACCACGTTTGTAGTGCGTCAGTTTCGAGGAGGCGTTGTACGATGGTGGAATACCTTGGGAAAGACGCTGAGCCCCAATGAGCCCCTGCAACTGACATGGGCAGAATTTCTGGTGCATTTCAAACGTAGGTACTACTCAGCCTAAAATATGCTTGAGCTAGAAAACCAATTCCTTACCTTAAAGAAAGGAAGCATGTCTATTGATGAATACACCAACAACTTCACAGAGAAGATGGAGTTCGCCTTACGTCTTATTCCGGATGAGCTGACAAAAATTGACAAGTATGCAAAAGGACTTCCATGGGAATATGCAGTGCCAGTGCGTCAGGCACCTACTTTGGAGGCAGCTATCTGGGCTGCCAAGTCGGTTGAGGAGATGATCAAGGGAAGAGCTGCCAACAAGACCGAGGTTGGCGAAAAGAGGAAGTTTGAGGGGTCTGCGAAGCCCGATGAGAGAAGCAAATCAAGTACCAGGAAGTTTAGAGGAGGAGGGAGTGAAGAAAGATGGTGCGAGAAGTGCAAAAAGAAACACTCTGGAAAATGCAGTGAGGAAGTAACTTGTTTCAAGTGTGGGAAGCATGGGCATTATGCCAACGAGTGTGAATTCAATAAAAGGGTGTGTTACGAATGTAATGTGGAAGGGCACTTCAAGCAAGATTGCCCAAAGAGAGAGGGGGCTACAAAGCCAAATGTGCCGCCAAAGCCAAAGGCGAGAGCATTTCAAATGATCCTTGACGAAGCAGATGACAACGCGAGGATTCAGGAGTGACGGCTTGACATCCAAAGATTGAGTTATGAAGTAGCCATAGAATCGTATGATGTAGCCTGTTAGAGGCATAGTCTAGGTTGAACTTGAACACCTATGTAATAGTTTCAAGGAATAATAAAAACCTTCGTTTTGATATCTGATGTGTTAAGCTGTTATATGATTTTCTTGTGTGGTGACTTGGAAAACTGCGGGACAATACCTGAGACGAGTATGAGTAGGTATGAATGGTAGTAGAGGCCTATACTACCGGAAGCACAGGACTCACACTTGGATCAGGGAAAGTCACAAGGTTACCAAGAAGCTAGTAATTGATTTCGTTTTATTCAAGTGTGTTGTTACCATCATTTCGGTAATGACTAAGAAGATTGTTGATATTCCGACCCTAGTGGTCATATCGAATCGAGTCCGACTACGATGAGTATGTTGTGTGGTTCAGAGAACCAAGTTTGATGTAGCGTCCGACTTAAACCAAACGGTTGAAATCAAAGCGATCAATAGAAGTATCGCACTCGTTGTTAAAGAAGTTGGTGGCTAGAAATGCCTAATGTTAAAGTGTGATTATATCACATTAGAACATGAAGGAAGGCATAGTCTGTTTTAGAATTTAACTCTAAGAGACCTAAGTCTAAGTGTTGCAACATACGATGATAGGTCATTAGAATATGACACATCGATCTATAGTAGTAATAAAAGAACTTATCTCAAGTACGTATCATGCAAGGATCGAGATTGTGACTTGAAGGTCATAATTTGGAGTCTAACCTGAGGTAGAGAACAGGTGCACGATCAAGTACTCTTACAGTCAATGAGTTTAAGAGATAGAATTGAAGGAATGTAGAAGTTATAATTATTACCTAGGATGAAGAGATGACGTATGGAGTCATTATACGACCCTGTTTCGTTGATGATTCCGGGACGTAATCATCCTAAGGGGGAGATAATTGTAATGCCCGCAAATCTGGGCTAGTCAAATTAGAGGCAATAGGGGTCGAAAACGACTTTTCGACAAAAGATTATTTTGAATAAATAATCTTAACCAAGTTTTAGAGTATGTTACAAGGTTTTCGTACATATAAAGAACGCCGAAAACCGAGTTATAACGAAGAAGTTATGACCCGTTGAAGTTTCGCGACGGAACCGGCACGATACCGGGAAGCGTAAATAGTGAATTTACGATAGAGCAAGATTTAGCCTTAGCGATCTAAACTAAAGTCGTAGAATATGTTAAACTAAGAACATCGATAAAAAGAACGCCCAAATCTGACTGCGTATGAGGAAGTTATGATTTTTCTAAGATTTAGCATAGCAGTGCACAGCCCGAAATCTGAATTTTAGATCGGTCGATTTTTAGCCGACGGGATCTAAATGAAAGTTATAGTACTCGTAAATACCAACGCGTGGATATAAAGAACGTCGATAATAGAGCTCGTATGCAAAAGTTATGGACGAAGCTTAGTCCCTACTTTTCGAGCGCGGCGAATTCGATACAGTTTTGTAAATCCGAGATAGAATGAGAATTAGCCAACGAGGTCTAAATGAGAGTTGAAGATCTCACTACTAGGAACTCAACAGTAAAATGACAGACAAAATGGAGCTCGTATGCGAAAGTTATGGACGAAGCTTAGTCCCTACTTTTCGAGCGCGACGAATTCGATACAGTTTTGTAAATCCGAGATAGAATGAGAATTAGCCAACGAGTTCTAAATGAAAGTTGAAGATCTCATTAATAGGAACTCAACGGTAAAAAGACAGACAAAAACGGAGCTCGTATGCAAAAGTTACGGACGAAGCTTAGAGACTACTTTACTATAAAACTCCTATAAATACAAGGGTGAACTCCTCATATTTTCTTCACACCATAAGCCTTTCTTTCTCTCTCTAACTTCTCTCTAACCTCCCTAAACCCCTCCCAAGTCTAGGGAACCTCCCTATCACGAGAAGAAAGCCCCGGAGCGCCCGACGGCTCCGAGAAGAAAAGCTTTCGGCTCGGAAACGCTGCTCCAGCGAAGCTCGGTTTTTAATAAAAACCCGCTGTAAGTGAGCTACGCCTATAGTATATTTAATATAGATTTTATTTAATTATAGTAACATTGTTAGAACCTTAAAATAATTATTTAGGCTATTATTATGAGTTATATTGAGTGTTATTTAACGCTTATATAATAGTAATAATAGCTAGACTATTAAATTAGTCTCGTCAAGCGTTAGACTAAACTCTAGTGGTAATGATACTAGGTTTCGTCAAGGGATAATTGTTTTAAGAGTAACGAAGTGCTGTCCGAGTGCCGACTCACCACCTTTCAAGTGAGTGCATAGTTACTTTCATCTTACACATAGATATGAAGTATTTTATTATAAATTTACGTGCTATGTGTGCATATTGTCTGAATGCTTGCTGTCTATGCTGGTGAAAGATTTTTATACATGTTTTAAATGATGTAAACTGTATAAAGTATTTTATATCTACAAGATATGTTGGGTAAAACATGGGTGGATGAATGATGATGGATAAAAGCTGAAATAGAGGAACATTAGTAGTACGGACCTAGTGCCCTATAGGTATACATTGGCAGCAGTGGACCTAGTACCCTATAGATGAGCACTGGCAGCTGCGCCACAACCCGTAGATGATTTAGATCTACGGTAAACGTCCTATCAGCTGCGCTCTAAGGATAGTATCGGCAGCTGCGCCTAATAGGGAGCCTTATGACCATGACAGTAGTGTTTAAAGGTCAATACCGGCAGAAGCACCTCATAGAAAATGTCCTAATTCTGGCAGCTGAGCCTAAGTGACAATATTAGCAGCTGCGCTTGACCAATGTGTCATTGGCAACAATGGACTTCATGTTGTTTCCTTAGGATGATCCTTAGGAATGAATGAATGAGAAATAGCTGATTCTTAGGGTAGATCCTTAAGAATAAAGAAGATAATGGGGATGGGTAATTGGGTTGATTGTTTGATTGTTTAAACATAATAATTATATTATTGTGGGTTGAAAACCCTATGTACTCACCAGGTTTCCCAACCTGACCCACTCAGTTTATTTATATCACAGGTGTTGATATGAAGTGACATTACACTGAGAGATTTAAAGAGATGTAGATCACTAGTGTAAATAATTGTAAGTTCTGTTTATGCTTATGTTTTTGTATTAACGATGACATCCCAAACGTTTTAAAATGAAATAAATACGTTTCTTCGAAAATGTTTTAATAACGTATTTACCATGTTTTTCTGGGAACAAATTCCGCAACATTTTTATAAAATGAAGTACTCTGATTTTTATAAAGCATAAACAACATCGGTCTTTTTTGGCCGTGAAAATGGGGATGTCACAGCATACCACCCACAGACGGACGGGCAGAGTGAGTAGACGATTCAGACGCTCGAGGATATGCTTCGGGTATGTGTATTGGATTTCGGAGGGAGTTGGGACACGTATTTTCCCTTGGTGGAGTTTTCTTATAACAACAGCCATCATTCGAGCATAGGTATGCCACCCTTTGAGCTGTTGTATGGGAGGAGGTGTCGAACCCCCATTTGATGGGGAGAAGTAGGGCAGCGTGTGATGAGCAGCATCGAGATTGTGCTTTAGACGACAGAGCAGATCCAGCAGGTCAGACAGAGGTTGTTGACCGCTCAGAGTCGGCAGAAGAGTTATGCGGACAGACACCGGTCCGAGCTCGAGTTTCAGGTCGGCGACTTCGTACTCCTGAAGGTCTCTCCTTGGAAAGGAGTGATCCGATTCAGGAAGAGGGGCAAGTTGGGGCCCCGATATATTGGTCCTTTCAGGGTGATCGCGAGGGTGGGCAGGGTAGCCTATCGTTTGGAGTTGCCAGCAGAGTTGGGTCAGATTCATGAAACTTTCCACGTATCGCAGTTGCGATAGTGTATATCCGACGAGTCGGCAGTGGTGCCATTAGAAGATATTAAGGTAGATGCGAGCCTGAATTATGCCGAGAGACCGGTGGCGATCAGGAATCGGAAGATCAAGGTTTTGAGGAACAAGGAAGTGCCAATGGTGCAGTTCCAGTGGCAGCATCGGAAAGGGTAAGAGTTGACTTGGGAACCGGAGCGTGAGATATGGGAGCAGCATCCGGAGTTGTTTGCAGAGTGAGACTTCGAGGGTGAAGTCTGATTCTAGTGGGGGAGAATTGTAACACCCGGATTTCCAGGTATGAGATTTTGTTCCTTTATTTTTGGGTTTTGTGGGGGAACTCGGTGAGTTGGCGTCTAGACTTGCCGAGTATGGTCGCAGATTCGGATACGAGTTCATAGCTAGACTCGGCGAGTCCACGCTGTTTAATGAAACCCTAATTTCCAGGGTTTGAGACCTATTTAAAGGCCCTTATGACCGTCCATTGCGGCTACCACACCCTAGAGACAGTCCTAGATCGCTTGTGAGGAGAAGAGAGGCCATTGTTGATCATTTGTTGGTGAAATTTGAAGGAGAAGGTGACCAAGGCAAAAGAAGGCTGAAGGAAGTGCAAATCTAGTGTCTTCAGAGATCAAAGGCTTCATATTAAGGTATTCCTTCGGACCTTCTCCAGTTTTGGGTGTTGATTCATAGAGTTAGGGTTTTTAAACCCTTTAGAAGAAGAATATGTAGAGTATTTAGTCCCCTCTCGATTTTGTGTTTTGGATCTGGACTCAAAGAGGTCTAGAGACTTTAACCCATGGAGCTTTATGATTCATTTTGGGGTTATTGGGCTTAGGCTGCCATTTTTGGGACTAAATCACCATTTGATGCCATTATGTTAATATATAAGCATCAAGTTTCGAGCTTTACATGACTTTCGTGCTTGGGAAGGCCAGATCTGTGGATTAGGGGCATAGGTCTGACCCCAGGAGGTCAATAGAGATGGTGCATGGCATGAACTCGCCGAGTTATTCTTGAGACTCGGCGAGTAGGGTTAGGGTTTCACGTGAATAGCTCTGTGAGTAGACTTGCCGAGTTGGGGGATAACTCAGTGAGTTAGAAGGGGAATAGAGGACTGGGGTTCAAGGCGGTACTCGCCGAGTTGTTCTTGAGACTCGGCGAGTTGAGTCGGGGTGGCCCCGCGATTCATGCCAGGTGTGACTCGTCGAGTAAAGAGAAGGGCTCGACGTGCCAAGAGAGGGACTGGGAGATTCAGTGGACACGTGTAGACTCGCCGAGTCGCCCAAGTGCACTCGACGAGTCGGGTCAAAGTTTGACAGTCGACCTTTGTTGAGTTTAGGGTTTGGTCAACATTGAGGCCTTTGAGCCAGGAGAGGGGTAAAATGGTCTTTTACCCTTCTGAGGATGTTAAGAAAGGTTGGAGTATAATTATATTTATGGGAGTATTTGCTTTATGTGATTAGGCGGAGGCTAGATCACATTTCTACCGAGACAGAGACTTACCGAGATATCAGAGGTGAGTCTTCACACTATAATATACCTGGGAATGTACCTATGTGTGACCGGAAGGTCTTGTATGCTATGAGCTGCATGTTTTGTATGCTATGCATTGCATGTTCTATATGCGTTATGTATGTGATATGTATGTTATCGGCCGGAAGGCATTATGACGTGGACCGGAAGGTCAGGGAGTCATGGACCAGAAGGTCTACTGGAACTGGGACGGAAGTCCCTGAGACACATGGACCGGAAGGTCGTGTAGAGTATGGCCTGGAAAGGCGTATGTGTGTAAGGGTATTTTAGGGAACTCACTAAGCATTTATGCTTATAGTTGTTGTGTTATGTGTTTCAGGTACTAGCGAGGACCGTGGAAAGGCGCCGGCGTGACTCGTACACACTAGAGAGAGGATTTGATTTTTGTGATCTTGGGATACGATATGTTTTGATAACTATTATTGGATATTTTATAAAACATTTTATATGAAAATGGTTGTGACGAAAATGAAAATTTTGTTTTGAAATTTACGTTTTTACAATCTCAAAACATCATAAACGGTATATCCATATTAAAGCATATGTCAAATATCTCAGAGTAAATATCACAGGCTAAACATCATGGTGTGTGCAATGTAGTCATCCCGAACTATTCCCTCTGCTAGCAGAAGTACCTGAAACCAAAACTGAAAACCGTAAGCACGAAGCCTTGTCAGTTTCCCCAAACTACCATATACCATACATATAATCACATAATCACATATAAACATATCATGGGCCCCATCCGTTTCATCGAGCCCCGCCCGGTATCAGGCCCAGCCCGACATCGAGCAAGGCTCGGTATATATATAAACATATCAACAATTACACATAGAATAACCATATAACATAAGCATATAAACATTCCTTGGGCCCCACCCGACATCGGACCATAATCCGGAAGCATACAAACATTCCTCGGGCATTGCCCGGCATCAGACCGTAATCCGGAAGCATACAAATATAGACACATGCAAGAATCACGAAGATATCAAGCATACAAACATTCCTCGGGCACTGTCCAGCATCGGATCGTAATCCCGAAAACATATCATACATCGGGCACCGCCCGACATCGGACCTTAATCTGAAATATATACAGTCATAAATACAAGCCGACATTGGTGCCTTCGACTCGTTCAAACAGGAGGAAAACTCACCTGAATGCTAAATCTCACGGTAAGGAATCTCTAACTGCTGCTCCAATGATTCCCCAAGCTATCATACCAAATAAAACTTAGTCAAAACCCAATAATCCTTCTTAGGGTAAAATGACCATTTTACCCCTGATCTAATTCAGTCCATGCCTAAAGCCCAAAGCCATAACATGAAAGTCCCAATTCTAGATAGCCTTCCTAAGCCTACTAGTGGCCCACCAACATCCCAATTTTCTAAATTGGGCCCACCCCTGTAATGGGTCTTACCCTAGACCCGCTATAAGATATAGTCCAATAAAGTCCAATTGATGATCCAATAAGGCCTATGGTACTAAAGTCCAAGAAAATGGCCCAAGGAATCCCATTTCCGAATCAAACGTAGGGCGTTCCCTTGTGGAATGTTGGGTGTTCCTCATCAATTCAGATCATGAGTCCTGGCCAAAACGCAGAGCGTTCCAGGACCTTACACACCGCGTTCGCATCCAAAGTTCAAAAAAAAACATTAAGCACTTAATGCTTAAGCCATACTACCTAAAACGTAGATCCATGCCATTTAGGACCTCTAGAACTATAAAGTCACAGACTTGGTGACTTTGCATGACCCCAAAAGTTCCAATCTCAAGAAATAGAAATAAACTTCTATAAAAATGACCTTAACTCATGCATAGGCGGATTTTAACTCCAAAAATGGCAACTTTATGGTTCTAGGTCCCAAATATCACTAAGAGTGGCAACTCCAAGTCTAGGAAACAGATTTGGACAATAAAGTTTCATCCTTGAGAACAAAAAGGTCCAATAAACCCAACACAAGAGATCTAAGCAAAAAAACACCAAGTTCAAAGCTTTATACCTTATATGAGTGTCAAATATTTATAAGGTTCTAGATCTATAATCCTTTTCTCCTTTGATGATGCTTTAACAATTTCCACATTCCTTCAAAACACCAAGATGCACTCCAAAATGGTCTTCTAGGCTCAAAACACACAAACAAAGGATTAGGGTTTAGTGGGATCTGCTTCAGGGTGAGAGGGTGGTAGGGCTTTATGTAACGTCTGTGTTTCGGGACTAGGCATTGGTATAAGATGTGACAGTCTAGGTCAACTATTGTAACTCTTCTTGAAGTAATAAAGATGAAATATTTGAGTATTATATGAATTTATGTGTTTTATACTTAATTATAAAGTTATAATTAATAAAGAATAAAAATAAGCATCAAAATTAAAATGTGAGATAATCCCGATATCTTTACATAAAGTTGTAGTGGTCGAAACAAGGATTCTGGGGATATAAAGAACGCCGAAATCCGAGTTATAACGAAGAAGTTATGACCCGTCGAAGTTTCGCGACGGAACCGACACTGCACCGGGAAGACGTAAATAGTGAATTTACAATATATGACTTTTTAGCCTTAGTGATATAAACAAAAATTGTAGTATACGTTAAACCGACAACATACAAAAAAAGTACGACCAATTATGACTTCGTATAAGGAAGTTATGCATTTTCTAAGATTTGGCATAGCAGTGCACGGCCCAAAACTCAAATTTTAGTTCAAGCGATTTTTGGCCTACGCGAACTAAATGAGATTTTAATATCTCATTAATAGGAACTCAACGATAAAAAGACAGACAAAAAAAGAGTTTGTATGAAGAAATTACGAATTTTACTCGGTCATTTAACAGTATATCTCATCCTACTGCTAAATTTAAGATTGGTCGAGAATTAGCCAACGGAGTCAAAATGAAAGTTGTAGATCTTGTTTTTACCTATGTGTGTATATAAAGAACGTAAAAAACGGAGCTCGTATGCAAAAGTTACGAGGTTTAGAAGTCGGCAGGGTGCTGCTGCAAAAGGGGTGACGTGGCACAATGTAGGCCACACACGTTTCGCCACCAGAATGCTGACACCTGACCATGGACTCAAGGAGTTGGAGGTGGACTCGACAAGTCAAGCTGCCAAACAGCCTCTAAATAAGGGTGTCGGTTCTCTTCATTCTCCAAACCATCCAACTTCACCTTCTCTCTCTAGTTTCTCTCTCTAAGCCCGAACCCCCCCCCCCCCCCCCCCGATCCCTAAAGTCTAGGTAAACCACCTAGCACCTGAAGGAATCCCCGAGGCTCCCGAATCCCCAAGAAAAGAGCCTTTTGGCTCGGGAACGCTGCTCCAGTGAATCCCGGTTTTGCAAAAAAACCCGTTGTAAGTCAGCTACGCCTACCCTATCGTTAGTATATCTTATGTTTTAATATAGTACTGTGATCAGGACCTTATAATAAGTATTTGGGCTATTATTATGAAGTGTCATTATAATATCTTTTAACCACTCGCGGTACGGGAAATCTGGTTTAAAGGGCCGCATAGGGTTGTTGGATTTCAGAAGTGATATATACCAAAATGGTCTTGCCCTCCGGTGTTTTATGTCTGGCCCCTGTCTATACATAGTGGTTGGAAAATATTGTTTAAACGCTTATATAATAATAATAATGCTAAGACTAATAGTTAGTCATGGTAAATATTAGACTAAAGTCTAGTGGTAACAATACTAGGTTTCGTCGAAGGAAAATAGAATCGTTAGAAGCAAAACATTGTCGGAGTTTGGAATCATCACTTTAACAAGTGAGTGTATAGTCCCTTTCATGAACATGATTTTAATACACGTATTGATTGAAGTATTAAATATATATTTATGTGCGAGTTATTTGATGTTGCCTGAAATACGTGTTAAAGAACATACCTAATTATATATGATGATTTAGGATAAAAAGTAAACCTAAATTAATTATGAGCAATATTGGGTAGTATCTTCTTACGAGTACAAGTGAGTTATACTCAGAGAATAGAACTTTAATATATGTAACGCCCGTGTTTCTGGGCTAGACATTAATGACGATGTAATAGTCTAGGTTCACCTTTGTAACTCATTTTGAAATAATGAAAATGTATTACTTAAGTATTATGTGTTTTATGCTTAATTGTGTGGCTTAATTGAATTAAGAATAAAAATAAACATAAAAATAAACATAAAAATAAAATGTTAGATAAAACCAATATCGATACATGAAGACGTAGTGGTTGTGACAAGAATTCTGAATATACAAAGAATGCCGAAATCCGAGTTATAATGAAGAATGTTGATGTTTCGCGACAGAACCTGCACGACACTGCGACGTAAATAGTAAGTTTACGATAGAGCGATATTTAGCCTTAGTGATCTAAACGAAAGTTGTAGAGTTCGTTAAACTGAGAGCGTGCATAAAAAGAACGTCCAAATTTGACTTCGTATGAGGAAGCTATGATTTTTCTAAGTTTCAGCTTAGTAGTATGCAGCCCGAAGTTCGAATATGAGATCAAGTGATTTCTAGCCGAAACAATCTAAATGAGAATTGAAGATCTAGTCGATAGTAGTACAACGGTAACAAGATAGATGAAAACGGATGTCGGATGAAGAAGTTATGAGTTTATAACGGAGTTTTTCTGTCCCAGCCTACTAAAAATAAATATAATAAAAATTAAATAAAAATTAGCCGACAGAGTCTAAACAAGAGTTGTAGAGCATAATCTCACCTACACGTGGATATAAGGAATGTTGAAAACGGATCTCGTATGCGAATGATAGCTTCATTTTATTTACTTATTTTTATAGTTTTTTTTAGCACATTCCATTCGCATTTTAGTTAATTTCCATGCATATTTTCCTTTTTGTTATTTTTATGACCATTTCGAGTATTTTCTAGTTTCTTGAGCATTATTGCACATTTTAAGGAAACTAGAGGAGCGGGAGTGTGTGGGATCTTTTGGAAGGCGATTGGACTTGAAGAGCAGTGGGGATGTCATGCTTGATAGCTTTAGAGGTGATCCAGGGAGTAGGCTTGTCGATTGCTTGAAGGCGCAGAAATGTTGAACTTTAAATTTGAAAGGGCGCGAGAGAATTCTTGAATGTGCAAGATCGATGTTAAAGAGTTTGCGGAAGTTTCGAATGATGAGGAAAGACAAATTGGGCTTTAATTGAAGAAATATTGAAGAAAAATGGACTAGGAGCTGATTGGATTCGAACTGGGCCAATGGATTAGCTTTGGGGGCCCAAGACTTGAAGAAGCCCAAAATTCCCGTCGAAGCCTGCGGCCCGCGTGACATTACTCGCAACCCGCGTGGATCCCTGACAAGGGCATTTCCGGGATTTTACTTAGAGCTCTATATTGCGAAGTTTGGTGTGCCTCTTTAGCCTTATCTTGAATGTCCGAGTTTAACTTGTTCTCTCTGGATTTTGGAGTGTTTTTGAAGGCCAAGAACACCTCAAGAACATCTTGATTTCATCTCTTGGTTATTGTGAAATGTTTGGTACAATCTCATCTAACTTTGTTCTTTTGAGTTTAGCCATGCTTGGCTAAACAAATATTGGTTGACTTTTTGTTGAATCCTTTGAACTTTTGTTGGGTGTTAAAGAATCCATGAATTTGATCTTAAATCTTTATGGAAATGTTTTGTGTTTTATCATATTATCACTACTAGTATGTTTTTATTCATGAGTTTAAATGTGTTTGTGGTGATTAGTTGGCTAATTTCTTGATTAAGTAAATGATCCTCAAATTAGCAAGCAACAAATGATTTTTTTGTTGTTTTTGCTTCACACAATCATAAAAACATTTCCTCCAACATGGTGGTGAAAGCATTTGACCTGTCTTGGATTTGGTGACTTTTTGGTTCTTAATGTTAGTTGACTTTCACTAATTACATGCTATTTGGAATTAGTGACTTTGACTAAGGAAATTGTTATGAGCTTCTCTAGCCATTTCAACAATTAAGAAAAGTCTAGGTAATCTCAAGCTCCTTGGATTACTATAGCCAAATTAAGGATTTAAATCAAAGTATTGCACCATTGGATTCTAATGATATGTTCATCAAAAGTCAAAGTGAGGAAACTTTAAGTCAACCATCTCTCCCTTATTGATTTTACATCAAACCCTTATTTTTGTTGAAATTGTCTATTTAAATCGTAGTTAATTCTAGTTTGTTTCAAGTATTTCAAAACACCAAATCCCCCCATTTTATTTTTATTGTTATTTTACAAGTATTTTTACAAAGAGATTTTTTATAGAGTTATAAATTGAACCAATCTCCGTGGATTCGATCCCTTTACCACTATACACTATTTTAGTGTAAAAGATTTAGGGTTATTAATTTTGTTGGCCTCGACAACCACCGGCAAAAGATATGAAATTTTGAAGTTCGGGGCACAATTTTCAACACTGAGTCAGTGTTCACGACTTGAACTTAGTGATTTGACCTTTTAGAGCCTGCAAACCCAACTTGCGATGACGCATGCAATGACGATCAAACTCATGACTTGAAATAAGGGTTCACGACGTCAATTTCAAGAAATCAACCCTATAAATAGAATTGAATGGGCAGCCCGCCAAGGTTGCTAATTCACTCTTCTCTCACCCATATTACCTCGATTTACGTGTAAGGAAGTACTCCCGAAGCCCCGGTATCATCCCGAGACCCAAAGCGAGTCTCGAAGCCCGAAGATCCCGAGAAGAAAAGAGTTTCTGAGCCGAAGCTTTGCTTGCGACAAGCCCGGTGTGTGAAGATCTTCAAGTTTCACCGAAGAATACTACATTTAGAGTTGTAGTGTTGTCCGATCATCTTCTTATCAAGTGAGATTATAGTTACTTTCTTCTAAAACATAAATACGAAGTATTCTCTATAAAATACGTGATGTGTGTTTATATGTTATCGGTTATTTGAAATGAGTATTGGTTGAATGTTTTATACATGTTTTAAGTTGTATGTACATTTATATTTTTATCTAAAAATATGTTGGGTAGAACATGGATAGATAATGATGTGTGATGAAATAAAAATGATGAGAGGCCTCGATGTTGTTGTTGATCTAGTCATCTAGCGGGGTATGGATGACGACCACAGACTCTTTCTAGACAGTCATGTGGAACACTGGCAGGTTTATAACATGTAGGTGTTGTAAACGATATGTTCACCGGTGTACTCTATCCCCCTCATGGTATCCTTTAGGACATCTACTGTTGAGGAAACCCCTTTGTAGTAATGTCTATCATGATGAAAATCCTAGATTAGGTCCCTTGTGATAGTTGTTGTTTTAGGGACGTAAAGTGAGGATAACGGGAATAGGTAATCGGGTTATTGTTGGTTGGTGAAAATTAAATACAATTATTTATTGTGGGTTGAAAACCATATATCCTCACCAGGCTCCCAAGCCTGACCCACTCATTTCTTTGTATTACAGGTAGTGGTGCGAGAGCATTAGTGAACAACTTGTGAAGATATTTTTGTTTATAGACCAATAGTTGTAAATAACTGTTGTAAGGTATATGTTGTACTGTTTATGCTTTTGGTCTGTATTGGAACATGACATCCTGAGTTTTGTTATATAATGAAAATATATTTTTTAAGAAATGCTTTGATAAACTCTATTTTATCATATTGTGTTTTGGGAACAAATTCCGCAACACTTTTAAATCAATGGATTTACTTTGAAATTATTTTAAAAGCATAAATGAAACTAGTCTTTTCTGGCCGTCATTTTGGGGATGTCACAGTTGGTATCAGGGCGTTAGTTTAAGCGAACTAGGAATTTGTATGATTTCTAGACTTAAACTTAGAATGCTAAGTGAAGATTATGAGGTGTATGTCTGTTGTATTTTAGACACGAACGCTAGCTTATTTTAGGAAGATGCCTAAAATACTTTTATGTGCTAAATGTTATATGTTTGACATGTATGATGTTATTTGATCGGATCTATGGTCTGTTGCCGACCAGATCTGGAGACCTTACGTGTGTAGGATTCTAAACGTATGACTACGATATTAGAATTAGCATGTAAACGTTTCGGAGTGATATGGACAATTTTTTTACCTATCGTAAATGGGGATCTAAATTTACCTTATTCGATGTGTAGATCAAAAATGGTAAGAACCAGAAGTGGCGTTGGAAACGCAGATGAAAACAGGAATCAACCACCAGTGATTGAGCGAGTACCTGTTGTAGCAGTAGCACCTGAGCCAATGACAATGGCTGGGGTACAAGCAATGATCCAAATGATGTTGGATCGTCAAATGGAAGAAACTGGATGTCTGCTTCAGCAGAATCGTGAAGAATTTTCAATGCCGATTAAATAACCCGAGTTGAATGAAGGGCATTCGGAAGGAGGAAACTTCAGTGTGACTGTTGGTCAAGCCAACGCACCGATTGTTAGGCAAATCAACCAGGATGGAGGAAATAATGGGCATGGGTGCAAGTACAAGGATTTCATGGCATCCAAACCACCATGTCTATCCGGAAGCTCGACGCCAATAGAAGTTATAAACTGGATCTCCGAAATGGAGACAATGTTTGAAAGTTGCAAATGTAGCAACAGACAGAAGACCGCTCTTGCGATCCCTCTGTTAAAATCTGGTGTGTTGAGTTGGTGGAAGCTATTAGCTAACTCGATGCCCAAGGGAGAAGCGAGCAAAATGTCTTGGGAAGACTTTGTGGTGCAACTCAAATTGTAATACTGCTTTGAGCAGGACCTTCTGGAAATTAGTAATGAGTTTCAGAATTTAAAGAAGGGAAGGATGAGCGTTACTGAATACGCTACATTCTTTACGGAGAAGATGTATCTTATCCCATATTTAGTTCCAACTGAACTCTCTAAGGTCAACAAGTTTGCCCGTGGATTACCAGCGGACTTTGGTCCAATGGTTAAGCAAGCAACAAATTTGAAAGCCGCCATCTGGGCTGCTAAGAATTTTGAGACCCAGATCAGGGACAAGGGTCTGGAGAGGTCAGAGGTTGGTGAGAAGAAGAAGTTCGATGGACCCTCAGGGTCCAGCAAAAGGGTAAATTCTCGAAGTCTAGTTCCAGAGCAGGTGGAGGAGGAGAAGGGAAATGGTGCGACAAATGCAAGAAGAAGCATCATGGAAAATGTGATGGGGAAGTCACATGCTTCAAATGTGGAAAGCTAGGGAACTATGCCAACGAATGCACCCTTACCAAGAAAGTCTACTATGGGTGTGGTGAGGAAGGGCACATCTCAAGGGATTGTCTGAAAAAGAAGGAGGCAGCACACCCAAGATTCCACCAAAGCCGAAGGCGAGAGCCTTCCGGATGACACTGGAAGCTGCTAAAGAAGAAGTTGATATCGCTTCAGGTACCTTTCTCGTAAACGAATTGCCTGCCCAAATTTTATTTGATTCTAGAGCCAACTACTCCTTTATATCACATGAATTTGGTAGAAAACTAGCTTTGTCTGTTGATAGACTAGATAATGCTTTATTAGTCGAAGTTGCTAGTGGTAAGTTTATACCTGTTAGCCATCGTATGAAAAACATCTTAATTGATTTGAATGGGAATAAGCTCCACGAGGAATTATTGCCTATTGAGCTAAATGGTTTCGACATTGTGCTGGGAATGGATTGGCTTAGCGCCAATGATGTCGAGATATTGTGCAAGAAGAAGCGAGTAAAAGTAAACCTGCCAGGGAAAGAGTCATTTATGGTGTATGGGGACAAACACAGGGTAAATTCTGGAATCATTTCTCTAATGAAAGCCAGAAAGTGCTTGGTCAAAGGATAAACATCATATTTGGCATTCACGATTGATGCAAAGAAGGAGAAAAAGGAGATGCAAAGCATTCCTGTGGTGTGTGATTATCCAGACATATTTCTCGAAGATCTTCCTAGGTTACCACCTGATAGACAAGTGGAGTTCATAATAGACTTATTACCAGGAAGCACGCCAATAGCAAAAGCACCTTACCGATTAGCACCAACGGAGATGAAGGAGCTGATGATGCAACTTCAGGAGTTATTGGGCAAATGTTTCATTAGACCTAGTTCATCACCCTGGGGAGCTCCAGTGTTATTCGTGAAAAAGAAAGATAGGAGTACGAGAATGTGCATTGATTATAGAGAGCTGAATAAGGCAACAATAAAGAATAGATATCCATTTCCGAGGATTGACGACCTATTCAATCAACTATAAGGTTCAAGTCATTTTTCAAAGATCAACCTAAGGTCAGGATATCATCAGCTGAAGGTGAGAGGGCAGGATATCGAAAAGACTACATTTAGAACACGATATGGACACTACGAGTTTTTGGTTATGTCGTTTGGACTAACCAATGCTGTAGCAGCATTCATGGATTTAATAAACAGGGTTTGTAAACCGTTCCTTGATAAATTTGTGATAGTGCTCATAGATGACATTCTGATTTACTCGAAAAGCCAAGAGGATCATGGTAGACACTTGAGAGATGTGTTGGAAGTCTTGAAGAATGAAAAGTTGTATGCTAAGTTCTCCAAATGTGATTTTTGGATTTAAGAAGTCCAATTCTTCGGTCACGTGGTCAACCAAGAAGGGATAATGGTTGATCTAATAAAGATTAAAGTTGTGATGAAGTAGGAACAACTGAAAAGTCCCACGGAGATCCGAAGCTTTCTGGGATTAGACGGATATTACCGAAGGTTTATCCAAAGCTTTTCTTCGATTGCCACTCCTTTAACAGCTTTGAATCACAAAGGATCTACTTATAGTTGGAGTGATAAGCACAAAGAAGCATTCGAACTGCTAAAGAAGAAGCTATGTGAGGCACCGATTCTTTCTCTACCCGATGGAGTTGAAGACTTAGCTGTTTATAGCGATGTGTATGGGGTTGAATTGGGTTGTGTTTTGAACCAAAGAGAAAAGGTGATCGCGTATGCATCTCGACAGTTAAAAGAGCATGAAAAGAACTACCCCACTCATAATTTGGAGTTGGCAGCGGTAGTTTTCGCTTTGAAGATATGGAGGCATTACCTCTATGGCACGAAGTGCAAACTTTTCACTGATTATAAGAGTATTCAGTATCTCTTTAGTCAGAAAGAATTAAATATGAGACAACAAAGCTAGCTAGAGTTACTTAAGGACTACGACTGTGAGATACTTTACCATCCTGGTAAAGCAAATGTTGTCGTTGATGCTCTCAGTTGGAAAGTCAATCTTGAAAGAAAAAGGCCAAGAGCATTGAGAATAGAAGTTGTCTCGACAATTGTGGAGAGTATAAAGAAAGCTCAAGAGGAAGCTTCTGAAAAGAATGACCAGAAGGAGGAACGTTTGGGCAAAATGTTGGTGTTTGCTACAAACGGTCATGGACTCAAGGTATTCCAAGATCGTATTTGGGTACCTAAGTCAGGAAGAATAAGAGATCTTCTGATGGAAGAAGCTCACAAAACCATGTAATCAATTCACCCTGGCAGCACTAAAATGTATAGGGACCTGAAACCCTATTACTGATGGCCGACGATGAAGCTTGATATTGCAAAGTATGTAGCCGAGTGTGTGACATGTGCAAGAATCAAGGCACTACATCAAAAACTATAGGGGAGTTTAGAACCTTTGTCTGTGCCTATAGGTAAATGGGAAGATATTGCTATGGTTTTGTCACTAAGCTACCCAGAACAAAGAATGGTCACGACATTATTTGGGTGGTCATTGATCGCTTCACTAAGAGTGTGCATTTAATAGCAGCCAACGAGAAATGGTCTATGGATAAGCTTGCAAATTCTTACGTGAAGGAAATTGTGAGGTTCACGACATTCCAATAATGATTGTATCATATCGTGACAGCCGTTTCACCTCAAGGTTTTGGAAAAGTCTACAAGAGGAATTGGATACCAAGTTGTGTTTGAGTATAGCTTACTATCCACAAACTGATGGTCAGAGCGAACGAACGATACAAACACTTGAAGATATGCTGAGAGCATGTACCCTGGAATTCCTAGGTAACTAGGATGAACATTTACCTTTGGTAGAATTTTCCTACAATAAAAGTTTCCACTCGAGCATTAAGATGGAACCTTATCAAGCTTTGTACGGACATAAGTGTCGTACACCGTCTTGTTGGCTTGAGGCTGGGGAAAAGCAGTTTATGGGACCGGAGATAGTCCAT
This sequence comes from Lactuca serriola, assembly GCF_051521515.1. Lineage (NCBI taxonomy): Eukaryota > Viridiplantae > Streptophyta > Magnoliopsida > Asterales > Asteraceae > Lactuca > Lactuca serriola. The sequence continues at coordinate 52,574,251 of NC_136415.1, forward strand.
CAGACTGCTGAAAAGCTGAAAATAATCAGGGAAAGAATGTTTGCAGCTCAGGATCGTCAAAAGAGCTATGCTGACAAGAAAAGAAGATTGATAACTTTTGAAGTTGGAGATTCGGTTTTGCTTAAAGTCTCACCGTAGAAGGGACTTATAAGATTTGGTAAAGGGGGAAAGTTAAGTCCAAAATTTATTAGACCGTTTAAAATTCTTCAAAGGATTGGGAATCAAGCTTACAAGCTAGAACTACTAGAAGAACCGAATGGTATTCATAACACATTTCATGTGTGTTATTTGAGGAAGTTCACGGGAGAAGTTCCCGACATGATTCCACTTTCGGAATTAAGACTTGATGAGAATAAGAGGTTAATTGAAGAACTAGAGGCAATCGTTGACCGAAAGACTAAGAAGTTGTGACGCAAGATGGTCGAGTTAGTGCTTGTCCGTTGGAAACATACGAATAGGCCAAATCTCACCTGGGAGACGGAGAGTGACATGATGAGTCGCTATCCGCATTTGTTTGTTGATGTGTGATTCCCGGGATGGAATCATCCTAAGGTGGAGAGAATTGTAACACCCGTGTTTTTGGGCTAGGCATTAATGACGATGTAATAGTCTAGGTTAACCTTTGTAACTCATTTTGAAATAATGAAAATGTATTATTTAAATATTATGTGTTTTATGCTTAATTGTGTGGCTTAATTGAATTAAGAATAAAAATAAACGTAAAAATAAAATGTTAGATAAAACCAATATCGATACATGAAGATGTAGTGGTCGTGACAAGGATTCTGAATATATAAAGAATGCCGAAATCCGAGTTATAACGAAGAAGTTATGACATGTCGAAGTTTCGCGACAGAGACGGCACGACACTACGCGACGTAAATAGTGAGTTTACGATAGAGCGATATTTCGCCTTAGTGATCTAAACGAAAGTCATAGATTTCGTTAAACCAAGAGCGTGCATAAAAAGAACGTCCAAATCTGACTTCGTATGTGGAAGTTATGATTTTTCTAAGTTTCAGCTTAGCAGTATACAGCCTGAAGTTCGAATATGAGATCGAGTGATTTCTAGCCGAAACAATCTAAGTGATAATCAAATATCACATCGATAGTAGTGCAACGGTAAAAAGACAGACGAAAATGGACGTTGGATGAAGAAGTTATGAGTTTATAACAAAGTTTTTTTGTCCCAGCCTACTAAATATAAATATAATAAAAATTAAAGTCAAAATTAACCGACGGAGTCTAAACAAGAGTTGTAGAGCATAATCTCACCTATGTGTGAACATAAAGAACGTCAAAAACGGAGCTCGTATACGAAAGATATGAATTTCTGACTTTCGGGGCATGATTTCCGACACTGAGTCAGTGTTCACGACGTGAACTCAGTGACTTAACCTTTCAGAGTCTGCCAGACCCAACTTGCAATGACGCATGCAATGACGATCAAATTCACGACATGAAATAAGGGTTCACGACGTGAATTTCAAGAAATCAACCCTATAAATAGAATTGAAGGGGCAGCCGGCCAAGGTTGCTAATTCACTCTTCTCTCACCCGTATTACCTCGATTTACGTGCAAAGAAGTACCCCCGAAGCCCTGGTATCATCCCGAGACCCGAAGCGAGTCCCGAAGCCCAAAGATCCCGAGAAGAAAAGAGTTTCCGAGCCAAAGCTCTGCTTGCGAGAAGCCCGGTGTGTGAAAATCTTCCAGTTTCACCGAAGAATACTACATTTAGAGCTGTAGTGTTGTTCGATCATCTTCTTATCAAGTGAGTTTGTAGTTACTTTCTTCTAACACATAAATACGAAGTATTCTCTATAAAATATGTGATGTGTGTTTATATGTTATGGGTTATTTGAAATTAGTATTGGTTGAATGTTTTATACATGTTTTAAGTTGTATATATATATATATATATATATATATATATATATATATATATTTATATTTTTGTCTACAAATATGTTAGGTAGAACATGGATAGATAGTGATGTGTGATGAAATAAAAATGATGAGAGGCCTCGATGTTGTTGTTGATCTAGTCATCTAGTGGGGTATGGATGACGACCACAGACTCTTTCTAGACAACGCTGACAGGTTCATAACTTGTAGGTGTTGTGAACGATGTGTTCACTGGTGTACTCTATCCCCCTCATGGTTGCCTTTAGGACATCTACTGTTGAGGAAACCCCTTTGCAGTAATGTTTGTCCCGATGAAAATCCTAGATTAAGTCCCTTGTGATAGTTGTTGTTTTAGGGACATAAAGTGAGGATAACGGGAATGGGTAATCGGGTTATTGTTGGTTGGTGAAAATTAAATATAATTATTTATTGTGGGTTGAAAACCCTATATGCTCACTGGGCTTCCAAGCCTGACCCACTCAGTTTCTTTGTATTACAGGTAGTGGCGCGGGAGCATTAGTTGAACAACTGGTGAAGATATTTTTTTTTATAAACCGGTAGTTGTAAAATAATTGTTGTAAGGTCTATGTTGTACTGTTTATGCTTTTGGTCTATATCGGAACATGACATCCCGAGTTTTTTTATATAATGAAAATATATTTCTTTAAGAAATGCTTTGATAAACTTTATTTTATCATATTGTGTTTTGGGAACAAATTCCGCAACTCTTTTAAATTAATGGGTTTACTCTGAAATTATTTTAAAAGCATAAATGAAACCGGTCTTTTATGGCCACGATTTTGGGGATATCACAATATATGTCATTGATCCGGGAGCATGGATTAGACATAGTCATTGTCCCTAGTCCGAGAGTATGGATTGGACATAGTCAAATGTCATTAATCCGGGAGTATGGATTAAGACATAGTCAGTTGTCCTTAGTCCGGGAGTATGAACATGACATAGTTATCCGTCATTAATCGTGGAGTATGGATTTAGACGTAGACACTTGTCCCTAATCCGAGAGTATGGAATGGGCACAATTATTGATCTGAGAACATCGATTAGATCTAGGAGTAAGAGGTAAAATTTAAGGTCCAATAGTATGGATAGTCTCGTTGTGAGGATTGATGGGGTAAGGTAAGAGTTTATTATAAATGTGGGATTGAAAACCCTGTGTGCTCACCATGTTTCCCAACCTGACTCACTCAGTTTATTTGTATCACAGGTGTCGATATGAAGTTACATTACGCTAAGAGATTAAGGAGATATAAATCACTAGTGATATTGAATGTAAGTTTTGTTTATTCTTATGTTTCTGTATTGACGATGACATCCCAAATGTTTTAAAATGAATAAAATACATATGTTCAGAAATGCTTTGATAACGTATTTATCATGTTTTTCTGGGATCAAATTCAGTAACATTTTTATTAAAAAAGGTACTCTGATTTTTATAAAGCATAAACAAAATCGGTCTTTTCCGACCGTGAAAATGGGGATGTCACAGTTGGTATCGGAACATTAGTTTGAGCGAACTAGGAATTTGTAGGATTTCTAGACTTAAACTTAGAATGTTAAGCGATGATTGTGAGAGGAGTGCCTAGTATATTTTAGGCACAATCACTAGTTTATTTTAGGAAAGATGCCTAAAATGCTTTTATGTGCTATATGTTATTATTTGTTCGGATCTATGGTCTGTTGCCAACCAGATCTGGAAACCTTATGTGTTTAGGATTCTAAACGTACGACTATGATATTAGAACTAGCATATAAAAGTTTCGGAGAGATAAGGATGATTTAAATGTCTATCGTAAATAAAGATCTAAATTCACCTTATTCGGTGTATAGATCAAAATGACAAGAGCCCGCAGTGGAGCTGGGAATGCGAATGGGAATAGGAATCAACCCCCAGTGATTCAGCAAATACCTGTTATAGTAGAAGTTGCACCCGATCCAATCACCATGGATGGGGTACAAGCCATGATATGGGCTATGTTAGCAGAACAAAGGGAGGAAATGAAGCAGATGTTGCACGAAAATAAGGACGAACCTACCATGCCAGTTGAACAGCCCAAGCTAAATGACGGGCAGTCTGAGGAGGGGAACTACAGCAGGACCAGTGGTCAAGTTGATTTGCCAGTGATTAGGAGGAACAATCAAGATGACGGATTCGAGAGGAATGGATGAAAGTACAAATATTTTCTGACTAGAAAGCCATCAACCTTCACCGGGAAGGAAGATCCGATCGGAGTTATGGATTGGATCTCAGAGATGGAGTTGGATTTTATGACGTGTTGTTGCAGAGGCAAACTACAGATCATATTTGTAGTACACCAGTTCAGAGGAGGCGTGGTTCGTTGGTGGAACACTCTGGGGAAGACTTTAAGCTACAATGAGCCCCTGCAACTGACGAGGGTAGAGTTTTTGGTGCAGTTCAAACGTAAGTACTGCTCGGCCCAAAACCTACTAGAGCTAGAAAACCAATTCCTAACCCTAAAGAAAGGAAGCATGTCTATTGATCAGTACACTAACAACTTCACAGAGAATATGGATTTTTCCTTGTGTCTTGTCGAGATGAACTGACAAAAATCGACAAGTACGCGAAGGGGATTCCATGCGAGTATGCGGTGCCAGTACGTCAGACACTTACTCTGGAGGAAACTATCTGGGCTGCCAAGTCTGTGGAGGAGATGATCAAGGGAAGAGCCGCCAACAAGATTGAGGTTAATGAGAAAAGGAAATTTGATGGATCCTCGAGGTCTGGCAAGAAGAGTAAATTATCGAAGTCTGATTCAAGAGGAGGAGGAGCCGAAGCAAAATGGAGCGACAAATGCAAGAAGAAGCACCAAGGAAAATGTGATGGAGGGGTCACCTGTTTCAAGTGTGGAAAGCCTGGGCGATATGCCAATGAGTGCACGTTCACTAAGAAGGTCTGTTATGAATGCAACGAGAAAGGGCACATTTTGAGGGACTGCCCAAAGAAGAAGGAGGCAGGAAGACCCAACATTCCACCGAAGTCGAAGGCAAGAGCCTTCCAGATGACACTCGAGGCTACAAAGGAGGCAGCAGATGTCGCTTCAGGTATATTTCTTGTAAATGGTTTGCCTGCCAATATACTGTTTGATTCCGGAGCAAACTACTCCTTTGTGACATATAAGTTTGGTGGGAAACTAGGATTGCCCGTAGAAAAAATTGATAATGCCCTGATTGTAGAAGTTATCAGGGGCAAGTTCGTATATGTTAGTGATCGTATTAAGAACAGAGTCATCGACTTAAACGGAAACGAATTCCACAAAGAGCTGTTACCCATAGAATTGAACGGTTTTGACATCATTCTGGGAATGGATTGGCTCGGTTCCAATGATGTCGAGATATTATGCCAAAAGAAGATAGTAAGAGTAAACCCACCCGGAAAAAAGTCATTCATGGTGTACAGGGACAAACACAAAGTAAATTCTGGAATCATCTCACTAATGAAATCCATAAAATGTTTGTCTAGAGGATGCACATCATATTTGGCATTCGTAATTGATGCAAAGAAGGAGAAAAAGGAGGTGCAGAGTATACCAGTGGTGTGTGATTATCCGGAAGTCTTTCCCGAAGATCTTCCAGGATTACCAACTGATAGACAAGTAGAGTTCTGAATAGACTTGTTACCAGGAACAACACCAATAACAAAAGCACCGTATCGATTAGCACCAACAGAGATGAAGGAGCTTATGATGCAACTTCAAGAGTTGTTGGACAACGGTTTCATTCGACCTAGTTCATCACCCTAGGGAGCTCCGGTGTTATTCGTGAAAAAGAACGACAGAAGCATGAGAATGTGTACAGACTACCGAGAGCTGAACAAGTCAACAATGAAGAACAAGTATCCATTGCCAATGATTGATGACTTATTCGATCAATTGCAAGGTTCGAACTATTTCTCAAAGGTCGATCTTAGGTCAGGATATCATCAGCTGAAGGTTAGAGAGCAGCATACTGAGAAGACTGCATTTAGAAGTAGATATGGACACTACGAGTTCTTGGTTATGTCGTTTGGACTAACCAATGCTCTAGCAGCATTCATGGATTTAATGAACATGGTTTGGAAACCATTCCTCGATAAATCTGTGATCGTGTTCATAGATGACATTCTGATTTACTCAAAAAGCCAGGAGGAGCATGGCAAGCATCTACAAGAAGTATTGGAAGTGTTGAAGAGGGAGAAACTTTATGCAAAGTTCTCCAAATGTGATTCTTGGATCCGAGAAGTCCAATTATTGGTTCATGTGGTTAAACAAGAAGGCATAATGGTTGACCCAACAAAGATCGAAGCTGTGATGAAGTGGAAACGACCGAAAAGTCCCACGGAGATTCGAAGCTTTCTCAGATTAGTTGGATATTACCGAATGTTTATCCAAGGCTTTTCTTTGATAGCTTATCCATTGATATCTTTAACCCACAAAGGAGCTACATATACTTGGAGTGAAAAGAACGAAGAAGCATTCGAGAAGCTAAAGAAGAAGCTATGTGAAGCACCAATTCTATCTCTACCCGATGGAGTTGAAGACTTCGCGGTCTATAGTGACGCATTCGGAGTTGGGTTGGGTTGTGTTCTGACCCAAAGATAAAAGGTGATAGCATACGCATCTCGACAGTTGAAGGAGCACGAAAAGAACTACCCCACTCATGATTTGGAGTTGGCAGTGGTATTTTTCGCTCTAAAGATATGGAGGCATTACCTCTACGGCACGAAGTGCAAACTTTTCACTAATCATAAGAGTCTCCAGTATCTGCTTAATCAGAAGGAATTGAATATGAGGCAACGACGCTAGCTAGAGTTACTCAAGGACTACGACTGTGAAATACTTTACCGCCCCGGTAAATCAAATGTTGTCCCTGATGCTCTCAGTCGGAAAGTAAAACTTAAAAAGAAAAGGCCAAGAGCATTGAGAATTGAAGTTGTCTCGACGATTCTGGAAAGTATAAAGAAAGCTCAGGAAGAAGCTACAGAGAAGAATGACCGAAAGGAAGAACGTTTGGGCAAAACGTTAGAGTTTGGTACAAATAGTCAAGGACTGAAGGTATTCCAAGATCGGATTTGGATACCTAAAATGGGAGGAATAAGAGATCTTCTGATGGAAGAAGCTCAGAAGACCATGTACTCGATTCATCCCGGTAGCACTAAAATGTATAGGGACTTAAAACCCTACTACTGGTGGCCGACGATGAATCTCGTTGTTACGAAGTATGTAGCCGAGTGTGTGACTTGTGCAAGAGTTAAGGCACAACATAAGAAATTGTACAGGAGTTTAGAACCTTTACCTGTACCCATGGGTAAATGGGAAGACATCACTATGGATTTTGTGACTAAACTGCCCAAAACGAAGAATTGTCACGCCATGATTTGGGTGGTCGTGGATCATTTCACTAAGAGTGCACACTTCAAAGCAGCCAATGATAGGTGGTCTATAGATACGCTCGCAAATTCTTATGTAAAGGAGGTAGTAAGACTTAACGGTGTTCCTCTTACGATTCTATCGGATCGTGATAGTCGTTTCACGTCAAGGTTCTAGAGAAATCTACAAGAGGAATTGGGAATGAAGTTATGTTTGAGTACAACTTACCATCCACAGGCTGATGGCTAGAGCGAAAGAACAATTCAAACACTGGAAGATATGCTGAGAGCATGTACCCTGGATTTCCAAGGTAACTGGGATGAGCACCTACCTCTGGTAGAATTTTCCTACAACAATAGTTTCCACTCGAGTATCAATATGGCGCCTTATCAAGCATTGTAAGGACAGAAGTGATGTACGCCGTCTTGTTGGCTTGAGGCTGGAGAGAAGCAGTTTATGGGCCCTGAGATAGTCCATGAGACTGCTGAAAAGTCGAAGGTGATCAGGGAAAGAATGTTAGCAGCTCAGGATCGTCAGAAGATCTATGCTGACAAGAAAAGACGACTAATGACCTTTGAAGTTGGGGATTCAGTTTTGCTTAAAGTCTCACCGTGGAAGGGACTTATAAGATTTGGTAAATAAGGAAAGTTGAGTCCAAGGTTTATTGGACCGTTCAAAGTTCTTTAGAGAATTGGGAACCAAGCTTACAAGCTCGAATTACCCGAAGAACTATATGGTATTCATAACACCTTCCATGTGTGTTATCTGAGAAAGTTCACGGGAGAAGTTCCCGACATAATTCCAATCTCAGAGTTAAGAATGGATGAGAATAAGAGGCTAATTGAAGAGCCCGAGGCAATCATTGACAGTAAGACTAAGAAGTTACGATGCAATATGGTCAATTTAGTGCTAGTTCGTTGGAAACATTCGAATGGGCCAAATCTCACCTGAGAGACAGAAAGTGACATGATGAGTCGCTATCCACATTTGTTTGCTGATGCATGATTCCGGGACGGAATCATCCTAAGGGGAGAGAATTGTAACGCTCATGTTTCGGGACTAAGCATTGGTAGACGATGTTATAGTCTAGGTGAACTATTGTAACTCTTTTTGAAGTAATAAAGATGAAATATTTGAGTATTATGTGAATTATGTGAATTTATGTGTTTTATACTTAATTATAAAGGTATAATTAGTAAAGAATAAAAATAAGCATCAAAATTAAAGTGTGATATAAGCCCGATATCTTTACATAAAGTTGTATTGGTCGCAACAAGGATTCCAGGGATACAAAGAAGATTGAAATCCGAGTTATAACGAAGAAGTTATGACCTGTCGAATTTTCGCGACGGAACCGGCACAACACCGGGAAGACGTAAATAGTGAATTTACGATAGATGATTTTTTAGCCTTAGTGATCTAAACAAAATTTGTAGTATGTGTTAAACCGAGAACATACAAAAAAAAAAAGAACGTCCAAATCTGAATTCGTATGAGGAAGTTATGAATTTTCTTAGATTTGGCATAGCAGTGCACGACCCGAAACTCGAATTTTAGTTCGAGCGGTTTTTGGCATACGCAACCTAAATGAGAGTTGAAGATCTCATTAATAGGAACTCAACGATATAAATACAGACGAAAACGAGTCAATTAAGCTTCCAGACAGCTTATAAATAGAGGTGTCGGGTTCCCTTCATTCTCCACACCATCCAACTTCACTTTCTCTCTCTAGTTTCTCTCTCTAAGCCCTAACCCCCCCCCCCCTAAAGTCTAGATAAACCCCCTAGCACCCAAAGGTAGCCCCAATGCTCCCGAAACCCCGAGAAAAGAGCCTTTTGGCTTAGGAACGCTACTCCAGCGAATCCCGATTTTGCGAAAAACCGGTCGTAAGTGAGCTATGCCTACCTTGTCGTTAGTATATCTTATGTTTTAATATAGTAATGTTATTAGGACCTTAAAATAAGTATTTGGGCTATTATTATGAGTTATATAAGTGTCGTTATAATATCTTTTAACCACTCGCTGTACGGGGAATCTGGTTTAAAGGGCCGCATAGGATTGTTGGATTTCAGAAGTGCTATATGTCAAAATGGTCCTGCGCTCCAGTGTTTTATGTCTGGCCCCTGTCTGTTCATATTGGTTGGAAAATATTGTTTAAACTCTTATATAATAATAATAATAATAATAATAATAATAATAATAATAATAATAATAATAATAATAATGCTAAGACTAATAATTAGTCATGGTAAATATTAGACTAAAGTCTAGTGGTAATAATACTAGGTTTCATCGAAGGAAAATAGAATCGTTAGAAGCGAAGCGCTGCCCGAGTTTAGAATCATCATTTTAACAAGTTAGTGCATAGTCCCTTTTAATGAACATGATTTTAATACAAGTATTGATTGAAGTATTACATATATATTTATGTGCGAGTTATTTGATGTTGACTGAAATACGTGTTAAAGAACATACCTGATTATACATGATGATTTAGGATAAAGAGTAAACCTAAATTAATTATGAGGAATATTGGGTAGTATCTTCTTACGAGTACAAGTGAGTTATACTCAGAGAATAATAGAACTTTAATATATGTCATTGATTCGGGAGCATGGATTAGACATAGTCATTGTCCCTAGTACAAGAGTATGGATTAGATATAGTCATATGTCATTAATCCGGGAGAATGTATTAAGACATAGTCAGTTGTCCTTAGTCCGGGAGTATGGACATGACATAGTTATATGTCATTAATCCTGGAGTATGGATTTAGATGTAGACATTTGTCCCTAATCCGAGAGTATGGAATGGGTAGAATTATTGATCCGAGAACATCGATTAGATCTATGAGTAAGAGGTAAAATTTAAGGTCCGAGTGTATGGATAGTCTCGTTGTGAGGATTGATGGGGTAGGGTAAGAGTTGATTATAAATAGGGGAAATTGTATATTTTGTGAGTTCTTATACATATGATATAACATTGTAGGATTGAAAACCCTATGTACTCACCAAGTTTCCCAACCTGACCCACTCAGTTTATTTGTATCACAGGTGTTGATATAAAGTTACATTACACTAAGAGATTAAGGAGATATAAATCATTAGTGATAATGAATGTAAGTTCTATTTATGCTTATGTTTCTGTATTGACGACGACATCCAAATTTTTTTAAAATGAATAAAATACATTTCTTTGGAAATGCTTTGATAACGTATTTATCATGTTTTTATGGGAACAAATTCCGCAACATTTTTATTAAATGTATTTTGGAAATGATTTGATAACGTATTTTGGAGGTAGAATCACCATAGTCAAATTTGTTTTCGCTAGCCTTCTGTTGTACTACTTCTCCTTATATGAAACTCCTTTGACTGCTATCAATGAATTAGAGAGTATTATATGCAAGTTTCTTTGCATAGGTAATATCTCCGGCTCAAATTTTTGTTGGGTTTCGTGGGAAGAGGTCTTGGGTAGCTCCTAAATATTTTGGTGGCCTCGGTATTAGGAGCATTAGAGATACAAAGTTGGCATTATTGCAAAATGGTGGTGGCGGTTTAAAAAATACACAAACCAACTTTGGGCCAAATGAATTAATGGCATCCACAGTAACTCCGGAAAATGGAAATTCATTCCTGTAAAGCTTAACATTCCAGGTACATGGAAAAACATCTCAAAATCTGATACATACGTGGGAAATTTTGGCAATCGTTTATCAAGGAAATTTAAAGTAGTTGTTGGGAATGGAAATGATATTCACTCCTGGTTGGACCAGTGGGTTGTTATAGGATCTTAACAAGACAAATTTCCTACACTCTATGCTTTAGAATCATCAAAAACATGCAAAGTTGATGAGAGGTTCTTGAAACTTGGGGAAGCAGTGCATTGAATTTGGGATTGGTCAAGACAACCATCATATCATGTAGAGACTTTCGAATTACATGTTGTGATATATTTAATTAAATTAAACTAAATAATGGCCCGGACAAGTGGTTATGGTTGGGAGATGCCACAAATGATTACTTTGTAAGTGTTATGAGAAGATCTATAGAGGAAAGCATCTCCGCCCATGAAAATTATATACACAAATAGATGAATTAGGTAGCATTGAAAATTAACTTCTTTGGTTGGCGAGCGGCCATCTACTTTGTGCTCCATCTGTGGCGTGAAGGTGGAATCAGTAGATCATCTTCTTGTCTCTTGCACTTTTTCTTGGGACATTTGTTCCAATATTGGTTCTTGGTTTAACCTACAGAGATTATCTTGTAACTCAGTATCTAAGATTCTTGCAATTCCCGCCTCCAGGAGTTAACATAAATCACATTACATGGCTCTACTTTTAATTTTCTTAACCACATGTCGGTATATTTGGAAGTATAGGAATGAGAGATCTTTAAGGGTAAATCTCCAGACCAAAAAAAGGTGATTGAATCAAAACTACCTGTTATATGTAGGTCACAAATAGAGCAAAACTTTCCTTTTTAGATTAGAATTAATTGTTTAGCTTCTCACTTTCTTGTTTTGCAAAGTCTTGATATTGTTTCCATAAATAGATGTTGTGGAGTTGTATGAGTCTAGTTTCATTTCTTCTTGGTGTGGCCTTGGTGTTTTGTTCTCTTCACGGTTGTGTGTATTTGGTGTGTGTTTCATTTAATGGGTTCACAAATCAAGCTAATGTTTGTGGTGTTATGAGTACACTCTTTTGTGTGATGGCCATTCTTTTTGGGTTAGATTGTTTGCGGTTAGCTCTTCATATCCTCATGTGTGGGTTATCCTTTCGTTTTTGTGTTAGGTATATGTTATATATGTTTATTTATCTTTTTGGTCTTTAAATTCGAAGTAAAGATCATTCTTGGTGGAATCTAAATCAATATTGGATGTTTAAAGTGATGTGTCGTGTTTTATTGTCGTCGATTTTAAAAGATGAGGTGTATTTGACCATTATGCCCTTTGTTGCGATGGGCACTCTTGATTTGAGATTTACATTGGCGTCGTCCTATTTGGCTTTACAAAGACTTGTGGTATTGTCCTCCAAGTAGTGTGCGGCTACTATGTTTTCTATTGATTCAAAAGGTACCGACAGAAATCCGATGGCTTACTCTGACCATATTTGTGATGATGTTCTTCATGTGGTGTGATCCTCTTACATTATATTGATTATTCAAAATCCTACAGATGAGGGTGGTGCTACTTTTTATGGGGCTTTTGTTATTGCCTATCTTCATGGTGCTATATCACATCTGTTTCTTTACATTTACATTTTATTTTTCTTTCTTTCTTCAATTATAATTTAAATACTTTGTAATTTTTCCAGCTTCATGTTGATTTTATTTTATAAAATCTTCTAGCCATTCAAAAAAATCAACTAGATTCACTCATTTCAGCTTCTTCTGACCTGTCTTTGATCTTCAATCTTCAGCCACTAGATTCTCCTTCCTTCGGCACTTTCACTTTTGGCCATCATCATGAAGTGCGCCACAAAATTAAATTAGGGTTGTATTGGGATCAAAAGTGATTTCATATTGAATACAATTTATAACGATTATGATATCGATTATTTGACTAACTATACTTGTTTATGGTAGTAAATACATGTATATTTAAGTTTAAGTTTATATAAGTACTAGTTGTGAGACTCATGTATTACATGAGTTAATTTAAAAAAAAAAGAGTTAAATATAAATGTCAAAATATTTGATAACTTTGAATTTATAATAAAATAATAAAAATAATGAATTATTATAATGAATATGTTTTTTATCTTTTAAATTTAAATAAATAAATAAATAAATAAATAAACTAATGAGCTTTAATTTTGGGAATTTTGAAATTAAAAGAAAAATTGATTAATGAAATTGATATCTATTTATTCCTACATTTATTGCAATTATTAAATTAAAATATTATGTGGAAATTAAAAAAAAAAAAAAAAAAAAAAAAAAAAAAAAAAAAAAAACTCATATGACATGTAAAAAAATTAATTCAAAATAACCACAAAATGACATTTGACAAATTGAATTGGAGTGTGACAAATAATAATAATAATAATAATAATAATAATAATAATAATAAAACTTTCATTTATTAGGGTAGATATAAATATATTTTGTCCAATATTCCCCTTAGTCTACGAGCATAGCAAAAGTTTAGACCGGATGAAAACCACAAGAAAAGTACTCACTAGGTACATAAATGAAACTGATATACGATTCAAAAAATTTGGCAAAAATTATACACCTATTTCAACATGTTTTTTTTTCTGGAACTGTTGAATTATATAAAACTAGTAACAATTTAGAATAAACAAAACAATTATAATTTATAACGAATGTGGGCTTTATAACCACAATAATCAATCGACTTTAGTTCTACGGTTAAACACAAAAGAAATATTTTTCTCAACAATACTACTCTTATGAAAGTTATTAGAGCAAACCATAGCGCTACAATAATTTTAGATAACTCAAATGATAGTAGCGACCGCAACATCGAAAGTTAGTCTTCTAAATACGGACATTGAATGTGAGTCACTCCAATCAAACATATCACACATTGTCATAAAATGTAGAATATGCAAATCCAATCATCGGCCAATACTTTGTCACACCTAACTTCCACCTCGCATGTCAAAATTAATGACTATTTTCCTCATTATGGTTACTATAGCAAAAACATAAAAAAAGAGTCCAAATTAACCTCTGATTCACCAAATTGATTACAGTAGGAAGCCCATGAAGAAGTACCCTCCATATGAAAATATATTTTTCTAAGAAGATAATTGCTTCCATCAAGTGATTGAATTTCAAGTAGGCAAAATCGCTTTATTATAATGAGTTCTAGCATAACTAACTAGAATTGTTTTGATGTATTTTACCCCCAAACCAATTTATCACTCGTATCCAACAATACAAAGGTATCAAGCAAAAAAAGTAATACGTTAAATTGAGAGGATTAATTTGGTCCCACCCTTCACAAGCCGACACCAAGACTATGACCAATTAATTGTGAGCATCTCTTCAATTATTGATATGTCAATCGACGTTTGTTTCAATAAAATATAATCTCAGAAATCTATCCTAAGAGTACTAGCTCCAATCCACACCTCTTTCCAGCATAAGTTAACCTAGCTTTTTATTAGTACAAGAAAGTATAAGAATTCATTTTTCACGTAAATTGTTAATAGACATGATAATTTCTAACCAAACATATATAAAGCTAATGTCATCATCATTTATATTCAACCCACCTTCAGGATCATGGATCGCTTTAACAACTTTGACCCAAAGAGCATTAAAGTTATTTTAGAATCACGACTACCATTTTTAAAGAGTACTGTTAAAAGCAAAAAAGAATTCCTAAAACAAGATCAATGTTCTCTTTAGCAGCCAAGGAGCATCCATGTTCTCCAATGTTAAAGTCGTAGCTTCGAATCGTATAACAAACACAAGCCAAAATACAAACATAATCAGAATTCATATCATACATGCCTCTATCTCATAATATATGGTCTTGTGTAACACCTAATATTAGGTCATTGAGGTCACAAAAACATATGAGAAAACCTCTAGTCTACTACCGAGTACATCCCTAGACCACCAAACCTAATAGGTAAACAAACTAGTCTCTACTAGATATCTACAAAGAAAGAACCTCCACAAAACACCATGTCCTTAATAGACCCCATAATCATTTGTCAAAGAACAATTCTACCTACTCCATATGTACAAGTTGGTATATCTTTAAGACAAAGAATAGTTTGGCAATACAATTACTAGATCGAAGAAAAATGAACTCTCCCCAGGATCACATAACTAGGGAATAAGACACATCAAATTAACAGTGTTGACAACTCTCTTCATGGCTAACCTGCTAATAAAATTTGAGTTTACAAACCTCCAATAAGCTTTACCCCAATGACGGCCTCCCGATGTCAATAAAGAATAGACCCTCACAAAGCTTTCTACCATCATATAAAGAGCATAATAGCTCAGATTTTTTTTTCTTTATTTTAATATTATGTTGAAGATCCAATCCTAGACGGATCACTTTAATGATGTCCAATATTTATGATAAAGTCAATTAAACATCTTCACATCCTTTGGTTTATGCATTTAAGTTTTTATTTATATGAAATGTAATAGAGCTATATTTATGCTTACTTATTATGTAATTTCTGCATAAAAATAACAATGAATGAAAAGCAATATAGAAAATTTCTTCCAAATATACTAACGACTGAAAAACTGTATTGAATAGTGAAACCATACGTCAATAATAACTGCAAATTTTTTTATTGTTAATCAGTCGCCAATGAATTTCATCAGCGTGAATAATAGTAGAATCCAGTTTAATCGTCATTCACGATGATCTGTTGTTAATTTCCCCTTTTAGCAGCTTTTCTAATATGAAAATCCAATTTAATCTTAATTTGTGTACATATACAACAATATAACTAAAATTTTTACACAGAATTATGATTTTAAACTCGTAGAAGAAATATATATTGTTATAGAATTTAATATTTATATAAAATTCGCACAGACTAAACCAACACTAAAAATTCAGATTGAATTTTACAACATTAGGACTTAAATATTTCTCAAAAGATATTAAAATGTTTTGTAAAAGAAAAACAACCCATCAAAACCTACACTTTAATGTAAAAAAAAGATTGATATCGAACCAGTCAAATGATGCATCGAAATGGCATCGCCATGAAAAAGATCCAACAAATTAAATCATGCATCAAAGCGGCATCCCAAATCTTCCATGATGTTTTAAATCATCATTCCTTGTTGATTGAAAACGATTAATAACATCTTTCAAGCACAGTTGTATTATAGTTGTTATTCAATAAATTAAATTCAACAAAACGGCATGGCATGTTAACGTTCAATATGTATATGGAGTTATTGAACCCGTCAATAAGAAAAAGGCTTTTTTTAAGTTTAAAAATAATAATTCACCCAACATTTTATAATTCAATGTGTTGTAGGAAGAAATAATAAAATTGTGTTAAAACTACGATCATTAGAGTTTAATGTATTCTAAAATCACTAAGAAAGAAACATGTAAGCCCAATAGTAGAAAGAGAAGTGGAAAAGATATATTTTAAGATATATAATGAACATGATCAATATGAACATGCTACAATAGTTGCTAAATTCACAACTATCGAAGCCACCAAGACGCTTCGTTTCTTATAATACTTGTAGAACAGAACTTAAAAAACTAACACTTCATGTCCAAGCTGAGAAACAACTCCAGCTAACACCAAATTATCTCGACATAATGGACATGTCCTATTCCTGAACCTTATCCATCGATCCAAACAAGCTTCATGAAATAAATGACCACACCTCAGCTCTCTTATCTCTTCATCTTCTCCAATCATACTCAAGCAAACAACGCATTCCACTTGTTCCATACATGTTGCTTCGAACCTTGTCTGGTTAGTCGCAAGTCCTTGAAGATTTTGTAGCTGATGGTGAAAAAAACATTGGTGTAGAAGAAAACTCCACGCCCACTTGAGGTTGGAAGCTACAAGTTTTATTTGGGATTGGATTAGATCTGTAATGATGCATATGGATATATAGATAAGGTCTACTGATGAAGAAGGTGAGAAGCTTTGTGCGATCATCATTTTGAAGGCTGTATAGACAATCTATTTGCTTGTTTAGTTAGTCTTTTTATAGGGAGTAAAATACCATATGTTGTTAGTGTTTTCGTAATCACCGGTATTTAATTAAACATTTATTTACACGACTTAGATGACCATTCTAAGTCATAATCATTGATCGTGAATTGAACAAGTTTGCAGTAGTTTACAAGCAATAAAACATTTAAGTAAATTAATCTAAATTTTGAAAAGGACAATATTAGTCTCCTCTTGTTCAAATATGGTAACTATAAACTAAAAATAATAAGGTAACTTTATTCCACAAAATCACCTTACTAACTTAAAGTGACTTAAGACGACTAAACTGCCTAGCAAATGTCAAAAATGGGCAGCCTTCGTAATATATTTAATATGAAAACACGTGCACATGCATATGTATCACATACACACACAAAATATACATATATATATACATAATTTATGAGCGTCAAATCCGACTTTAATTTATCGAGCTTTGTTCTCTCTTGACTACAATGGTAAATGGTTGGCCAACCTCTCTTTTTATAATAGTTTTAAAATTTTATTACAAGTGTAGAAATCTATTGATATTTTAATTTCAATAAGAGTTTGTTTTTTTTTTTATATAATTAAAAAGTTTTAGAGCTTAACATAAAAGCCGAATACAAACAAACATGTCCGTATGCATGCATGCTAAGAAAATATGATATTTGAAGCGTTTTTATTTTGAATGTTGACTATGGAATTTTTGAAGAAGTTGTTTATTCTTAGAAATAGTGTAGTGGATTATGACATTGGATATTTTATAATAATAAATTTTATAATAATAAACTAATATAAAAATATTACCTAATTAACAACAATGAGAAATGTAAAAGTTTTACTTATTGTAGTACATAATTACGCTCATACACAGTTCATCTACTTTTTTTTAACAGTAACAAGCATAATTTTTTAACAGAAACCATGCATAACACACTAGCGAAGCAGCGAGTAGTGAGTTAGATTACAAAGAGATTAAGCATATTATAGAATGATTTAAACACCATTATCTCGTTCATGCGAGCCCCATTAGCCACTCATTTTTAATTAGCCAATGAAATTTGTTGCCGATGTAATGTCGTAGACATAGGATCTAGGGTGGATTCTTGTAGTGTAACGAAGCAAGGTTAATGATCCCACATGCACTGATTATATATCAGCCCTACCAAAGTCAGATTCAAAGTTTTTTTTTTTTTTTTTGAACCAACGAGATTTTATTACCACGGCTTAGCAAGATGTCAGGGAGGGAGAAAAAACAAACAAGACAAGAAAGTTACAAAAACAAGAAGGGATTACAACTTAGGCACTCCAATTACATTTTCCTATAAAAAAAGTGCTGACGGATATTTAACAAAAGTAGGGCGCTTAATGGTGCTTCACAATGGATGGAAGGAATTTATTGTTTATGTTGTTTGAATGCTTTTGTATGTAGGTTTTTTTTATCCACAATGCATTGAACTATAGAGTTCAATGGAGTGACACATCTGTTGGTGATTTTAGTGTCACCATGTCATTTTAAGTAACTGGAACTAACATGTGAGTTAAGGAGCTTCATGATTTGTACTCTAATACATGTATAGGGTTGTGCGGAATGCACGCATGTATAAGATCAAGTCAGAAGTCGGTTCGACGATTAGTCGGGGGTCCGGGGTCAGTACCCCCGGGTCCGAGGTTTCCAAAGGGACAACGCCCCTTTGGCGGGGTCTAGGGGCAGCGCCCCTAGCGGGGTCCAAGGGGCAGAGCCCCTGGCTGGGAACATAATGGAAAATTCAATTTCTTGAGAGTGATTATGGTAAAACTAACGAAACTCATTAGTTTTTGGTAACCCTGATCCGGATTAGTATTACTTGCTTCCAAAGCAAGTAATGACGGCCCAACCCTAATGAAACCCTAATCGTGTTTAGTATATAAACAACTCTTCCTTTCCAGAAGACGAACGTTCTTTAGCTCTCGTTTTTCATCACACATTCACAAAACCTTTTAGCATAATAGCTTACGTTTTATGTGCCTACAAACGTAGGTGTCCGCTTAGATTATCCTAGGCTGAATTTCTTGTAACCCAGGCATATATAGGATAGAAATATCAGTTCGGAAAGTAATATCACGATCCAAGCTGGTATCCAGATCTCCACCGCAAACCCTAATTTTCCCAACAACATCATCATTCACTATTCCATACAACTCTATATCTTTTTATCCCACAATGCATTAAACTCTACAAGTTAAATGGAACATATTAAAAAAAAATTATTTAAAGATTTAATGACTTTCCTTTTTCTCATTGAAGAGTTCAATGGTCATTGAACTCCAAATTCATTGAATGCCAAGGTGGTATTTCACAATGGTGGAGTTGTATCCATTGAATGACAACTAGACATGATATCTCATTCAACTCTTCCATTAAACTCCTCATTGTGGATGCTCTAAAACACATGTATATTTTATTATATTAGGGTGAATTAATATATTGGAATATCTTACATGATTGATCATCAGAAACTACCAAAACATGAAACAAAGTTAACAGAAAATTGAATTAAACATTTGGTCGACGTTTGAGCTCTGAGAGTCCACCAGAAGGAATTTGGAGATTGCGTACTCCACAGAAGGTGGTATGGATGTTTGGTTGGCGATCATCTGCTCTTTAGCATGATGCTTTTACTTTTTTCATTATTATAACAGTGAAATTCATTGCTTTGTATTGGAAGAATGTGCGAGAATTGAATTTTTTTTTTTGAAAGTAAAAGGCTAATATAGGAAGAAGTGAAAATAATATTCTAAGATATGCAAAATAAAAAAATGTAAATTGATATTTCTTACATTCAACATTTAGAATAATAATATCATTATGTTAGTTGTTGTATGACATTCTTTTGATCTTGTGGATAGAAATGAAACGTTCAATTACTCTAAATTGGAACTCAACGGTCCAACTGTAATTCACTTTGTTATATATACTTAAATGACATACGGAGTAGGGATAATTTCGTTTGGTTTATAAGGTTTTTATTCGGGTTTTTTTTTTCGTAAAGAATAAAAAATCATTAAGATATTTGGTCCAAACAATCTTAACAAAAAGGGTTGTGGAATATTTGATCCATACTATTAATAAGATATTTTTGTTAAGGTTATCCCCACTATTATATGCATATTGCTATCAGGAAGAAGTTATTCAAGAATTAGTCAAACACTATTACAATAATAATAGTACACGATAGATATATATATATATATATATATATATATATATATATATATATATATATATATATATATATATATATATATATATATATATATATATATATATATATATATATATATATAATCTTGAATTTAAGAGGTATAAGTTACAAAGTTTTTTATTCAAATCAATTATGTATAAATAAATCAATAATATTTCTCAAAAGCTTGAAAACTTCAATTAAGAAATGTTATTAAGAAATCCAATTTGAAACAAACCAACAATTTTCAAATATTAAATTCATATATATAAATTAATTTACATTTTTTCAACTAGACATTAATATTAAATAATTTACATTAATACTATAGACAAACAATATACATATAATGTCTAAACATAAATATTTTATTTAAAAGTGACTTTTTTTATTACATAACTAATAATAAAATCTAATAATTATTTTCTCGCAAGAAAATTATTCGCAAAAAGTTCTATTTATCATCGTCGCTTAGTGCATACACAAATCTAATATATATATATATATATATATATATATATATATATATATATATATATATATATATATATATATATATATATATATATATATGCACACACACATACGGTATTTCATGAAATACCTACACATATAAGAGTAATCATAATATTAATAATAGAATGTATAAGTAACAAAAGTATTTTCATTTAATAAAGTAAAAAAAAATATGATGATAATAATAATAACTCAGAAAGAAGCATGGGCTTCGCCCCAAGACGGTTTTGTTTTTATCAATACATTGTACTTTGGTAAACCCAAAGCGATAACAAATCTGCAACAAAAAGATTAACCGCAAGATGCATCATCCCAAAAATCATAGTAAAAATCTTCATTTTTTAAACCCTTTCATTATCCATAAACCATATAAAAACATTATTTCCAAGAGCATAGTCAAAACCAAAGTATCCTAGAATCATCAATTAACAAAATATCCAAGTATAATCTGCACAATCACGCATTCACCTTGCCCCGAACATCTGATATACCTGAAATCATAAAATCAAACTGTAAGTCAAAGCTTAGTGAGTTTTCCCAAAATACTCACACCACAAAACATATACAAACATGTATGTTGGGTTCACAGTCTCCCGACTGGATTACCCCTTGCTCACAGTCTTCCGACCGGATTGCCCCTGGCATATAGTCTCCCGACAGGATTGCCTCTGGCGCATTGTCTCTCGACTGGATTGTCGTTGGGTTTGTTGGCCGGGAGAACAAAATAGGACCGCCTCAACTCACCCACACTATGTTGACATATGTAACAGATAAAATAAGCATACAACCAGTAAGTATATGTAATCATACAAATCTACTACTCTAACAGTTTACTATAGCATAGGAACACCCTATATACCAGGGTAGATGACTCAAGCTAGTGGGCCAACATTGGTGCCTTCAACCTATGAGTATAGTGAGGAAAAACTCACCTTAAAGTCTAGAAGAATGTTGAACTTATTACTTCTCCAAATATCGACTCTACAAGTCACCTAAACATCAAAAGTGACCAAGCCCAATCTACTACTCAAATTACCCCATTTGATCTAAAGTCAAACTTAGTCAAAGTCGACGGTTAAAAAGTCAAAATTCAACATTCAGCCCTAGTACACCCAGCATACTAGCTCTAAGCCCAACGTAGATTCTAAGATGGCAATTACGGGGAAATATGGCTCTAAGCCTCGTGTAAGGGAAGTTACACCCTATGTACTCCCAAAAACTTCAACTTAATCATTAAGTCATTAATCCCGACCAATGTCCATTCCAATTTTCAGATCTCTCTTCTCCTAAATTTCCTAATGGATAAAGACTAAGACTTTATCGATTTACATCCATACTAAAGGCACAAGCTCATAATCTAATTCCAAAAGTCATCCAAAGCTCCATAACTTATGCATGGATGAATGAGAGTGACCAAGCTCTCATTTTAATAACATATCAAGCATAGAAACATTTGGAAATGACACTCCAATGGTCTGCAGTAGCTCATACTCATATACACCATGGTTATGGGGACAAAAAACATGAAAACCTTAACAAATCTAGATCTAGCATAGAAACACGTCAAGATAGGGACTTTATATGTCCTGGTGATGGATGAGGGAATGTAACTTCTGGATCCAAGGCTGATTTGAGCTTCAAAGTAACTCCACCACCTTTTTCTTTCTTTAAAAGCACATAAAAACACTATTAAGATCACAAATACACCAAATGGGATCTAGGGAGAATGTGAATGGAAGGGCTTATAAAGAGTTAAAGCCATAAAATATGGCTTAAAACCCCAAAATTAGGGTTCGGACTCTGGGCAAGTTCGCGCTGCTTACTAAGATTTACACCCAACGTAGATCATTTATACCCCGCTCCAAGTTACTCCCTCTACGTAGTGCATAAAAGGCTATATACTCCCTGCATAGATCAAAATCCAACATTTCATTTTAAGAAATAAGGAAAGGAATTTACCTACAATGCTCGGGTCTTACGATTCGCCCCCACTTGAATCAGACTTCGTCCTTGAAGTCTAATGTTGCAAATAATTCAGGGTAATGCTCACGTATCTCCACTTCGGGTTCCCATGTCCACTCGGAACCCTTCTGATGCTACCATTGGATCTTGACCAAAGGTACCAACTTGTTGCACAAGGCCTTCGTCTTTCTGTCTAGAATCGTTATCAGTCTCTCCACTTAATTCAGGTGATCATCGAATTGAATGTCGACCAAAGGAACCACCACCGAATCATCAACCACATACTTTGGAAGCTGAGAAACATGGAACGTGTTGTGAAGCTGACTAAGCTCCTCATGTAGATCCAATCGATAGGTAACCTTGCCTACTCTGGCCACTACTCGGAATGACCCGGTAAATCAGGGACCCAACTTACCTCTTTTCCTGAAGTGTATAACACCCTTCCAGGGCTATACCATCAGCAAAACCATATCTCCCACCTGAAACTCTATCTCGGATTGTCGTATGTCGGCATAATTCTTCTGTCGGCTCTGGGTCGTCTGTAATCTTTGCCTAATTTGTTGGATGAGCTACATCGTCTGAAGGACCACCTCGATCCTAACCATTACCCTGTGGCCGACCTCTCCCCAAAAAAATTAGTGTACAACACTTCCTCCTATAGAGAAGCTCGTACGACGGTGCACCAATACTAGAATGATAAATGTTGTTGTAGTAAAACTCAGCTAGGGGAAGATAGATACACCTAATCCCACCGAAATTGATGACACAATCCATCAACATATCCTCGAGCATCTGAATGGTCCGCTCACTCTGATCATCAATCTGAGGGTGATAAGGAGTGCTGAAATGCAGCCTCGTACCCTCCTCATGAAACTTTTACCAAAACCGAGAAGTAAACCGAACATCGTGGTTAGATACAATAGTGACTGATACACCGTGGTGAGCAACAATCTCATGTACATACATGTTGGCCAATTTACTAGATGAAGAACTCTCCCGAATGGAAAGAAAATGGGTACTCTTGGTCAAAAGATCGACGATAACCCAAATCACATCAAATCCCTTGGTTTTCCTCAAAAACATGTTGATGAAATCCATAGTGATCTGCTCCCATTTCCACATAGGCAGTTCCAAAGGCTGAATCTTTCCATGCAGCCTCTCGTGCTCTTCCTTGACCATCAGGCATGTCAAACATCTCTCCACATACCATGCTATCTCCCTTCATGCAAGGCCACTAATAAATAAGCCTCAAGTCCTGATACATCTTTGTTGCTCCAAGATAGATCGAGAACCTGGACTTGTGTGTAGACGTGGAAAAAGACCCGGTTTTGTCCCTGATCCGCTCCAAAACCATGCAAAATTAATGGGTTTAGATATATTTTATCATTTGTTTACCCATTAACAACCTGTACCCATTAACTCTTTTATTAAAAAGGTCGGGTATAGATCACTATCGACCTGAGCTGTTTATGACCCACCCTGTCTAAAATTTAAAATATAAAATTATTATTTATAAGTTATAATACATCTATCAATCAATATAGGACTAACAGGAGTCGAGGAGTTCCACTTAATGTTCAACTTTCCTGTTCCTAATCCTAATGACTGGATTGTCAGTCGAATCCCTCAAATAACTCTATGAAATCTATATTCCATAGTCAAGAATAAGAAGAAAAGTTGAATAGAATTCAATCAAGATTTAAGAACAAGAAGAAAAGGTCGCAACCGAGTGATCGACATTCTAGAATCCACAATCAGGTTTGTTTTCTAACATTCGAATTGTTAGTCGACTTCCAATATAAATATAATCAAAACTCAGAAATTAGAAATCCTTTGGAGTCTCTAATTGTGTGTTATTGAAATTGATATTCGAAATTAAATTATGATTTTAGTAATTGAATTTTGATTTATGTAATTGCTTGTTCATTATTGAAATGCAAGTCGACTCAGAAATCAATTATTGAAATAACAACTTAGAAAACACATCGGATTATGGATTGTGGATTGTGGAATGTTGACATATTGTTAGTCTAATCATATGTTAATCTAAATCTTTTGATTTTTGATTTTGGTAATCGACTTCTTATTTCTGAAACAGAATTTTGCAATTGATGGTACATGCTTTTGCATAAACTTAATATTGTAAACGGGTTGTATAAAAGGGTTGAAATCCATTGATCTGGTGGATAAGGATATGGGTTTAATGATTCAAAACCTTATGGGTTACGGTTTGGGTTTGGATCATCATTTGAAAATTTTTTAACGGGTTTAAATCAAGGTTGATCTGCTCCAAACCCGCTCCATTTCTAGGGCTACTTCTATGCCTCCCCCATTATTGTCTATCGGACCCCTCTAGAAACTGGGACACAAAACCACCATAATAGATCAGAAGTCTGCAACTATCAATAGAAAATCTGTTAATTTCACCTCTAAACCTTTCATTCTTCAAATTTTCCCTCTTGACTCCCTTAGCCAGAGCCTGATTGATCAAATTTAGAATTTGGGACTCGATGGTCATCTCAAACAGTGCTCTCGAACATGTGTATTATCCGTCTTGCGGATCAAAGTGTCAGTGACCACATTAGCCTTCCCTAGATGTTAAACAATCTCACAATCATAATCCTTGACCATGCCAAGCCATCTGTGCTACCTCATGTTAAGATTTGGCTGATCCATAAGATATCTCAAACTTTTGTGATCTATGTAGACGGTGATCGGTTTTGAGCATTCTAACACTCCTATGGTGTACATGCAACCCTAGAAACCTTGGATCTATGTTTTCTCTAATATTCATGCAAATTTGATTTTTGCAAGGTTTACATCCTAACTAGCATGGCAAGGGGAGCTTGTAATATAAAAACTAGTAGAATGACATACCTTTCTTGTAGAGTGGATTCCTTAAGACCTTGTGAACCTAGCACCCCAAATGTTATGCCTCAAATGTTTCACACAACACCACAACTCTTGGAATAACTTGAAAAGAGAACACTTTCACTCGAAAATCAGTTATCCCTCCTTGTCTTGCATTAGTGGCCAATTTTCCTAGCTATGTGGCTCCTTATATAGTGCGCCACATGTAGGGTTACACCATGTAAACCCTAATGTGCATGGCTTTTCATTTCCCCCATGATCCATGGGTTTTAACCTCCATGGAGCATCCATGGAGCACCCAATGGGTCCTAGCCCAATCTAGTGAATCATGAACCATAAGCCCACAATATAAGAATGAATGATTTACAAATCAATCCCCATATATTTAATTAGTCTCTTTTTTTATCACAAAATTAATTCCAAATTAATTCTTGATCAATACGAATTAAATAATACTATTAATATATTAGAACTTATAATATATTAATAAACTATAAGTTTCCTATTTCTCATTTTGTCTATTCAATTGTTGTAATGTCATGCAACCCAAATGGACCATGCCAAATCGGGTCAAGTACATACCAAGTATAGTTATGGACTTAGACACCTTATCAAACAGACGGTACATCGGACCTCATATAGATAATATCGCCAAATCTTGAGGGCGGAAACCATAACCCCCAAATCCAAATTATGTGTTGGATACATAGTCTCATGAAGCTTCAACTGCCTAGATGCATAGGTTACACGTAACACCAATCAAAATAGGTCAACAACAGTCGCATATGATTATGTCAAACAAATAATATAATAAACATACTTTGTAGTTCATGGCAAAGTCTAATACAAAAATGAACATTCGTACTTACCTTATGGTATAAATCAAAGTATACATCCATACAACTCCAAAAGATTTTAACAAACCTAAGCTAACTTCGCGTGAAGAAGTTATGATAAACTCTAACACTATGAATCTCTATATCAAGAGGGATTTAAAATATACTGAGAATTACCTATTAGAGTCTAAACGAAAGTTGTAGTATCCAGAAATACCTACGTGTGGATATAAATAACATTAAAAACGGAGTTCATATGCAAAAGTTATGACCTTCTGAAGATGTAGCTGTCTGAGAGCATGACACGTGGCAGAAACCCTAATCTGTCAGGGCTCACGACGTGAGCTTGTATTCTCACAATGTGAGGATTCAAATGGACACTTTTCTAGGCTAGAATGCAGATGGTAAGTCCACAAAGTGATAAGTTTAGGGATCACAACGTGAGCCTATATTCTCACAACGTGAGAAGTCAAACGGATACCTTCCGAAGCTAGAAACACAGATTGCAAAGCTACGATGCAGCTAGGCCTCACAATGTGAGCATTGATTTCTCACGGCATGAGAGTTCCCTGGACTGCCTATAAATAGCAAATCTGACCCTTTCATTCCTTACACCTTCTACTTTTATTTCCCTCGTTTTTCGAAGGTTATTCCCTTCCTGAGCCTGAAAACGATGAACCGCTGACTGTTTCTAGTTAGATTCTATAGAATCACGCTACTAGGGTGAGTTTCACGGCCCCGCTTTTAATGTTTTCGGGGGAAAACGCATGATAAATATTGTATATAAGTTAATATTATGTCTATATGATAGTATATTCATATCAACATAGATAGTTATATTAATCGGGATATAGGTGTTTTGTGTCTGATGTTTTGAAAACATACAACTATCGTAAACTTGATTAGCATGTTATTATCATAGATTACACTAATGTAGACCCTGAGTTACACTCGGGGGTTCTATATATATATATATATATATATATATATATATATATATATATATATATATATATATATATAGTCCCAGAGTATATTCGGAATTTCTATATATACTAATTGTTAAATATATTGTTATTATTAGTTTTATGTTAGATAAGACCTGGTTTTTCTTCAAGTTATAGTTGTTGTACTGCCTAAGTGTTATAGAAATTAGGAGTAACATTTAAAGCATAGTCTAGTAACTTAGGGTTTTAGACACGAATATGTTTTCGCTACTAGAAACATAGGAGGTCGACAAAGTCTACATGAGCTATTATTCATCAACTAAGAGTGGAAATCTTAGTGGAAATCCTCTGACCGTATCCGTTAATACTGTGTGAGAGAGGAAGTTGTGTGTATAGATTTATGTGGGTTAACACCCTACCCATGGTTGCTAACAACAACCTAACGTTTTTCGGGTGACGAACTTGCCCACTGTTCCAACGAGGAAGTTGTGTGTAGATCTATACGGGTTAACACCCCCACCCGTGGTTGCTAGCTACAACCCAACGTTTTTCGGGTGACAAACTTTCCCAATTTATTCTATTTCGATGTCAATGAAGCGTGCAGAAATCTATTATCACGGTGCGACACTTGTAGCACCATTCATAGGTAGTGGCGTTGTATTAGCAGTGGTTATGGACTCATGGTAGCACAATTTTAGAAGCATTATACTTTGTCAATATACAAGTATGAATGTTAAGTATAAGTTTCACAAACACTTATACTCTAGGAACAAGAAACTTGTAGGTATACTACTTGTTCATTAAGTAGACAATTATACCTAGCACACATACTCGTATAGAATTGAAATAAGATTTATACGTAGCAGTTTATACTCGTATAGAATTGAAATGAGATTTATACGTGGTGGTTATACTCGTATAGAAATGACATAAGATTTATACGTAGTGGTTTTACTCGTATAGAACTGAAATAAGATTTATACACATTGGTTATACTTGTATAGAATTGAAACAAGATTTATACGTAGCGGTTATACTCGTATAGAATTGAAATAAGATTTATACGTAGCGGTTATACTAGTATAGAATTGAAATAATATTTATACGTATCGATTTTACTCGTATAGAATTGAAATAAGATTTATACGTAGTAACTTCATTTGTATAGGATTACAAACACTTATATGCATAGTATAAGAAACTTATAGGTATACTACTAAGTAAACCATTATACCTAGAATATACATACTACATGTTAGGGATAAGTATGAGTTTGAAAGATATTTTAAAACTAAGTTTTATACTTTTTAAAATTGGAAAAATATACTATTTTTTCAGAGTCAAAACCTGTAGACTCACTAACTTTATGTTGACGTATTTTTAAAATGCATGTGCTTTCAAGAACTTGATAAGTTGGATTAATTTAAATTTTTATTATCAATAGAGGTATATAGTTTATAAAACTCTTTTGTACTGTTCAATATATGTTATATAAATGTGATACAAGGAATGACGTTACATCACCTGGTGTTTCCGCCGACGGCTGGGGTGTGACACTATGAGTCTACCCCAGTGCATGAGTATCGCCCCTAAACCTGTGATCAACGCATCTCAAAATTCTACAAAATCCTCAAAACCCTCGGGAAGGGTCAAAACTGGGGCCTCACATAACTTCCTCCTCAGAGTCTCAAATATAGCCTGCTGCTCAGACCCCTAATGGAAATCCACACTTCTTCGTCAGGCGGGTCAGAGGAACAACAATCTTGGAGAAATCCTAAATAAATCTCTGATATCAACTAGCCAATCCTATGTGAATCCTAATCTCAGATGCAGACTTCAGGAACTCCCACTACATCATTACCTTAATCTTGGCCAGATCACCCAAAATCTCGTTCAAATTGACGAGATGTCCCAGAAACTATACCTCTCATAACCAGAACTCACACTTAGAGAACGTGGTATAAATCCTCTCTTGTCTTAGTACCCCAACTAGCTCTCTAAGATGCTCCTCATGTTGCTCTCTAGTCTTGGAGTATACCAGAATATCATCAATGAAAACAATAAATAACTGGTTGAGCATCGGCCTGCATACCCAGTTCTTTAAATCCATTAACAGTGTAGCTGCATTGGTGAGCCCAAATGATATCACCACAAACTTGTAATGACCATAATGAGTTCATAACGTTGTCTTCTCCACATCCTTCTCCCTGACTGTCATCTGGTAGTAACGCAAACTCAAATCAATCTTGGAGAACCAAGATGCACCATGTAACATATCAAAGAGATCATCGGTCATGGGGAGTGGGTAACGATTTTGTCTTTTGGAGGTAGAATCACTCTAATCAAATTTATCCTCGATAGCCTTTTGTTGTACTACTTCTCCTAATATAAAGCTCCTTTGACTGTTATCGATGAATTAAAGAGTCTTAGATGCAAATTTTTATATGAGAGTAATAACTCCAGTTCAAAATTGTGTTGGGTTTCATGGGAAAGACTTTGCTCCTAAAGATTTTTATGGCCTCGGTATTGGGATCAATAGAGATAAAAACCTAGCATCATTAGCAAAATGGTGGTGGGGGTTTAAAAAATACACAAACCAATCATGAACTCTATCTACCTCAATGTAGGCACACCAAATAAATGCTCAAGAAATACATTTAGAAACTCTCTAACCACTGGCACACCTAAAACCGAAATTCCCACCTCATCTCGTGTGTCGACCATGTAAGTGAGATAACCAAAACACCCATGTTGAAGATACTTTCGAGCCCTGGCAGCTAAACAAAAGGCCGAACCAACCCTAGTATCCTCGCCATAAATAATCAGTTCTCCCCCACTTTGGGTTCGAACTATTACCAATTGTCTCTCACAGTCGATCAAGGGTCCAAATTTGGTCAATCAGTCTATCCCTAAAATTACGCACACATCCTCCATAGGGATGGGAATCAAGTCAGTCAGATAGGTCACCCTAAATATCTCCAATGTACAATCTGAAAAAACACTCGAAGCAGAAACCTCATGCTCGTTGGCAATGGAAACCCACAACGGACACTCTAAATCTCCTAAATTCTTGCCAAAATCCCTATAGAAGGACTGAACTACAAAAGACCGGCTCGCACCCGAGTCAAAAAACACAAGATCATGCAAAGAATTCACTAAGAATGTATCTATAAAAATACAAGTATAAGCATACATTAATTAATTGACCATAAAACAAAGAAATACGTATCGTTAACGATGCCAGGCACCGCCCTGACCTCCTTAATTGTGAGCTGAAAGGCACAAGCCCTAGCCTTTGCGGCCACAACCCTCCCCTAGAGTCCACTAATAATCCTCAAAGTATCCGTTGTTGGTGCCTGCACTGGTCTAGCAACGAGCAATGGACAACTGCCATTCACATGGCTAACCTGAATCACAGTGGTAACAAATTCTGGTGCTTAGCCACAGATCCTGCTGACGAAAACCCCTCGAATAATGGCCATCCTTACTACAATTACAGCATGCCATCACTAATCTACACACCCACTCATTTGTTTTAAACCATAGTGTTATCAAATTTTAATTACAAGACAATAGTAATCATTATCTTTGATACAGGTGTATAGTCTCGTCGAGATGTTCTCACGAACAACCTGCAAAACATTTTATCCACAACTCTGTTCATTAAGCTTAGTGAGTTTCCTAATTTACCACATATTCCATCATATATACGATACATCCACACAAAGTCCTCGGCTCCAAAGTTGTCCTACCTGCTCTCCCTATCACAAGCATACTTATGGGTTTTGAGAACTAGAACATTCCTACGGTGTAAATGCAACCCTAATGCTTTGGATCTAGGTTTTTCTCAAGTTATACATGCAATTCTAATCATCCAAAGCATGAACCCTATCTAGCATAAATTTTTTGAGATTTATAACATAAAACAAAGTTCGATGAATACCTTTTCCTTGTAGCTTGTAGATCTTGACATTCAAGAGCTTAGTGCCTCAATTGTTGCACCTCTAGTGAGTCACAAACACCAAGTAGAAATTGGAAGAATATGAGAGTGGTTGAGAGATTCAAAAATCGGCTAGGGTTCTTTGCTTAGAAGCATTGGCCGATTTCAAGGAGCCAAGGGGTTCCTTATATAGCTGAGTTACTAGTGTTTCAGGTAAAACCTTAATCAGATTGCTTAAGCCTTAAGTAGTCTAGTAGATCCTTCCAGAAGGCTCCCTTGGACGAAATTTATGTAGGCTACACATAGAATTTCATCCACCCGTTCCTAGGGATCCATAAGCCCAACTCGCAACTATCATATAATTGCAATATCAGTCCCCGTAATTTAATCAGTTTATTTTGATCGCCAAATTAATTCCAAATTAATTTCTGGTCAACACTTATTAAATAATATGATTGATCAATTAATATATTACTATTATAATATATTAATAAATCACAATTAACCACTTTCTCCATAATTCATCTTATCAAATTGTTATGGTGAAGGAAACCGAAAAAGACCATGCAACTATCGGGTCAAATACATACCAATTATAGTTATAGGCTTAGACACCTAATCCAATAGTCTCCTACTTGGATAAGTCTAATAAGTATAACTACAACTACGACATCAAAATCCGATTAGCAATCGTAGCTCTCAAAAGTCGGTGTCGAACTCTAACCTAGTCAATGACGCTTCCTTTAGATAAGGGATCATATAATCCTCCATTCTGCAAGATATCATGTGGACAATGACATGGGACATAATCATTCTCATGTCCAGTAGTTTGTTTCTAGACTTCTAATTCGTTTGACATAGAACTTAATTGAACACATCAATTCAGTCCTGACCGGGCCCGACACATAAGTCAACACAAAATCATCGAGGGGCCCAAGATATCGCTTTTACCCTCTTAGTATAAAAGGAACATATAAACTTTGAATTATCTGCATGTACTATTTACTCACTAAATCGCACATAACAACACGTTTTATAACATCAAGTTACTGATGCGTTTACGCATTATCAATGCACAACCAACTTGCAAAAAACAACTCATATATTTCAGTTTAAAGATTATATGATATTATCGTCACACAATCACTCGTGATAAATTCCATGAAGTGATTCACATGAGCGTGTGTTTAATCCAATACTCAAATCTTATTTCAAGAGCACTCATGAACATTGCAGCAAACCTTTTCTATGTCTAAACACTTAGACAATCTACAAACTAATTCATGACAGTCTAACCTCATAGCCTACTTCCAAAGTATGATCGACTGTAGATAATTCGAATAATCCTATTTTTCAGGAAGTCAAAACATGCAAAAGTGAAACAATAGTAAACAATTGGCACAGGATAGTAAACTTTACTCATAAATAAAAATCCTTTATTTAATCATCAAATGTCAATTACATTTATCTATTACAAGTTTCTAAACATCTATCCAATCACTAAAACTAATATCGTCCTTCAGACCAATGCTCCTCGCATGTTGTAAGTGCTTAACCCTGTTGAGACCCTTTGTGAGGGGATCTGTTGGGTTCTCCTCTGACGATACCCTCTTGAATAAAATGAGACCCTCTTCTACCCGATGTCTGATGAAGTGATATTTTCTATCGATATGTTTGGATCTACCATGATCCCCCGGTTCCTTGGTTAAGGCAACCACTCCTTCGTTATCACAGAAAATCTCCATAGGCTCCTTTATAACTGGTACAACTCTAAGGTCTCCAATGAAGTTCTTCAACCATATTGCCTCCTTCGACACTTCTCTTGCTACTATGTACTCTGATTCGCACACTGAATCAGCTACAGTCTCCTGCTTGGAACTTTTGCAAGTAATCGCCCCTTTATTCAGGGTAAACACCTAGCCCGACTGAGAGCGGAAGTTATCTCTGTCGGTATGAAAGTTGGCGTCACTATACCCTGTCACTCTCAAGTCATCACTCCCACCAAGGGTAAGGACCCAGTCATTAGTCCTTCGCAGGTACTTTCTTCACTATGGTCCAATGAGCTCTACCCGGGTTCCCTTGATATCGTCTAACCATGCTCAACGTAAAAGCCACATCAAGGAGAGTACATGTCATAGCTTACATGATCGAGCCAACTGCGAAAGCATATAGCACTCGATTCATTTCCTCCATCTCGGCATCGGTACTCGGGCTCTGGGTCTTACTCAGCTTGGTATTGCTTTGGATTTGCAGTTCCCCTTTCTTGGAATTCTCCATGCTAAAATGTTTCAACACCTTGTCCAAGTAAGTACTTTGACTAAGTCTTATTAGTCTCCTACTTCTATTTCTCAGTATCCTTATCCCTAGAATATAAGAAGCTTCTCCCAGATCCTTCATAGCAAAACACTTCCCAAGCCAGGACTTAACCTCCTGCAAATTCGATGTCATTCCCTATGAGTAGTATGTTATCAACATACAAAACTAGAAAGCTAACTATATGTAACGCCTGTGTTTCTAGGCTAGACATTAATATTGATGTAATAGTCTAGGTTAACCTTTGTAACCCGTTTTGAAATAATAATAAAAATGTATTATTTGAGTATTATGTGTTTTATGCTTAATTGGGTGACTTAAATGAATTAAGGATAAAAATAAGCGATAAAATAAAATGCTAGATAAACCCAATAGCTATGAAGGAAGTTTTAGTGGTCGTGACAAGGTTTTCGAATATATAAAGAATGCCGAAATCCGAGTTATAACGAGGAAGTTATGACCTGTCGAAGTTTCGCGACAGAACCCATACGACACTGCGTGACGTAAATACTGAATTTACGATAGAGCAATATTTAGCCTTAGTGATCTAAATGAAAGTCATAGAGTTTGGTAAACCGAGAGCGTGCATAAAAAGAACGTCCAAATATGACTTCATATAAGAAAGTTATGATTTTTCTAAGTTTCAATTTAGCAGTATGCAACCCGAAGTTCGGATTTGAAATCGAGTGATATCTAACTGAAACAATCTAAACGACTATCGAAGATCTCATCGATAGTAGTGCATCGGAAGAAAGACAAACGAAAACGGACGTCAGATGAAGAAGTTATGAATTTCTAACGGAGTTTCTCTGTCCCAGCCTACTAAAAATAATATAATAAAAATAAATTCAAAATTAGCCGACGGAGTCTAAATGAAAGTTGTAGAGCATAGTCTCACCTATGCATGGATATAAAGATCGTCAAAAACGGAGCTCGTATGTGAAAGTTACGAATTTATGAAGTTTGGAAATGCGGAGTACGCCCAGCGTAAGGGAGTACGCCCAACGTACTCGTGTTCTTGGCCACGGATGAGCCACGTCACAGCCTCGAAAGCCTTCGGTCTTATCCACCCAGTACGCCCATCATACATGTCGACAGGGGAGTACGCCCAGCATACTCTAGGGTTACGCCCAACGTAATCAGGGGTTCAGCACCCTATGAATATAACATGAAGGCAGCTAAGTTTGGTAGCCAAATTTCTTCTCTCTCTCCCATATTACCTTGTTTTACGTGCAAGTTATACCCCCAAAGCCTTGGTATCATCCCGACACCTGAAGCAAGTCCCGACGCTCTGAAGATCCCAAGAAGAAAAGAGTTCTGAGCCGAAGCTCTGCCCGCGAGAAGTCCGGTGTTTGTGAAGATCTCCCGGTTTCATCGAAGAATTACTACTTAAAGAGTCGTAGTGTTGTCCGATAATCATCTTATCAGGTGAGTGTATAGTCCCTTTCATATACACGATTTTAATACAAGTATTGATGAATGTATTAGATATATGACATGATTAAGTGTGTAGTTGCTTTCTGATAATACACATATATGAATTATAGTCTATGAAATACGTGTTATGTGATTATATACTATTTTTTATGTGGTATGAGTATTGAATGAATATATTATACAGGTTTTAAGTTGTATATATAAACAAGTTTATTTTATCTACAAATATGTTGGGTAGAACATGGGTAGATAGTGATGTGTAATGAAATAAAAATGATGAGAGGACTCGATGTGATTGTGATCTAGTTGTCCAGCAGAATATGGATGACGACCACAGACTTTTTTAGACAATTCAGTGGAACGCTGGTAGGCTCATAACCTGTAGGTGTAGTGAACTTGGGTGTTCATTTTCTATATTCTATCCCCCTCATGGTTGCCTTTAGGACATCTATTGTTGATGAAGCCCCTTTGCAGTAGTGTCCATCCCGATGAAAATTCCTAGACTGGGTCCCTCGTGATAGTTGTGTTTTAGGGACGTAAAGTGAGGATAACGGGAATGGGTAATTGGGTTATTGTTGGTTGGTGAAACTAAATATAATTATTTATTGTGGGTTGAAAACCCTATATACTCACCAGGCTCCCAAGCCTGACCCACTCAGTTTCTTTGTATTACAGGTAGTGGCGCGAGAGCATAAGTTGGAGAACTTGTGAAGATATTTTTGTTTATAGACTAGTATTTGTATGTAACTGTGTGGGGTCTATGTTTTATTGTTTATGCTTTTGTGTCTGCATCGGAACATGACATCCCGAGTTTTGGTATGTAAGAAAATACATTTCTTAAAAAAATGCTTTGATAAACTTTATTTTATCATATTGTGTTTTGGGGACAAATTTTGCAACTCTTTTAAATCAATGGATTTACTTTGAAATTATTTTAAAAAGCATAAATGAAACCGGTCTTTTCTGGCTGTGATCTTGGGGATGTCATAGTTGGTATCAGAGCATTAGTTTAAGCAAACTAGGAATTTGTAGGATTTGTAGACTTAAACTTAAAATGCTAAGTGAAGATTGTGAGATAAGTGTTTGTTATATTTTAGACACGAGCACTAGTTTGTTTTAGGAAAATTCCTAAAAATGCTTTTATGTGCTAAATATTATATGTTTGCCATATGTGATATTATTTGTTCGGATCTATGGTTTGTTGCCGACCAGATCTAGAGACCTTATGTGTGTAGGATTCTAAACGTATGACGACGATATTAGAACTAGCATGTAAACGTTTCGGAGTGATAAGGATAATTTAATTATCTATCATGATTGATGATCTAATTTCACCTTATTCGGTGTGTAGATCAAAATTGGTAAGAACCAGAAGTGGATTTGGAAGAATGAACGAAAACAGGAATCAACCACCTGTGATTGAACAAGTAGTTGTTGCAACAGCAGCACCTGAGCCAATGACAATGGCTGGTGTACAAATGATGATTCAATCAATGTTGGATCGTCAGATGGAAGAAACAAGATGTCTGCTTAGGTAGATGCGTGAACAACTATCAATTCAAGTGGAAGAGACCGAAGTGAATGGAGGGCATTCGGAGGGAGGTAACTTCAGTGGGATCATTGGCCAAGCCAACCCACCGATAGTTAGACAAAATAACCACGATGGAGGAAATGACGGACTTGGATGCAAGTACAAAGACTTTTTGACTTGCAAACCATCGAGCTTCACTGGAAAGGAAGATCCGATCGGATTCATGGATTGGATCTCAGAAATGGAGCTAGCCTTCATGACGTGTGGCTGCAGAGGCAAGTTGCAGACCACTTTTGCAGTACGGCAGTTCAGGGGTGGAGCTGTTCATTGGTGGAACACTCTGGGGAAGACCCTAAGCCCTAATGAGCCACTACAACTGACATGGACAGAGTTCTTAGTGCAGTTCAAGCGCAAGTTCTACTCGGCCCAAAATCTACTGGAGTTGGAGAACAAGTTTCTGACGTTGACAAAAGGCAGCATGTCAGTCGATGATTACACGAATGCCTTTACAGAAAAAATGGAGTTTTCCTTGCGCATCATCCCGGACGAGCCAACAAAGGTTGACCGATACGCAAAGGGACTCCCGTAGGAGTATGCGGTGCCAGTACGTCAAGCACATACTCTAGAGGAAGCTGTCTGGGTTGCCAAGTCTGTTGAGGATATGATCAAGGAAAGAACCGCCAACAAAGTGGAAGTTGGTGAAAAGAGAAAGTTTGAAGGAACTTCAGGTTCCAGCAAGAAAAGCAAATTTTCGAAGTCTGATTCGAAAAAGTTTGGAGGAGGAAAAGGAGGCGAATCGAAATGGTGTGAAAAGTGCAAGAAAAAGCACTCTGGGAAATGTAGTGAAGAAGTGACTTGCTACAAGTGTGGAAATATGGGGCATTACGCCAACGAGTGTCCGTCTAACAAGAGAGTTTGTTTTGGATGTAATGAAGAGGGACACATTTTGAAAGGCAGTATGAAGAAGAAAGAGGCAGCTAGACCCAATATTCCCCCACAGCCGAAAGCAAGAGCCTTCCAGATGACACTGAAAGCTGCAAAAGAAGAAGTTGATGTCGGTTCAGGTACTTTTCTCGTAAACGAATTGTCTGCCCAAATATTATTTGATTGTGGAGCCAACTACTCCTTTATTTCGCATAAATTTGGTAGAAAACTAGCTTTGCCTGTTGATAGACTAGATAATGCTTTATTAGTCGAGTTTGCTAGTGGCAAATTTGTACCTGTTAGCTATCTTATGAAAAACATATTCATCGATTTGAATGGGAATAAGTTCCACGAGGAGTTATTGTCTATCGAGCTGAATGGTTTCGACATCGTGCTGGGAATGGATTGGCCTAGCACCAATAACGCCGAGATATTATGCAAGAAGAAGATAGTAAAAGTAAACCCACCAGGGAAGGAGTCATTTATGGTGTACGGGGACAAACGCAAAGTAAATTCTGGAATCATTTCGCTAATGAAAGCCAGAAAGTGTTTGGCCAAATGATGTAAATCGTATTTGGCATTCGTGATAGATGCAAAGAAGGAGAAAAAGGAGGTGCAGAGCATTCCGGTGGTGTGTGATTATCCAGAAGTATTTCCCGAAGATCTTCCTGGATTATCGCCTGATAGACAAGTGGAGTTCAGAATAAACTTGTTACCAGAAAGCACGCCGATAGCAAAAGCACCTTACAGACTAGCACTGACGGAGATGAAGGAGATGATGATGCAACTTCAGGAGTTGTTGGACAACGATTTCGTTAGACCTGGTTCATCACCTTGGGGAGCTCCGGTGTTATTCGTGAAAAAGAAAGATGGAAGTATGAGAATGTGCATCGATTACAGAGAGCTGAATAAAGAAACGATAAAGAATAGATATACATTGCCAAGGATTGTTGACCAGTTCGATCAGCTTCAAGGCTCAAGTTATTTTTCAAAGATCGATCTTAGGTCAGGATATCATCAGCTGAAGGTGAGAGAGCAAGATATCGAGAAGACTGCATTCAGAACACGATATGGACACTACGAGTTTTTGGTTATGTCGTTTGGACTAACCAATGCTCCAGCAGCATTCATGGATTTAATGAACAGGGTTTGTAAACCGTTCCTTGATAAATCTGTGATAATGTTCATAGATGACTTTCTAATTTACTCAAAAATCCAAGAGGAGCATGGCAGACACTTGAGAGAATTATTAGAAGTCTTGAAGAAGGAGAAGTTGTATGCAAAGTTCTCCAAATGTGCTTTTTGGATTCGAGAAGTCCAATTCTTGGGTCATGTGGTCAACCAAGAAGGGATCATGGTTAATCCAGCGAAGATTAAAGTTGTGATAAAGTGGGAACAACCGAAAAGTCCCACGGAGATCTGAAGCTTTCTGGGATTAGTCGGATATTACCGAAGGTTTATCCAAGGCTTTTCTTCGATCGCTACTCCACTAACAGCCTTGACCCACAAAGGAGCGACTTATGCTTGGAATGATAAGTGT
This sequence comes from Lactuca serriola, assembly GCF_051521515.1. NCBI lineage: Eukaryota > Viridiplantae > Streptophyta > Magnoliopsida > Asterales > Asteraceae > Lactuca > Lactuca serriola. Next base: position 52,613,264 of record NC_136415.1, read on the forward strand.
AAAGAAGCATTCGAGTTGCTAAAGAAGAAGCTATGTGAGGCACTGATTCTTTCTTTACCTGATGGATTTGAAGACTTCGCTATCTATAGTGATGTGTCTGGGGTTGAGTTGGGTTGTGTTGTGACCCAAAAAGAAAAGGTGATAGCATATGTGTCTCGACAGCTGAAAGAGCACGAAAAGAACTACCCCACTCATGATCTGGAGTTAGTAGCGGTAGTTTTCGCTCTAAAGATATGGAGGCATTACCTCTATGGCACGAAGTGCAAACTTTTCACTGACCATAAGAGTCTTCAATATCTCTTTAGTTAGAAAGAATTAAATATGAGGCAACAATGTTGGCTAGAGTTACTTAAGGACTACGACTGTGAGATACTTTACCACCCCGGTAAAGCTAATATTGTCGCTGATGCTCTTAGTCGAAAAGTCAACCTTAAAAAAAGGCCAAGAGTGTTGAGAATAGAAGTTGTTTCGACAATTGTAGAGAGTATAACGAAAGCTAAAGAGGAATATTTTGAAAAGAATGACCGGAAGGAGGAACGTTTTGGCAAAACGTTGTTGTTTGGTACAAATGATCATGGACTGAAGGCATTCCAAGATCGTATTTCGGTACCTAAGTTAGGAGGAATAAGAGATCTTATGATGGAAGAAGCTCACAAAACCATGTACTCAATTCATCCTGGTAGCACTAAAATATATAGGGACCTGAAACCCTATTACTGGTGGCTGACGATGAAGCTTGATATTTCAAAGTATGTGGTCGAGTGTGTGACATGTGCAAGAGTCAAGGCACAACATCAAAAACCACATGGGAGTTTAGAACTTTTTCCTGTACCTATGGGTAAATGGAAAGACATTGCTATGGATTTTGTCTCTAAATTGCCTAGAACAAAGAACGGTCACGACATGATTTGGGTGGTCGTTGATCGCTTCACCAAGAGTGCGCATTTCATAGCAGCCAACAAGAAATGGTCTATGGATAAGATTGTGAATTCTTATGTGAAAGAAATTGTGAGGCTTCACGATGTTCCATTAACGACTGTGTCGGATCGTGACAGCCGTTTCACCTCAATATTTTGGAGGAGTCTACAAGAGAAATTGGGTACCAAGTTGTGTTTGAGTACAGCTTACCATCCACGGACTGATGGTCAGAGCGAATGAACGATACAAACACTTAAAGATATGCGGAGAGCATGTACCCTGGAATTCCAAGGTAACTGGTATGAACATTTACCTTTGGTATAATTCTCCTACAATAATAGTTTCCACTCGAGCATTAAGATGACACCTTATCAAGCTTTGTACAGACAGAAGTGTCGTACGCCTTCTTATTGGCTTGAGGCTGGGGAAAAGCAGTTTATGGGACCAGAGATAGTCCATCAGACTGCTGAAAAGCTGAAAATAATCAGGGAAAAAATGTTAGCAGCTTAGGATCGTCAAAAGAGCTATGCTGACAAGAAAAGAAGACTGATGACTTTTGAAGTTAGAGATACGGTTTTGCTTAAAGTCTCTCCATGGAAGGGACTTATAAGATTTGGTAAAAGGGGAAAGTTAAGTCCAAGATTTATTGGACCGTTTAAAGTTCTTCAGAGGATTGGGAACCAAGCTTACAAGCTAGAACTACCAGAAGAACTGAATGGAAATATAACACTTTCCATGTGTGTTATTTAAGGAAGTTCACGAGAGAAGTTCCCGACATAATTCCAATTTTTGAATTAAAAATTGATGAAAATAAGAGGTTAATTGAAGAACCAGAGGCAATCCTTTACCGTAAGACTAAGAAGTTACGACGCAAGATGGTCGAATTGGTGCTTGTCTGTTGGAAACATACGAATGGGCCAACTCTCACCTGGGAAACGGAGAGTGACATGATGAGTCGCTATCCACTTTTGTTAATTTATTGATGTGTGATTCCAGGGACAAAATCATCCTAAGGTGGAGAGAATTGTAATGCCTGTGTTTCTAGGCTAGGCATTAATATTGATGTAATAGTCAAGGTTAACCTTTGTAACCCATTTTGAAATAATAATAAAAATGTATTATTTGAGTATTATGTGTTTTATGCTTAATTATGTGACTTAAATAAATTAAGGATACAAATAAGCGATAAAATAAAATGTTAGATAAACCCAATAGCTATGAAAGAAGTTGTAGTGGTCATGACAAGGTTTCCGAATATATAAAGAATGCTGAAATCGGAGTTATAACAAAGAAGTTATGACCTGTCGAAGTTTCACGACAAAACTAGTACGACACTGCGTGACGTAAATAGTGAATTTACGATAGAGAGATATTTAGCCTTAGTGATATAAACGGAAGTCGTAGAGTTCGTTAAACCGAGAGCGTGCATAAAAAGAACGTCTAAATATGACTTTGTATGAGGAAGTTATGATTTTTCTAAGTTTCAGCTTAGCAATATGCAGCCAGAAGTTCGGATTTGAGATCGAGTGATTTCTAACCGAAACAATCTAAACGAGAATCGAAGATCTCGTCGATAGTAGTGCATCGGAAGAAAGACAGACGAAAACGGACGTCATGTGAAGAAGTTATGAAAATCTAACGAAGTTTTCCTGTCCCGGCCTACTAAAAATAATATAATAAAAATAAATTCAAAATTAGCTGATGGAGTCTAAATGAAAGTTGTAGAGCATAGTCTCACCTACGCGTGGATATAAAGATCGTCAAAAACGGAGCTCGTATGCGAAAGTTACGAATTTTTGAAGTTTGGAAATGTGGAGTACGCACAGCGTACTCGTGTTCTTGGCCACGAATGAGCCACGTTGCAGCCTCGAAAGCCTCCGGTCTTATCCACCCAGTACGCCCAGCATACATGTTGACAGGGGAGTACACCTAGCGTACTCTGGGGTTACGCCCAACGTAATCAGGGGTTCAACACCCTATAAATAGAACATGAAGGCAGCCGAGTTTGGTTGCCAAATTTCTTCTCTCTCTCCCATACTACCTCGTTTTACGAGCAAGTTATACCCCCGAAACCCCGATATCATCCCGACACCCGAAGCAAGTCCCGACGCTCTGAGGATCCTGAGAAGAAAAGAGTTTCGAGCCGAAGCTCTGCGAGAAACCCAGTGTTTGTGAAGATCTCCCGGTTTCATCGAAGAATTACTACTTGAAGATTCGTAGTGCTGTCCGATAATCATTTTATCAGGTGAGTGTATAGTCCCTTTCATATACACGATTTTAATACAAGTATTGATGAATGTATTAGATATATGACATGATTAAGTGTGTAGTTGTTTTTTGATAATACACATATACGAATTATAGTCTATGAAATACTTGCTATGTGATTATATAATATTTGTTATGTGGTATGAGCATTGAATGAATATGTTATACAGGTTTTAAGCTGTATATAAACAAATATATTTTATCTACAAATATGTTGGGTAGAACATGGGTAGATAGTGATGTGTAATGAAATAAAAATGATGAGAGGCCTCGATGTGATTGTCATCTAGTTATCCAACAGAATATGGATGACAACCACGGACTTTTCTAGACAGTTTAGTGGAATGCTGGCAGGCTCATAACCTGTAGGTGTAGTGAACTTGGGTGTTCATTTGCTATATACTATCCCCCTCATGGTTGCCTTTAGAACATCTACTGTTAAGGAAACCCCTTCGTAGTAGTGTTCGTCCCGATGAAAATTCCTAGACTGGGTCCCTCGTGATAGTTGTTGTTTTAGGGACGTAAAGTGAGGATAACGGGAATGGGTAATCGAGTTATTGTTGGTTGGTGAAACTAAATATAATTATTTATTATGGGTTGAAAACCCTATATACTCACCAGACTCCCAAGTCTGACCCACTCAGTTTCTTTGTATTACAGATAGTGGCGCGAGAGCATAATTTGGAGAACTTGTGAAGATATTTTTGTTTATAGACTAGTATTTGTATGTAACTGTGTAAGGTCTATGTTTTATTGTTTATGTTTTTGTGTCTGTATCGGAACATGACACCCCGAGTTTTGGTATATAAGAAAATATATTTCTTAAAAAAATGCTTTGATAAACTTTATTTTATCATATTGTGTTTTGGGGACAAATTCTGCAACTCTTTTAAATTAATGGATTTACTTTGAAATTATTTTAAAAAGCATAAATGAAACCGGTCTTTTCTCGCCGTGATTTTAGGGATGTCACACTATATTCCCACTAGCCTTGACGTACATACAACATTCATCCTCGCTTCTCGAAAATCCAAAGTCTTTGACTTTCTCATCGAAACAAAGATTCCATCTTTGAGACGCTTGTTTCAATCCATAAATGGATTTATCAAGCTGGCACACTCTATTGGGGTATTTGGTATCCACAAAACCTTCTGGCTGACACATGTAAACATCTTCAGTCTGCTTCCCGTTAAGGAAAGGGGTTTTAACATCCATCTACCAAATTTTATAATCCTGAAACGCAGCAATGGACAACATAAGCCTAATAGACTTTATCTTGGCCAATGGTGAGAAGGTCTCATCATAGTCAACCCCCAAGGTTTGAGTAAATCCCTTCGCAACCAATCGTGCCTTGAATGTATGCACTTTCCCATCCATGTCAGTCTTCTTCTTGAAGATACACTTGCACTCGACCTTCTTACGACCCGTTACATTGTCAACCTAGTTCCAAACTTGATTTTCATACATGGACTGAATCTCGTTGTCCATTGCCTCTTTCCATCTTGCAGACACTGGGCCTGCCATGTCTTCCTTGTAGTTAGTAGGCTCATCCAAATTTACCAGTGTACTATCACTAATAAATGTATCACCTTCTATAGTAATATGAAAACCATAAAACTTCGGTGCCATCCTAACTCGAGAGGAACGTCTCAGAGGTAATGACTCGTCAATAGGTTCAACTGGAGTCTCTTCCTCAAGTTGAGCGCTAGTGTTAGAGGTTCCTTCATCGCTTGACTCTTGAAGCTCTTCAAGATCAATTTGCCTCCCACTGTCCTCTTGGCATATGAGTTCTCTCTCTCGGAAAACCCCTCTCCTAGCAATGAAGACAACATTGTCACTTGGTCTGTAGAAGAGATATCCAAAAGATTTCTATGGATAGCAGATGAAAATACATTGCTCACTATAAGGTTCAAGTTTTCCGTCCGTCTCTCGTCTTACTAAAGCCTCGCAACCCCAAACCTTGATATGTGTGAACGAGGGAACCTTCCCTATCCACATCATGTGAGATGTTTTGGCAACCTTCTTAGTTTGGACTAGATTAAGGATATGGGCGGCATTCTCTAAGGCACACCCCGAAAATGAGATAGGTAACGAAGCTCGACTCATCATGAAACTAACCATATCCAACAAGGCTCGAATGTGTCTCTCAACTACACCATTGAGCTGTGGTGTCCTAGACGGCGTCAATTGTGAAACAATTCCACATTCCTTAAGACAGTCATGGAACTCGATACTAGGATACTCACCACCCCTATTGGATCTAAGCATCTTTATCTTCCCGTCCAATTGATTCTCCACTTCTTGTTTAAACTCTTTGAACTTTTCAAAGGTTTCCGACTTGTGCTTGATTAAGTAGATATACCCATATCTGCTATAATCATCAGTGAACGTAACATAGAAGCGGTTAGCATTCCTTGTGGTGGATCTGAAGGGCCCACACACATCGGTGTGTATGAGATCCAACAATCCCTCACTTATTTCACAAGTACCAGTGAAATGTGACTTAGTCATCTTTCCAAGCAAACAAGATTTTCACATGTCACCCGACTTTAGATCAAATGACTCCAACACTCCATCCTTTTGGAGTTGGGCTATGCGCTTCTTATTGACATGTCCAAGAAGACAATGCCACAAGCATGCGTTATCCAAACCATTGGACGAATCAATATGCAACACATTATTTCCTAAGTTGTCTACAACCATCACAGTTTCATATATACCATTACAAGGCAATACTTCAAAATAAAAAGTACCATTATAGAAAGCATTAATAGAACCAACTTCATTATTAAATTAAAATCTAAAACCTTGTTTATACAAACCATGAAAGGAAATAATATTCCTCGTCATGTTTGATGAGTAGCAATAATCGCTCAAATCTAATCCTAACCCACTACTAAGCACTAAAGAATAAACTCCAATCTTGGTGACAGACGACGCTCTCCTATTCCCCGTGATCAAGTTCATCTTCCTATGCTCCACATCCCTACTTCTTCTTAGACCCTACAAATCAGAAAAAATGTGAAAACCACATCTTGTATCAAGGACCCAAGAACTAGCATGTGATGAGTTATTAGATTGAATAGTGTAAGTACCTGCGAAGGTGGGATTTATCTTCCCATCCTTGATATCTTGCAGATACTTTGGGCAGCTTCGTTTCCAATGTCCTTTGTCGTGACAGTAGAAGCACTCTACATCTTTTGGATCAGATGAAGGAGCAGCAAAAACACCTTTTCCTTTGGACCCATTTGAAGAAGATCCATCATGAGACTTTCCCTTGTGATTCTTAGAGGGAGATTTCCTCTTCTTTCCTTTCCCTTGTCCAATTGCCAAGACTGGGGCAGCAGCAGTAAGAGTGGCTGCGATAGCTTTGCCTTTCAACCCATTTTAGCAGTCCTCAACAGCCCTTGAAGCTTGCTCAATGTGACTTCCTCCTTGTTCATATGATAATTCATCTTGAACTGATCATAAAAAGGAGGCAGCGAGTGGAGAATGATATCAATCGCCAACTCTTTGTCATAATTGACATTCAACATGAGCAAACGATGCACATACCTTTGCATTCTTTGCAACTGGCTCGTGATGGACTCTCCATCTTTCGTCTTGGTTGTGATCAATGAGGCGACAATCTCGTACCTTTCTTGACGTTCAGTTTGATGGTATTTTTCCATCAAATCTTGGCACATCTCGTAAGGCCAATAGTCCTCGTAGAACCGCTAGAGCTCAGGAGTCATAGTGGCTACCATTATACACGACACCTTTGTCGCATCTTTTTCATGAGCCCTATACTCAGCTATTTCTTCAGCAGAAGAATTAGTTTCATCTATCTCTTTGAGATTTTCATCAATGACGTATTCTTTCTCTTCATATCGTAGGGCCATGCAGAAGTTGCGGATCCAATCATTGAAATTGGACACATCAAAGGTGACCCTCCCACAAATGTTCATAAGAGAAAAGGAGCTTAAGGAGTTCGAGCTTGTATGAGCCAGACATCTAAAAAAGAAAAGGAAAAAAGTTTAGATTAGATAAGAATCATTAATATAACACCCAAATGAAATATTAAGGCTAGGACTCAACACTATAATTCACAATTCAGAAGAGGGATGTCGTAATCCAATTGAAAATTATAAGAAGTTAGGTAAATGACGATTTACCAATTTCCACCATGAAAAACGAAAATGAACACTTAGGTTTTAAATGAATTTAAATTCCTAGATTCTTTTGAGATTCATTGAAATTTTCAATGGCATGTTTAATCTCGATTATGCCCTTCAAGTTTGTGACTGGGATACCAAGGATCACAAACAAGGTGTGAATAACCATGCAAATTAGCTTGGTACTCTCGGGTCATTTACCACCTAATCAATGTGCCAGTTAACCACACATGTTCCATTGATCTATGATAATTATCGAGCCACCCTTTGCCACCCTTGTTCGTCCAAGTTAGTGTGTCAGTTAACCACACACGCTCCATTAACGACTTTGACAAGGTGTAAAGTGCAATTTCATGGAATAGCATCTTTTTCACATTTTTCCTAAAGTAACTAAGATTGGGAATTTATGAAAACATTTAGTTACTTTATAACTTTCATTATAATTATTAATGTGGAATTAATGGCCTATCCTACCCGTTCGGTTAACGACCCTCCACTAGTCAAGAGTGTGGTGGGTAAGAGTGGATACCCAATGACAGTCATTTTATAGGTCGCTTCCTTAAACACCCCTTATAGACCAACTTCGTGAATAAGGCCTACTAACGGTAAGACTGACTCATCTTATACATATATATATATATATATATATATATATATATATATATATATATATATATATATATATATATTGTTGGATTAGTGTCTAAGTCCATAACTATTTTGGTATGTACTTGACCCGATTATGAGCATGGTCCTTTTAGGTTGCCTTCACCATAGCAATATGTAGAATGAATTAAGGAGAGAAAGGTTTAATTATGATTTATTAATATATTATAAGAATAATATATTAAAGGAGAAATCATATTGTTTAATTAATATTAGTCAAGAATAGATTGATAATTAATTTTGTGGCTAAAAGAGATTAATTAAACTTAGGGGACTGGATTTGTAATTATAAGATAATTGCAATTGAGCTACGGATTACCTAAATAATATAGGTTGGACGAATTATATGGGAAGCCCATTAAGAATTTGTCCAAGGGATATGTTAAAAGAGTCCACGGGCTGCTTTGGGCTTAAGCAGCCAGATTAGGGTTTCCTAGTTGTAAACCCTAATAGCCTACATGTATATAAAGGCCCTCTATGCACCAAAAACGTGGCCAACACTTGGATTAGGGTTTCCAGCCGTTTTTGGTGCCTCCCCTCTCTTCTCTTCTTCATCTTGTTGCTTAGTGGTGTTTGTGACTCCATTAGAGGTGCAACACTTGAAGCACTAAGCTTTCTGAAGCCAAGGATTAGATCGTTATTGCTATATAACAATCAAAGGTTAGATATAAACCCTATTTTATGTTAATATGATTAATTGTATGCTAGATCTAGGGTTTATAGCTTTGGATATTCAATTGCATGTTCATTAGACAAACTAGATCCAAAAGCTATTAGGGTTTGCATGTACACCATAGGAATGATGTATTGTTCGAAACCCATCAGTGGTATCAGAGCCTAGGTCATTTTTCTATTGAATAGATGCATAATTAGACTGCCAAAGATCTGAAAATCGAAAATTTTTGCTCACTGCCTGATGAACTCGCCGAGTTGCTCTAAGAACTCGACGAGTTCCAAAGAGGACTCGACGAGTTGGCTGTTCTGTTGATGGGATTTTCGAATTTTTGGCCAGATTTTGATGGGGATAATTACCAAAACTCGTTTTTATTGCCTAAAATCGATTTTTTATGTTTGGAATGTTTATCCTTATCAAAATTAATGGATTTGGTTAAATATGGATAATATAGGATTATTATTAGATAAATATTTGACCTAGTAAGTTTGAAAAGTTTCAATTTGCACCCTTTAGGTTTTATAGTTTAAATTTGAACTTAAAAGTTTTTGTTTTTGAAATTTAAATAGTTAAACCTTAATGTTTTGAAAGGTTTCAAAACTTGTCCTCAAGTTTAGGAATTTAAATTTTTGTTTAAATGTTTAATTTTCAAATATTTAAATTCTAAACCCTAAGTTTGAAAAACTTTCAAAACTTGCCCTCAAGTTTTGGATTTTAAATTTTAATTAAAAGTCTTAATTTGAAATCTTAAGATCTAAAAACCTTGTACTTTGAAAAGTTCAAATTACACCCTTATGGTTTTATTAATTAATTAAAGTGTATAATTAAAAGAGAGTTAATAATTCCATAAAGGTTTGGTTTACATTTAATTAAATTAAAAGTATAATTCATTAAATTAAACCACCTAGTATTTTAAAAGTGTAAAATACACCTTATATAAATATATCTATATATATATATATATATATATATATATATATATATATATATATATATATATATATATATGAGTAAAGAGTCAGTATTACCGTTAGTAGGCCTCATTCACGAAGCTAGTCTATAAGGGGTGTTTAAGGAAATTGCCTATAAAATGGCGATTAAATGGGTATTCACTCTTACCCACCGCACTCTTGACTAGTGGAGGGTCGTTAGCCGAACGGGTAGGATAGGACAGAAACCTTCCATTATAAGTATAATGAAGTACAAAGTAACTACATGCCTTTACAAATTCCCAAATCATAGTTACTTTTGGCAAAATGTGAAATTGTATGCTAATCCATGGAATTACACTTCGTACCATTATCAAACGTTAGTGGAGCGTGTGTGGTTAACCGACACACTAATTTGGGGATGACATTAGTAGCAAAGGGTGGCTCGATGCTTTTCATAGATCAATGGAGCGTGTGTGGCTAACCGGCACATTGATTAGGTGATAGTAGCATTGGGTGCACCACGTGCTTCGTATGGTTATTCACACCTTATTTGTGATCCTTGGCATCCCAGTTACAAATAGAAGGGAATAATCGAGATTAAACATGCCATTGAAAATTTCAATGAATCTCAAAAGATCTAGGAGTTTCAATTCATTTAAAACTAAAACTTCCTTTTCGTTTTTCCTGGTGGAAATTGGTAAATCGTCATTTACCTACCTTCAAATATTCTGCGACTAGATTACTTTATCCCTCTTCTAGGTTGTAGAGTATTGTGTTGGATCCTAGCCTTGATGTTTCATTTGGGTGTTACATCAACAATTCTAATCAACTTAACTTGAATTTTCTCCCGTTTTGTAGATGTCTAGTTCTGACAATCATGGTCTTCCCAAATCCCTTGGAACAAGTTTTCTAAACGAATATGATATTCCACGATATGATCAAGGAACAAGAAATCGTGCTTCACTTCCTCCACCTCCTCCAATTGTTCTCCCTAACCCACAAGTTCGAAGGCTTGAAAAGTTCAAGCTCACTCAAGCCCTATTGGAAATTAAGCATGAAGATGGAAAGTTTGTGTGTGCACACGTCTTAGAGATGAAGTCACACATTGACAGGTTGGGTATGTTGGGTGTTGTCATCCCCAAGGATTTGGCTGTTGACTGGGTTCTTCAGTTGCTTCCTGAATCATATAGTGAGTTCATAACAGAGTACTATATGATGGACCACGACGTGACCCTCATTGATCTCACTTATTTGCTTATAGCTACTGAATCAACAATGATTTGGTGTGCTAATCAAGCAAATTTGTCTGGCGAGTCAAACTCCCAAACTTCAATGGACACTGCAACATTGGAAGTCCAGAAAGAACTAAGTCCTTTATTGTCCGATGTGTCGTGCCAAATGAGTCCATTTGCTTTTATTGCCAAGAGAAGAGGCATTGGAGACGAAGTTGCCCAAACGACCTGAGAGATCTAAGAGATGGGAGAGTCAAGATGTATGGCTCTACTTCAGGTAAAATCCATTATCTAACTCTTTTAAGTTCCTGTTCTAGATTCTTAATACATAATGTGATAAGATTACATTTTGATGTTTTGTACGATCGAAGAAAAGAGGGAAAGCTTAAAGGAAGAAGTGAGCTGAATCTAATCGTGAAGAAATGGATTTCGATCGCATTTCTTGAAGATTGGATTCTTGAGCTACTACTTGGAGTTAAAATAGATTGCTAAGAAATATGTAATCACATAGTTTTTCAATTGAATTGCATTGAAGGACAAATTTTTTCCGCAATAAAATGAATTTTGATTTTATCTTATTTATTTATCCTTGCAATGGCGTGTATGAAAAATTTATGTTTGAAGGTTTCTATTATTAGCAATAATGGATTTGATTCTTAATTATGTTATTTGTGGAAATGTTGAGAATTTTCCAAATAGGGAGAGTTTCTCATCGCCTGAGTTTCAATTGGACAGAAACTTGGAATCATACAACTTGGTTGCGTGATGAATGAGAAATTTCATATTTGGAAATTAGACTAATTCTTTGACAAAGTGTCAAGTGAATGACTAGGAGATCGAGTACACTAGGTTGTGCGTTGATCAAGTCCACCACAAAGAGAGATAAGATATTTGTCAAGATCTACTAAAACTTTAGTTAATATGATTATACTTATAAGATTAAGTGTAATTCTGAGTTTATTGAAAGAGTTTCAATGAATAGCAGAACGAATAAAGAAGAATCAAGTAGCCAGAAAGATAAAAGTTTCTATATTCTAAGAAGAAGGGAGAGTACCTTTTATTGTGTTTTATGATAATTCTTAATGATTAAGAACCATATCTCGATTGATCCTCTAAGTGAGTCTTAGTGCATTTGTATGTCTAAGAAGAGGAATCGAGAATTGTGGAAATGGTTAAATCAAGAAGTCAATCACACTTCATTCCAATATCAAGTCTTAGAGTTATACTCCAAGATTGCGAATTGAGTGAAAAATCTTTAGTAGGTTTATAACATTCAACAAATGTGGAATTGGAAAAGGTCTTCTTATTCCTGCACATTTGAAATTGGTAAGTTGTGATGTCTTGGATAAGACAAAGACCAACTAGGACCAATAGTGTGAAGTGTTAGTCTTGATAGGATTTCGTACTAACTCTTGAATATTTGTTTTGCCTAGGAAAGTTTCCTAACAAGAGAATCATGTATGTCAAGAGGTTATTGGGAGTTTCAATGATCTTGAAAAAGGTTTCAAGAATAAACCTTATCATCACTAGCACATGACTTGAGGTTTACAACCTATTGTGTTGACATTATTTTGTTTCTGTGCCATTCCAATTGAGTTAATTATGTATGTGAGTTCTATGAGTTCACATTTGAATGCATAAAGACTAAGCACCTTGATCGATGGAAAGTACATTGATATGTAAGAATAAGTTGCTAAACTACTTGGAAGACATGGTGGGCATTCATGTTACCATGAGGCAAGAAATCGAGATTGAGCACATTCAGTCCATATGAGTTTGGATTTTTCACAAACTTTGGTTTTGGCAAATTCACATGGATAGGAACTCATACACCATAAAATATAAGTGTCATAAGATTCCCTCCTTCATGAAAATGACTGTGAGGAAATGCTTTCACTAAGAGAGATTTTAAGAAGATAGCAATTTTGAAAATTGTATTCTCAAATTCAATTATGGTTACGACATCCCTTTCCATAGTTCGAATTGTGAGATTTGGCACTTAGCCTAACATTTAGGACTTATTGACATAAGTTCTGAATTGTTTAGACACACATATGAGCTATCTAATGCAAAGGTGTATAAGTTTAAGAAGCTTAGATAAAGGCTTATCGAAGCATCTGGTATTAGAAATATGAACTTCAGAAATTCAATAGGCATTGTTTTCTGGAAGTTCAGCTGTTTTCTGAATACATGTCAAAGCTAGTGGGAGCATAAGTGTTATGCTTGTATGATAATAATCATCATGATAGTGGGATCATAAGTGTTATGCTTGTATGATTATTATGGAAAGTATTGCAAGTTAGCAATATTAATTAAAGAAAAACAAAGATTCAATCTGCAAAGTTGCATGGGTTGAAAAGTTGTTTTGCTATAATTACGGGACAGAATATTATACTTCGTTCAAAATCTAAAGCTTAGATTGAGAAGTTTTAATAAATATAGTCAAAGGATATATAGTGTGTTCTCAAATTTCGATTATGATTACGACATCCCTCTTCATAGTTCGAATTGTGAGAACGTGACACATAAAACATTATGTCAGAAGATTGATAAAGTATCATATCTTTATGTAAGACATTCTGCATCGTGTCCCATACGCTTCAGGTATAGGATCGATTGCAAATGCTATAATATTTGACCATTCTAAAATTTTCCAAATGTCTAGCGCATTAAGAGGGAAAAAGGACTAAAATCGATTTTGACTAAAATAATTAAACAACTATCAAAAGACGATCCAAAGTTCGCTGAGGATTAGTGGCTTGTGAGTAGTTGGAAGTATGGTACTGGATGGACCACATCGACATTATTATGAATAGATAGGATTCTATGGAATTGTCTTGTAACAATTTCCGATAGAGTACTTTGTAATTTTCATTGGCCAAGTCTTGGTGACTTTTGTGCTATGACTTTGCGAAAGGATCGTTGCATAAAATGTTAGAATCTAGCATATTCTAGTAGTGGCAAAAACTTTGTGTTCTAACACTAATGATAAGGATTGGGAATTGTGAAACGAGCATCATTGGAAAAGTTTTCAATTGATCTATTTCACAAAGTATGGACCATAGGAAACATAATGTGCATGCTTTGTACATGGGACAACTATTGTTGTAATTTGAGTAATAAGTTGATTTTCTAAAACAGTAAACGATGAATAATGAGTAATCAATATGGTGTTTAAACAAAAGTGTTTTATTTACTCCCACAAGTTTGGGGCCATATAGGATTAAGTATTATTGTTGTGTTTCAGTTTGCATGTTTTGACTTCCAGAATAACTGGGTTATTCGAACCTCCACAGTCGGTCATATGTTGGAAGTAGGTATGAAGGAAGACTATCATGAAAAGTCTGTAGATTGTCTGAAGAGTTTGGACATAGCACAAGTTTTTTGCAGAGTTCATGAGTGCTTTAATAAGATTAGAGTATTGGATAAAACCCACGCTCACAAGAATCACTTCATGGATTTTATCACAAGTGATTGTTAGATGATAATATTGTATATTCTTGAAACTGAGATGTGTGAGTTGTTATTTGTTGGTCGGTTGCACATTGATAATAAGTAAAAGCACCAGTAACTTGGTGTTATAAAACTTATTGTTGTGTATGATTCGATCAGTGAACGCAAGCGAACATTTGAGTTGAAGTTTATCCATTCCTTTAACCCAAAGTGGATAAAAGCGATATATGTGGGCCCCTCGATGATTTATTGATGACACCTAAGCGCTTGGCCAAGCCGGGACTAAGTTGATGTTTTCAATTGTAGTCTGTTTTCGGTCATCATAAATCGGAAGTCGGGAAACAGTATAGAGAGAATGATCGAAATTCATGTCTTGTGCCTATACGATATCTTGAGAATGGAGGAATATATGATCCCTTATCTAAAGGACACGCGTATCTGATAATATCAAAGTTGACAGCGGCTTATGAAAGCTAAGATTGCTGATCAGGTTCTGAAGTCATACAGAAAATAGTTATTAGACTTATCCAAGTGGGAGACTGTTGGATTAGTGTCTAAGTCCATAACTATTTTGGTATGTACTTGACCCGATTATGAGCATGGTCCTTTTGGGTTGCCTTCACCATAGCAATATGTAGAATGAATTAAGGAGAGAAAGTTTTAATTATGATTTATTAATATATTATAAGAATAATATATTAAAGGAGAAATCATATTGTTTAATTAATATTAGTCAAGAATTGATTGATAATTAATTTTGTGGCTAAAAGAGATTAATTAAACTTAGGGGACTGGATTTGTAATTATAAGATAATTGTAATTGGGCTATGGATTACCTAAATAATATAGGTTGGACGAATTCTATGGGAAGCCCATTAAGAATTCGTCCAAGGGATATGTTAAAGGAGTTCATGGGCTGCTTAGGGCTTAGGCAGCCAGATTAGGGTTTCCTAGTTGTAAACCCTAATAGCCTACATGTATATAAAGGCCCTCTATGCACCAAAACGTGGCCAACACTTGGATTAGGGTTTCCAGCCATTTTTGGTGCCTCCCCTCTCTTCTCTTCTTCATCTTGTTGCTTAGTGGTGTTTGTGACTCCATTAGAGGTGTAACACTTGAGGCACTAAGCTTTCTGAAGCCAAGGATTAGATTGTTAATGCTATATAACAATCAAAGGTTAGATCTAAACCCTATTTTATGTTAATATGATTAATTGTATGCTAGATCTAGGGTTTATAGCTTTGGATATTCAATTTCATGTTCATTAGACAAACTAGATCCAAAAGCTATTAGGATTTGCATGTATACCATAGGAATGATGTATTGTCTGAAACCCATCATATATATATATATATATATATATATATATATATATATATATATATATATATAAGTATTAAGCTTTTAATATTATAATAGTATAAGGGTTGTATTTTAAACTTTTAAAACACTAGGGTTTTAGAATTTAATATTTCAAAATTAAAACTTTTTAATCAAATTTTAAATTCCAAAACTTGAGGGCAAGTTATGAAACTTTTCAAAACTTTCTAGATTAAATTTTAAAACAATTAAATTATTCATATAATTTTATCCTTATCAAAATGTGACCTAATCCAATTAATTTGGTATGATAAATACAAATCAAATTTTACAAATAATTAATTTATCACATAATCTTGCCATTATCTTAAATTTTGACCATTATCTTTTAATTAGATGAGGATAATCATTACCATAATAGAAAAATCAAATTTTATCAATCAAAACAATTTATGGTAATTATCCAAATCTAATTTAGGCTTAAAATCCGAAAATTGTGCAGTCAGACGAGTCAACTCGTCGAGTCATGCTTTGGACTCGTCGAATTGCCTCACCTCATAAAGTCCTAAATTTGACTCGTCGAGTTCATCTGGAAGAGTCCAAATTTCGACTGCTTTCAGCTTTGAACAATTAACCATTGCATCAAATATAACAGAAAAACAACATGGCTTTGATACCACTGATGGGTTTTGAGCACTACAACATTCCTATGGTGTACATGTAACCCTGATGCTTTGGATCCAGGTTTCTCTCAAGTCATACATGCAATTCTAATCATCAAAAGTATGAACCCTATCTAGCATACAATTTTTGAGATTTATAACATAAAACAAAGTTAAATGAATACCTTTTCCTTGTAGCTTGTAGATCTTCACCTTCAAGAGCTTAGTGTCTCAATTGTTGCACCTCTAGTGAGTCACAAACACCAAGTAGCAATTGGAAGAATATTAGAGAGGTTGAGAGTCTCAAAAATCGGCTAGGGTTCTTTGCTTGGAAGCATTGGCTGATTTCAAGGAGCTAAGGGGTTCCTTATATAGTTGAGCTGCTAGGGTTTCAGGTAAAACCCTAATCTGATTGCTTAAGCCTTAAGCAGTCCAGTAAATCCTTCTAGAAGGCCCCCTTGGACGAACTCTATGTGGACTACACATAGAATTTCGCCCACCCCTTCCTAGGGATCCATAAGCCCAACTCGCAACTATCATATAATAGTAATATGAGTCCCCGTAATTTAATCAATCTCTTTTGATCACCAAATTAATTTATGTTCAACACTAATTAAATAATATGATTTCTCAATTAATATATTACTCTTATAATATATTAATAAATCACAATTAACCTCTTTCTCCATAATTCATCCTATCAAGTTGCTATGGTGAACGCAACCCAAAAGGACTGTGCTACTATCGGGTCAAGTACATACCAATTATAGTTATGGGCTTAGACATCTAATCCAACATAGATAATAGGCACAACCCATACATACATAGCAGGCTAAACCCAAAGAGTATAACATGCCCAACCCTAACTATAACACCGTGATTTTTCACCAAAAAATTTTCTTTTATTAAGAAAATACCAACAGTGTTACTTGAAAATCTTTCACAAAAACATTTCATAATTAAAATTTGTAAAACTCGAACCAAATAAAATACCAAACCAACTGTAAATGAAACAGCAAATCAAGTCTCAAACTGGTATCATCACTAGTATTAAACTATAACTACCCAAAAGATCCTAACTTCACCAACCATCAATGTCAAGCTACATGTACCAATGCCAAATCCAGAACAACAGGAAAGAATCAAGTTTCAGTATCAGCACAGTGAGCCAATATCATGCACAAAAGCATGGAAACAAAACATATACGTACACTATGTCAAGTCATGTAATCAGATCAATCCATACAGCATACATCGATAACTATTAATATATACATGTATACATTAATACAAACATTATTTCATCGTGGTAATTATTAATTTTTTTTCTTCGCTTTAATTACTATCAATGTCCCTCGCTAACTAGGGTCTATTACATCACTAAAACTCCCTAAATAAAGATCATGTTCGCTACTAACGTGACATGGCGACCCAATACACCAAATGGGCCACGACTTCCACCCATAACATTGTCCCTGGTTCTCCATCTTTGCTACTCTGACTTTTCATGTACGAGCATGATATGGTGTCGTTCGAGGTGGTATTCAACACCTCCATGATCATACCTACACCCAAACATGATTCCTGATTCAGCGTCTCTAAGTAGCCAACATCACTCCGGTTCCCGTATACCAGGAGAACCAGAACCATGCCTTGAAATGGTCAACTAAAAACCCTTTCGAAGTCGACTTGGCTTAACCTCTTTCTTCTCCAATGATATCCTTCCACCACAATATCCCATAAGGGTATGCAACTATGTTAGGTTACTACCCTTTTATCACTGCTATGTGTATTCCACTTTATTTAATTAATTGGTATAATTAATTAATTCACTCACTTGGGAAAACACACATCTCAACAATATCATTATGTAATCATGCTAGTGCAATATTATCATATTTAATCCATTACATACCACATCTCAAATCACACATCAAAGGTATATTCACATAAATACTATATAGCATCAATTAGTAGCTTGTAAAGTGATAAACCTTTCAAAAAAACAACTTCTAGCATGCATATCCTAGTTTTATGCATGGATAACAAAACAAAAATAAAACATGCTTATCATCACAATTTAACCATACAAATAACCGTCACTTTTAGCATGGTCTTAACTCTCTCCATTTTCACCAAATGATTGTTTTAAGAATTCTAGAATACAAAGGATTCCTGAATTCAACTGCATCATCAGTAACTTTACATGTATAGGCTATAATTAACTCTTGATATTCAGTTTATAACATCGCACAAAACCAATTAGACAAAAACACAAGTACAGGTGCATGTTATCTTTCCAAACTAGTTCTTAAACCACCACAAGAAATGACTCGCCTCAAATTGAAGTTATGGGAAGCAATTAATTGAGGAAGACACTATCCAAGAGGTCACTAAGCACCCTAAGTTTCATATTTTGAAGTTTCACAGCTCGACGCATGTTCAATGTTTTGAGCATAAAGAAGAATATACAACTCCAAACAGGGTGCTATTGGACTTTATGGAAATTAGACTAGATTCCCTACAATTTCATCGCTCTGGGGTATTGTCTAATTTGGACCAGATCGAGTGCTACAGTCCTCGCAAAACAAGTCAACAATTTTTTCCACATTTAACTTTGACAAACGTCACCAAATACTTCAAGGATTAAGACAAGGACTCGAAAAATAGAGATGGATGGTTAAAAAAATTATATATCTAGAAATGTGATAAATTTCCAAAAGAAGAATCAAGGAAGAAGTCTAGATCTCTACAAGGAATTATTTCTACATGAAAGCACCAAAATCACCACACCAACTTCTTGGATCTTCACCAAATCTTCAAGTATGGAAACGACAGTTAAGAATTCACTTCAAAGACACTTGGAGGCTGCTACTTAGGTTTTGGTAGCTGGAAAAAAAAACATGATTCTCAAATTTTAGGATTTAGTCTCCTTCTATACTTCATAACTTTCATTCTAGGCCCCTAAAGTGAGAAAAAATGATCCCATGACCCATATATATGATCAAGTGTCGTTTTATTATAAATTTGGACCCTAAAAGTTAAATTTAACCAACTAAAGAGGTAAATTAATGATGAAACATAACGGAAAGTAAAATTGGTAATTGAATGGAATGTGCGGGTCATTAAAATCATCCCTTCCTTAGGAGGATTCCGTCTTGGAACCGAAAACCAGAATGAACAGGAGAGAATTATGAGCACTCATATAGTACTCAAATTCCCAAGTCATGTCACCATAGTGATTGTTCTTCCACAATACTTTCACTAGCTTCACCCTCTTTTTGTGCAACGGCTTCATTTTCACGTTCCAAGATTGCCTCAGATTCATCCACCAATCGTTTTGACTGACCAACTTGCAACTCATCCAAAGGTGGAATGCTCGGCTCGTTAGCTAAGTACTTTCGCATATAACATATGTAGAACACATCATGGATCCCTTCTGGCTCTGGCAGTAACTCCAGTATGTACTCTTGGCCGTTGATATGCTCCAACACAACAAGTAGACCAATGTAACAAGGTATTAGTTCTCCTCCCTTACCAAAGAGAATGAACCCCTTCCAAGGTAAGACTTTCAACATTACTTTCTCACACACCTCGAAGGTCTTTGCTTTGTGTTTCTGATATAAATATTTCTTGTGACATTCACATACCACACACAGGAAATCACGGGCTATCTTAACTTTAACCTCAGTAATTTGCACAATTATCGAGCTAGTGAACTATTTCTCCCCCGGATCCAACCAAAACATAGGAGTGTATAATTTTCTCTTGTACAGTGTCATGTCGATACTGGAATGCTAGATGTTCTTGTAGGAAAACTCCACTTAAGGCAAATGAGTATCCTAACAACCACTATACTCGATAACACAAGCTCGCAACATGTCCTCGAGAGCATGTATGGTCCTCTCACTATGCTCATCAGTTTGGGGGTGATAGGTTGTGCTGAAATGAACCTTCGTACCCAACGCCTCTTGGAATTTCTACCAAAATCTTGAAGAAAACTGGCTATCGCGATTAGAAATGATAGATAATGGTACACCATGTCGTGTGACGATCTCCTCCACATATATTTTTTCCATTTTTCCAACTTCTCGTTCTCCTTGGTTGGCAAAAAGTGGGTGCTTTTTGTCAACCGATCCACTATCACCCTAATCATATCATTACCGCATGAGGTTTTCAGTAATTTTGTAACAAAATCCATTGTAATATTATCCCATTTCCGCTCATGAATCTCCGGCTGTTGCAACTCCCCCATAAGGTTCTTGGTGATCAACCTTGACTTGCGCACAAGTCACACACTCTAAAACATACTTATTTATCTCCCTCTTCTTACCCAACCAATAATAATTATCTTTTAGGTCTTGGTACATCATCATTATACCAAGGTCAATTGAGTACTTCAATCTATGCGTGTCTCGTAACAGTGTGTCATGAACACCACCGACTTTAGGGATCCATAGACTCCCCTGAAAGGTCCTAAGTCCCCTACGACCTTCCACCAAAAGTTCTTGCTTCTTGACCTTTATCTCACCCTTCACATGGTCTTCTTTTAAACCATGAGCCTAAGCAACTCGTAACTGCTCAAATATACACGGACCCATAACTAATTCCATAGACTTCAAGCGATAAGATACCCTCGGCTCCTTATGACATAGAACATCAACTACCATATTTGCATTCCCTAGATGGTAAATAATCTCATAATCATAACTTGAAAGCAATTCAACTCATTGGCGCTATCTCATATTTAATTCTTTTTTATTATGGATATGATGCAAGCTCTTATGATCATTATATAATGTTCACTTCGTCCCATACAAGTAATGTCACCATAACTTAAGTACAAATAAAATAGCTGCCAACTCCTAATCATGCGCCGAGTAATTCAACTCATCGCTCGTCAGTTGTCGGGAAGCATAAGCGATCACCTTCCCATGCTGCATAACCATACATTCGAATACCTAATATAAAACATCACTATAAACCAAAAATTACTCATTCCCCTTAGGAATAGAAAGAATAGAAGCTTCACATAATAGCTTCTTCAATGTCTAAAATGCATCCTCCTTCTTACTAGCCTAAAAAATGGCTCCTCCTTCTTTGTCAACTTGGTCAGCAGACCCACAGTCTTGGAGAATTCCTTAATAAATCTATGATAATATCCCTCCAAGCCCAAGAAACTAAGAATGTCACTAGCAGCTTTTGGTCTGGGCCAGTCCTAGACTGCCATTATATTCGTTGGATCCACCTTGATCCTATCTGTACCAACTCTATGACCAAGAAATTAACTAGAATTCACATTTGGAGAACTTTGCATAATGTTTCTCCCTATGTAGAGTCTCCAAAACTTCTTGCAAATTCCTCAGATGATCCTTGGTACTCTAAGAATATACCAAAATATCATCGATTAATACTATAACCGACCTATCCAGAGATGGTCGACATACCCGATTCATTAGGTCCATAAATACTGCAGGTGCATTCATCAAACCAAAAGGTGTAATTTTGTTTGAAGTGAGTTTAACTCAATCGATTAAGAAAAGCAAGTAGATATAGTTCGATCTAAATAAGATTTGGTTTTTAGCTCAATATATCTAGAAAGGTACAAAGTGTAAGGTCACACCTTATGATTTGATGAGTCAAACACTCTACACTATCTGTCAGCGTCAACGTATTGTCAACTACCAGCACCACCTTATTAATGTTTTCAGCGTCAGCGTATAGTATTGTTATTCTATTGTAATATTTTATATATTAGGCATTGATATTGATAAGTATAAAATAGATAGCAGATACAATATCTTTGTTATGAAGATTGGTTCTTAGTAGAGATAATATACAATCCCTTAAATCATGGTATTGATATGTATAGATGAGTATATAACCTACATTAGGGTAAACCCTAACGTAGAGAGTTCGGCTTTGTATCAATTGTCTTTGTGACAACTTGTCTTCTTGGTGAAGACAAAACTCTTTCTTGATGAAAGAACAATTTGGAGAACTCTCTGTGTCATTTCCTATTTGTTCTTTATTTTCTTAGATTAAGCTTTACTTTCGTCTTTATACTTTAAGTGTATCCGATCGATACAAATTTTCAAATTCTATCAGGGAGGGTTTTTTATACACTCAAGTAATTATGTCAACCACCCTCACTCCAAAATCAACTATCTGTAACAAGATCCATCCGTTTGATAAAAAAAACTTCTATACATGGAAATCAAAGGCCATGGAAGCTCTCGAGTTCATGGACGTTGCATGCTCGATTTCATCAATAAAGGTCTTATCGACGCTATGCATAAATCATCCAATGATGGTGCATCTGGTAGTAAGCTAAAAGGGAAATATGTTCCCAGATATAACAAGGAAGAGAAAAGTATGTTGAATCTTGATGTAAAGACGAGAACTACTATTGGAAACTCACTCCCTTTTTAAGTCTATCATTTGGTCCAAAACCACTCAATTTATCAAGAGATGATGATCACTTTATCATCTACTTTTGAAAAGTAAAACTCCTCAGACGATCAAAGTAAGTGTCTCATGGCTAAGATTGTTGAATCTCACGCTGACGTTTCAAATGACAACGTTGGGACCCTTGATGTTGATCTTTCTCATGTTGATAAGGACTTCAAGTCAGAATGGGATGATACCTCAACGTATCAGGTAAAGAATCATGTTAATATCTCCTCTGTTGAAAATATTAAAAAAGATGACACAATCGATCACCTACGTTTTGATTTATTGATCTCAAATAAAGAAAAATCTTCTCTCAGTCATGAGTTAAAGAAACTCAAATAAAATCTCTCTTTTCTCAAAAAATATTTTTCTGTGATAAAAAGGGAAAACACATGTATATCTCTGACCAATAATTTTATTCACACTGAAAAAGAAAAAGGTGTTGATTATGCTAAAAGCATTCGACTTATTTTGAAAAACTGGGCATATTCTCACTTTAATGTCACAAGAATTATAAATGCTCAGATCCCAGATCAATGTGAGAAAATGCTTGGAGGTGGTATAGAAGGTGCAGTTTCATTAACCAAAGTTGTTAAAACTAAACAAAACTTATATAAAGCTGACTGTTTAAAAGAAGATTTTAAGAGTAGATTTGTGAGTACTTATTTTATACATCAAACTTTAATTAATACTCACTGCTCTAATGATTCTAACATAATTACCAAATGTGTTTCTAAATTATCTGATGTTGATCCTTCTCACCAACCTTTTCATCATGAGTATGTTCATCCCTCCACTAAGATTTTGCTAAAGTTTTCTATATGTAGTGGTGAATTTCATTCTCTAAATGAAATCCTTAGCATGTTTCCTCAGGGCTCAGTTTAGCAATTCTAAAAATGAAGATCAATCAAAGTCTTCTACCTCAGATGACTCTTTAATGTATCATGAGCCTCATGACAAGGTAGTATATGAGCATACCATCGATGACACTCTTTGTTCCAGAACTAAAACATGAAATCTTAAATCAAATAATTAAAGTTCTTCAGATTCTTAAGTTGAAAAGAAATTAAAATCTAATACTAAAGGAAAGAATCCAGCAATCAAAGTTTGTCATCGATAGGGTGATGCTTCTCACAAAGTCAATGACTGCACCTTTGAAAAGAATTTTGTTCGCGCTGACAACATCATGACTTGCAATGATAAACGGATCAAAAAGGGAAACTCGTTGAACTGTCTCCCTGATGATTGTTATGATATCTTTTCTTGAGTGACCCATTGCAATTGGGTTAGTGTATATTGTGTGTATATTTTTGTTTCTTTTGTGTCAGATCTTATTGTATATTTTAGTTTTAGGATAAAGAGAATATTTGGTATTTAGACAGCAGTTGATCAAGACATATGACTGGATTCAAGTCAATTTTTGAAAACTTCGTAAAGAAGGATGGTCCGACTGTTATGTATGGAGATAATGGAAAGGTAGTTACAAAGGGATATGGATCCAATAAGTTTAATTCTGTTGTTTTCAATAATGTCACTTGTGTGAAAGGTCTTCAGCATAATCTCATTTCAATTAGCCAACAGATGTTGGCCATAAATTTCTCTTTAACAAGAGAGAAGGAAAGGTCGCTGATCAAAGTTGTGTAACTGTTCTCTTAACAAATCGAAAGAATAACATCTATGTTCTGGATATGTTTTATGCTGACAACTCTCTTCATCGCTGCTTCTTCTCTCAGGCCCAGTCTCTTCTAAATTGGTTGTGGCACAAGAGATTATCACATTTGAATTTTAAGAACATATAAAAGATCTCAGGAAATCAACTTGTTAGACGAATTCCCAAGATACATTTTATTAAGGATAAGCTATGCTCAATGTGTGAAAAGGGAAAGAAAACCAAGTCTTCCTTTAAACCAAAGTCCTGCCTACCATTATCAAACCTCTTCATCTTCTTCACATGGATCTTTTTGGACCAGTTCTGGATAAGTTAAGAGTTGGAAAGAAATATGCTCTCGTCATTGTGGATGAATTTTAAGGTTTACGTGGGTAGTCTTTTTAAGAAAGAAGAGTAATGTCACTAATGAAATCATTGCTCTCATCAAGCAGTGGGAATTTCTTTATGATCACAAAATAAGGCAATTATGTAGTGATCATGGGACTGACTTTAGAAATTCCTATTTGGAAAACTTTTGCTCAAACTCATGGATTTCTCAGAATTTATCTTGTAACACTTGGATTTTTAGGTATGTTCCTTTTAGCCCCTTCTATATTGAGTTGTTGCACCTTTGGTCCTTGGAGTAGTATGCGAGGTGTCACACATGGTACGCTTAGCGTACTAGCTGAGAAGCCAGTATGTGGGGCGTACCACATGGTATGCTTAGCGTACTAAGGTGGAGTTGATCAGGGGTGTGAGGCCTCGTATGCAGGGCGTACGAGGATTAAACATAGTGTAATGGTCAGACTTGAAGACCCTAATTTTAGGGTGTTGTACCCTATACATAGACCTTAAGTCCCTAGGGCTAGCCTCTTTACCAGCCCCCATATCTTCTAAACCCTAAAAATCGATCTTATCCTCCATTGTTGCGTTATTTAGCTCTTAAGAAGCAGTTGGTGCTTATTTTGCTCATTTTGAAGGATTGAAGAGAAGTGAAGTTGCATTTCTTGGTGTGAAGTTTATAGATCCATAATCACCACTCATCTTGCAAGCCTTTGGAGGTTTCAAGTTCATAACTTGACTTTTGTATGCTTAGATCTCTTTATGTCTTTATTTCTGTGCTTTTGGTTCCTTTTTAGGTTGGTTGATGAGTTAAGACATTTGAAGGGCTTATTCTTTTATATCTGAGCTTATTAGGAGTTTCTTAAGCATAAGGGTGCCAACTTTTTTGGGGTTTTTGGTCTCATGCATGCAAGAAGTCATCTATTAAGTCCTTTTGAGTTTTAAGAGCGTCATTTAGCCATTCATGAACGTAAAGTTAGCAACTTTACATGAAAAGCCATCCAAAGGGCTTCAGATCTAGGTTTTGGAGTAAGTTCTTAAAGGATTAAGAGCAAAGAAATGGAAGATGGCTAAATGGGGTGGTACGCGTACAAGCCCTATTACGTGTATGCTTAGTGTACAGTTGAGTACGCCCCGCGTACTCAACCAGTTGGACTTCGCAAGTTGGATCTTTAGTTTGGGGCATTCTTTTGGGCTTAGATGTTTAGGGCTTGTTGGGCCATCTAAATTCTTGTGTTTTGGGTTGGAAAGGGCTCTGGGTGATTGCAGAGCACACACCCCTCGTTCTGCGTTTTGTGATTTACTATGATTTGATATGATTATTGATACACTTGTTTTATCTGGATTGTATTGATGATGTTTTTGGAATATTGATTCTATTAAATTAATTTTTTGGGTCTTAGTTTTGGGATGTTTCAAGTTGGTATCAGATCCTTAGTTTGAGGGATTCAGACATACTCTCGGGTGTATCTGAACTCAAACTGAGGATTTGGTAAAGTTTTTAAAAAAGAAATATATTTTTAAGAAAAGAGTTTTTCTAAGACAAGAAATGGTGTGGTGCATGCAATCAGCCGAGCTCAAGTAAGTTTACCCAAATTACCCATACATGTTATCTGATATGATTTGATCAGTGAATCTGTGAATCGCATGCTAGTTAGGGCTAAGGATCTGCTAAGTTTTTATATGATAGAATGATAGGAGATATTCCTTTGTATGCCTATTAAATGAGCTTGTAGACTTTCATGTTATACTGATCAGTCATTGACACGATGACCTGATTAGGTGATGCTTGATTTTGGTTACTTGATGCTCGAATGTTGCTTGCTTCGTGCTTTTAGGAGTTTTTACTAGCTTCAGCTAACTAGTAAGCGAATATGCTAAGTTACATATTATGGGAGCTAAATAATTTTAGAAGGTTAGATTTTAACTCTATTCCGCAACTCTTGTTTGATTCAAACCGTTGTAGTGTGAGACCTTTCATTCGAAGAATTATCTGGTTTTAGTGATATGTAATTGTATTTGTGAGCTAGTTAGAGAGAGTTAGTAGGAGTTCCTTCTACAGATGATAACGGAGAGTGGTGTGGAGTTTGCCTTAGGATGAGATCTAGTGGTAGGAGCCTTATTTTGTTGGGGGTTATTTGTATGGATATAGGGTGACTTGGCGGATTCAAGGCAATCCTTAAGGAAAGTACGGATATATGTGGAAGGTAGTATGGGCTCGTACTACTGGAAGCAGATGTCTAGATATTGATCCTTGTTGTGCCCGATTTGCCAACAAGAGCGAGAGGATCCAAATCATCTGTTTTTAATTGCATTCGAGCTCGTCGGTTGTGGTTTAAACTGGCGTCTTGGGTTGATAAGTCAATACCCATTTTTTTGAATGTCATTGATCTTTTGCAGTGGATTGATGGCTTGGCGCACTAGTACAGAAAGCATTTGTTGATGCAGTTAAAATGATTAATTGATGCAGGTATTGAACCGCATCAAAAAATACCCTTATTTAATGGTGCAGTTCCAAAACCGCACCAAAAAATAGTCAAACCGTCTAAAAAATTAGCCAAAATCGCACCCAAAAAAATAGCCAAAACCGCCTAAAAAAATAGCCAAAATCACACCAAAAAATAGTCAAAACCGCCTCAAAAAATAGCTAGCTAAAACCGCACCAATTAATAGGTTCGCCATTGATGCACACCAAGCTACTTATGAAGCTTCATTTTCTTGTATTTAGGTATGTTCGGTGAGTGTTTTTCAATCAAATGTTTAATCGTAATTTCTTTTTCTCCAAAAAGGGTGATTTCAATCTCTACAATAAATCTTTTTCTCTACCAATTGAAAATTTGTTCTTGGAAAATCACATTTCATCGATGTTGTTTTCAATTTCTTTTTTAACATTTTAAAACTCACTCTGCAAAAACTAGCTCCATACCCGTTGATTGAAAGTCACTGAAGCAAACATCATAAGTCTTTGGATCCTCTTTTTGAGATATATCACGGAAGAAGAGGCATCTGCA
Source organism: Lactuca serriola (assembly GCF_051521515.1). Taxonomy (NCBI): domain Eukaryota; kingdom Viridiplantae; phylum Streptophyta; class Magnoliopsida; order Asterales; family Asteraceae; genus Lactuca; species Lactuca serriola. The sequence continues at coordinate 52,640,996 of NC_136415.1, forward strand.
GAGATTCAGAATAAACATCGTTAAAACTTAAAATAGGACATCCATTTACAATTAATAAGATAAAAATGGAGGCATAAATGTAGTTAATGAAAAAAAAAAATGGACATACCTCACATGCGATTTATGAGAAGATACTGCATCTCTAATTTTGTATAAAAGAGGGAATATTGAATGAAAATTTTGAAAAACATAAAAAATTTGAGCCAAATTTGGAAGGATCTAGCGCGAAATGAAAAATTCCAAAGAAATTTGTAGAGAAAAGATTAATGGTGTGGTTCAATATTTTTTAGTGCGAATATTTTTTGATGCGGTTGTAATTGTTCTTTGGGGTGGTTTCCACATGATTTTTTTGTGTGATTTCCCGAAACCACATCAAAATATGCTTTAATGGTGCGATTTTGAGAAACCACACTAACAAAGCTATTTTATAGTGCGATTTTTTTTTATTTTTTGATGCTATAGATATTTAATAATGCGGTTTTTAGAAGGGACCGCGTCAAAAAATAAAAGTCACTTGCACTATTAAATGACTTGAGTACTAGTGGCGACTGCAAGATTTCAAAGGGTGATTATGGAGTCGGTTTGCTATATTTTGATTTTGGTGTCGTAGACGTTTCGGAATGCGTTTCTCTTTGAAACAAAGAAGATGGAAAAAGAATTTTTGTTTGATTCCATGGTTTCTTTTTCTTTCGATTGGTTTTGCAATGGAAATCATAATTCTAGATGGAACTAAAATGAATAGATGAAAAATCCTCTAAAATGAATGGATTAATTTCGTATAGCCGTTCAAAAAAAAATATCCAAGTATCAAATTAAACACATAAAATTCGGGTTCATCAACTCATAAGCAAAAGCAAAACATCACCATTACAGCACCGTCCTATTTTGATATAAAAAAACAAAACTTAATCATTAAACGTGAAAATTTTAGTACGATGTTTTTTGTCACAAAATTTAATAAAACAGTAAAAAAAATATAAATCGATTGTTATTCTAGGTAAAATATAAAGCACGGTAGTGAAGAAATTTTCCTTGAATTTGACTATTTCAAAAGGAACGAAGTTCAAATTCTGTAACTTTTCAGTAAAATATCATCTTATTTCCTTAAAACAAGATAGTATTAAATTACATATGTTCATTTATTGGGGAAGATATCAAAATCCATTACTTGGATTGAAAAAAAAAAAAAAAAAAAAAAAAAAAAAAAGTTTAAATTAATTGCATTGTAAGAGGCCCAAATACGTCAACAAAGTGATACTTTCCACTATCATCATGATATCCCAGTTGTTGATTTACAAAACATATTCGAAAATTATCCTCCAAATCATGCTCTTCATCTCCTCTCCAAAAGCTTCCAAATCCAAACTCACCCTTTCTACACATCTCCTCCAACGCCTCCTCAACTTCCTCCATGCAACCATTCAACTCCTCCCACCTGAAACCCTCCGCCGCATCCCTATGTGGTGGCCATGGCTGCTGACGCCCTACAAAAGCAGCCACACAACGAGCCACCTTCCTTCGTATTCCAAACTTCCTCTTCACGTACTCCTTTGCTTTTCTAAAAACTTTGCTAGGGAGTTTGAACAAGAGAAACATGAGCATCTGCAAGATCAAGAATTGACAACAACACGATAACACCAAACAATCAGCACCAATCATGTGCCATTCTTGTCCTTCCATGGGCCTTCAGGGAGGAATAAAGAGGAGGATGAAAGAGATAGAGAGTAAAGAAGGGTAATTATTATGAAAATCATGTCTTTGTAATGGAATAATCAGTTGCTTATTGTGTTGGAAGGACTTAAAAATGGGAATGTGTAAAGCAATGAGATAGTTGAGGCTTGCAAAGGTAATGTTTAATGACTTGCAATGCACTCCTTAATGCATGTGGAGTAGTTCACCACAAGAAACGCATATAATTAGATGTGAGCTGTCTCTCGTTAATGGCTTGCTTGCTTGATTGGTCACATTATTGGTTTACTTTTGAAACCAAATATTTGGTCGACTCTAAAAGGATCATATTGCATGATGTAATTTAGGTTTCGTTTGGTATTGTTGAATAAATTTAACGTTTATTTGTTTTTCTAAAAGATACTTCGTAATTAAATAAACCAGTAAACACGATTTGTAATTTTTCAAAAAAAAAAAAATTTAAAAACGTTCTTTGACTAATTTTAGGATTTATTTTAAATTTCCTAAAATAAGTACTACCCACGTGAAACTTGTTTTCATTTTGTAATGAAAAAATGCAACTTTATTTACATTTAAAAAATTATCAATTGTTTTTGTAATGAATTATGTTGTCCGATGTAAGTTTCGTCGAAAATCCGCTAAACAATGTTGATATTATGACCTATCTTATAAATATAATAAAATTAGAAATGAAAATTACAATATTCAAATGGTTTGATAGAGCGACATAAGCCTTATTATTTTATGTTTATTTTACTTTAAGATAATGTGTATTTATATATATATATATATATATATATATATATATATATATATATATATATATATATATATATATATATATATATATATATATATATATAGGATCGAGTGATTACTCATTTTAAAGTGAGGACACCTTTAAAAAATTGAAAAAAAATCTAAAAGAAAATGCAAATCATAAAATCGAGCATAGATCTATGTCTGGGAGAAAAAAATTTGATCATTAAAATTGGATCATGGATCGTAATTATGCAAAATAAAAAAAAATAATAATATTGAATCATGGATCAATTTTAATGATGTAAATTTTTTTTTCCAATTTTTGTTTTTTCTCGGACATAGATCTATGTTTGATTTTATTATTTATATTTTTTTAAGATTTTTTTCAGTTTTTTTAAGGTATCCTCACATGAACCGAACCATATATATATTCTAATTAATAAATAATAGGTTTCTCATTTATTAATATATTATTTATTTCATGTTTTTTATTATTTTTTAGGTGTGACTCATAGGTTCACATATAATTAAAATTACAAATGCAACATATGACAGATTAAAATATGAACTTTCAAATTGAACAAAACGTTGTCATTCATCCTCATTGTTTGAACATGCATTGTTTCTTAAACTTATCAATTGTCTTCTAATATGGTCGTGTTCCGCCTCCTAGACGATGTTATTGCCAATAAACGGAAGAAGTGGGTCCAACACATAAATTGTGTTTATACGGCCAATGAGTGTAGTTGCACCTTTCAAATCTGCCAAACTTGACAAATTCTTGGTTATAACTCTTAATCTTATTATTGTACAAATGAAAGCCCATGATTCATTAATTGTGACAGATCTGTTGGATTGTTGATTAAATATACTACATCAACCAAATTGGTAATTCACAACTAATTTGAATAAAATAAAATGATAGAATCAAATTGACTATCAATGCCGCTGTAATCGAACAAGAATAATGTCTGTTTGTTTAAGTGTAAGCAAACTTACAAACAAAAAAGTATTTTTGTTTTTGTTTAAAAATTACTTTGTTTGTGTTTGTTCATTAAGATTAAGATGTTAAACAACCAAACATAAATAGACGAGCACAAACAAACATAAATAATAATAAACAAACAAACAAATAATTTATTAATAAATAGACGAGCAGACATAAAAGTTATTGAACTTCAACCTATATAAAATAATACAATATTTATTAACACCCACGTCGTATTAACAATTGCTTACAAGTTATATCGATTAGCCCAATGGGTTCGACAATTAGCCCAATGCGCCACTAGATCATTTTAATCAAGAACATTATTGCAAAGTAGATAGATGAAAAAAAAATGTCTACATCTTTGACTTCAATCTAAGGTGTTACAAAAAGTTAAGCTTCAAAAATCTAAAATCTTGAAATTAATGCAACTTTTTTATTACATGATGCCAAACAGAATAAACCAAAGTATCACAATTTAGCTTGAAAGGAAAAATACAATGAAAAAAAAAAAAAGATGAAATTCTCATCGGTTCATTTTCTTAGCCAATCTTGAATTTCTCCTAGCAATGATTTCAACAGCCCAACTCTTGCCAATTGCAGTTTTAAACTTCCCTGCAGTACAACCATTAATGCATAACTTACAAGCTCTTCTCACATCATTGCTTCTTCTCAAGCTTCCTTCTTCTTCAAAGGCTAGAAAGAACACCAAAAACCACTCAAGAAGCTCACAAATGTACTAAGGTGGCTTAGGGTTTGAGATCTGCACTTCAAGGGCAATGCAGACTGAAAAGGTAAGGGACTTAGGGGGACTTAAGGTCCTTAAATAAGGTGCAAACCCTAAAAACTAGGGTTTGCTTCAGACATGAGTACGCCATGCGTACACCACGTACGCCTAGCGTAAGTGGTTAATGATCTACGGCCAGGTTGTGGCTAGTACGCTAAGTGTACTCAATGAGTACGACTCGCATACTAACCAAGGGACTAATATGAAAGAAATTTTACACTAGGGACCATAAGGGAACTTACCAAAAACTTGGATGTTACACAATCCTGATTCGGTGACTGTATCGTCAAAGAAGTCGTCTTCAACAAAATCGTCAACAACGGGATTCGTTCGAGCATTGAAGATATGTTCTACTAAATCCGCTCGAAGGTTATGGTGTCCAAGCCAGTCATATACTTCCGCTCTGTTTTCCATGTACATCTTCGAACTAATGCCAACTCCTTCGACATTTGGTAATTTCTCACTCTCATTGTAGCGGTAAATTGTCTTCCCCTCATCTTCTAATATCATATTATGCAATACGATACATGCGTACATCAGGCTACTTATTCATCTACGTTACATAGATAATGTCGGTATTGTGAGTATCTACCAACGACACCAAAAGCGCACTCGATATCCTTCCTATTAGATTCTTGTGTTTACTTAAACTTTAATCGTTTCTCTTCGTTTGGACACCATCAAACTTGTTAAATGTTCTGACATGTTACTATTGTTATTAGTTATCTCACGTGATAATGGTAACATGTGAACAGATTTAACAAGTTTGATGGTCAAATGTATACAAAAAAAATTGTTTAAATGTAAACAAATAACTCTTTTTTTACAAATTTTTTATGACTTTTTTATAATTTATTACAATATTTTTTTAGATTGTTTTTTTAGTTCGTTTATAGGTTTTTCAAATAAAATGTTTTAAACTTTGTTTATAATTTTTTTATATATTTTCATATAATTTTCGTACAACTGCTATTCTAAGTGTTTTAAAATTTTCGTACAAGTTTTTAGTTTTTTTTTTACATTTTCATACAATTTTTTTATAACTTTCATAGAACATTTCTAAACTTTCTTTTACAACATGTTTAAAACATTTCATAGATTTTGTATAACTTTTTTTATATTTAATTATAACATTTAAAATATATTCACTTAAAGACAAATTTAAAATGTTGTATTAAAAAAAACAAAAAGTTTATACACTTCTAATTAAAAAGTATAAAAAAGTTGTAATAATTTTAAAACATTTACAAATAAAACCAACTGTATTAAAAAAGTTGTAAAAAAACAATTTTATAAATTAAAGGAAGAAAACAAATCTTCAAAATATTTTAAAATTTTATGAAGAAAAAATCTTAAAACTGTATTTGCTATGTAATATATTTTTATATTTTTTTAAAGACCCTACATACTTATTGTTACATATTTAATTTATTAAAAATTATTTTAGATGCTATATATATATATATATATATATATATATATATATATATATATATATATATATATATATATATATATATATATATATATATGCGCTTAAAATCAAAAGAAAAAAACATAAGAAACTATATAAAATATTTTACAAAAATAAAAATACATCTAATAATTAAAAAGAAACTTTAAGAATGAGCAATGATTATTAATATTTATGATATGAGGGTAATTACCTTTTCGTTTTGTTTATATTTAGACAATTCTTTTCTTATACACAATTGACCATCAAACTTGTTAAATGTGTGCTGTTACCATTCTCACCTAACATTTAAATATATTTAACAAATTTGATGATAAAATATATTAAAAAAATATTATCTAAATATAAACGATACAAAACAAATAATTACCTAAGTCAATTTCCCTTTCCATAATACTTTAAGTGCCTTTCTTTGCTAAACACTTTTATCAAAAAAAACATTTTTAGTAAGCTGTAACTCGTTGATGCTTATTTGTTTAAGTTTAAGCAAACTAACAAACAAAAAAATGTTTTTATTTTTGTCTATTTATTAACACCCACATCATATTAACAATTGCTTACAAGTTATATCGATTAGCCCAATGGGTTTGACAATTAGCCCAATGCGCACTACATCATTTTAATCAAGAACATTATTGCAAAGTATACAGATGAAAAAAATGTCTACATCTTTGGCTTCAATCTAAAGGTGTTACAAAAAGTTAAGCTTCAAAAATCTAAAATCTTGAAATTAATGCAACTTTTTTATTATAAGACGCCAAACAGAATAAACCAAAGTATCACGATTTTGCTTCAATGGAAAAATACAACAAAAAAAATAGATGAAATCTGATCAGTTTAGTTTCTTTGCCAATCTTGAATTTCTCCTAGCAATGATTTCAGCAGCCCAACTCTTACCAATTTCAGTTTGAAACTTCCCTGCAGTACAATCATCAATGCATAACTTACAACCATAAAACATGCTTTTCTATATCTTATAATTTATCCTTAATTTTATTTGTGAAAAAGAATTAAATATATTTACCAGCTGTCGAGAGGAAAAACTCATCTAAAACTCTATCGTGTTCTGCAACAAAATTGTAACACCACAATCTCAGAAATGAAATTAATATCTTTTCAGAAAAATACAATAAAGAATTTAATTAATATTTCTTTTTTTTTTTGTGACAAAAACATACCTGTTTCATATTCAAGTGCTTGCAGGATCATTTCAACCTAAAAAGATTTATATAAAAAATATAAATGTTTTGAAAATAATTACAAGAAAATGAAGACTAAATAAACATTACTTTGTCAAAATCTTTCACAAGATTTGCTTCGAGGGAAGCATTATCCTCATATTCTCTCCAGAGTTCTTGAATTTCTTCAGCTGTAATTTGTAAAAAAAAGATAAATGGTGGATGAAATTAAAATGAATATGAAATTAAGATAAGAGTTACCGAAAGTACCCCTCATTCCACCACCAAGAACATTGCACATTTCATTTAAAGCTGCTTGTTCAAGTCTACTCTTTTCCACCTTAGGTACACCATCAGAAGGTGTTATATCTCCCACAATCGCTACAAAATTCAGATTATGTTATTAAGTTTTAATCCACAAATACAAAAGATAAATGGGAATTAAGGAATTAATTGTTTACCTTCTGCAATGTCATGCACAATTGCAATCTTGATACACCTATTCAAGTTTATACAGAGAAGTTGTGTTTTGAATTTTGATCGATGATTAGTGGAAAGATTGAAATTAGAAGAAGCAAAATGTAACTAAATCGAACCTTTCCCTGTTGATACCAGGAAGATCACCAGCAATTAAAGCCATTAATGCCATTCGATACATATGATCAGCAATGGATTCAGGACCCTTGATTCCATGATTGATCCATCCTTTCCTTTTTGTGGTCTATCAGAAAGGGAGAGATTATACAAGTTTTCATACAAGTTACAGACATTGTAAAGGTGCATGCACATATGAAAGGTTTCTTCAACAGATTTAAGCAAACGTAATTTTCGAATATGTTATCGAGGGTTTCTACATACAAACGATATGATGAAATCTTCAACAGAACCATACATTATAACGATATCAGGTCGAAGTAGCACACAGACAGACTTCCCCTCGATCGTTTCACCCAAATTACAGTAAGAAATGGGGACGAATTGAAAGAAATTAATCAGCATGAAACCGATCCATGCACAGGATGATAAAAGTTTAATTAATATTAGGTAAAAGCTAAGATGAAATCAACTATTTCAGTGAAGCGGCGGATGTAAATGACTAAATGCAATTGTGCCGAACATGTACCTTAAGGCTATGGCACAAGGTGAGGAAATCGATGCTCGAAGAGGAAGAAGATGTGGCTTCAGTAACATCAGAATTCACCGCCGATCTTTTCGGTTCAAATTTGGGGATTTGACATCGAACAGATCGCAATTTACGATCATGGGACCCAAAGGGTTTGAACAAACAAGGACGATGGAGGCGTTGAGGGTTACTGAGACAAGGGTGAAGTGGATGCGGAGAAGATGAGGATGAAGAAGAAGGATTAGCTGCTGCCATTGATGAATAATTTGGTAAAATCTTTATTGAAGTATATGGTATGGGTTTCTTGGAATATGATGAATATGCCTTTATTGTGGCAAAAGGCGCAGCGGAAATAACGGAAGGGGGAGACTGGAAAGAAATCGAAACTTTTTGGTGTGATATCGAAGTTATTGTCTATAACGGCGAGAAACGGAGAAAATATAGGGGAAATATAGATAGGAGTCTATTTTCTTTTCTTTCTTTTTTGTGGGCCAAGATTAGGGCTCTTTTACATTCCATATAAATGGATATCTAATCCACAAAATCATGGATCCCTAGACCCTAGATGCCTAGTTAGTAGACATGAAAAAAAATATTCGTTTCCGATCGTTAAAAAAGACCGAGACTAAACCGATCTTTATCGAGATTGTATCGAAAAAAATCGGTTCAAAATATCAAACCGAAAAAAAAAAGGTTTGAGATGCTGTCGGGAAAAAAAACGTACCATTTCAACACGGGTCCCAAAAAAAACTGGCCCATTCAAATACCGCAAGTCGGGGCACAAAACACACCATAAGTCAATCCTTATATACATATTATTTTTGTGTTGATTATAATTTTTTAATCACAATGTTTCCCAATTTTTTTATTTGTTTCTTTTATTAAATATTAGTGTATTGTTTTTAATAAATTTTAATGTATTATTTTGGTGTTAATCACACATTTCGAAAAATATCAAATCAAACAAAAAAGACGCACATAAAGACCACAAGATTGGACCGAAAAAGACGAAGACCGGTCCTTAAAAAAGATCGAACCGAAAAAACGATTCGAAAAAAGATCGGACCGGTACAGAAACACTAATATACATCTCTAGTATTTATAGAAGTAGACTGAAGCGAATAGAACATGTTTGGACTGAACAACTAGTTTGTATAATGTTTGGCAATGCTAAAACATCTCACAACTTAATACTGAAATTACTAAATTATTGTTTTCATAGTTATCATATTTTTTTAGAATTCTTTTTTATGCTCTAACAACAAACTAATTATATTACGAAATTTAACGATTGTCTTGTCCATTTCATTACTCATTAGTTGCTTTATTATATATTTTGTTCATTCCATTAGTTGTTTTAGGATAACAACATTCCTTCTAAAATTATAATTGTTTTGATCATTTTTGTAGAAATCCCAACTTATGTACTTTATGATTTAAAGCATCGTCAATGTTAAACTTTAACTTGCAAGGATATTTACTCGTTTTTGCCGGAGGTTCGCTGGAGAAGACGACCGGAGAGTCGCCGGAGATAAGAAATTGCCGAAAACCTTCAATAGTCGGTTTCAATGGTTTCTGTGAACTAGGGATGAAAGTGGGTCCAAACCCGGACCGGATGGACCCGGACCCGAAAAACCCGGAACCGATTAACGGGATTTTGAAGAACCGGAAACCGGACCGGTATATAGGAACCGGTTCCGGTTCGGTTCCGGGTATGGTACCGGGTAAAGTGGGTCTAGAACCAAAAAACCCGAAAATATTAAAATGGGTAAGGTGGAACCGGGTAAAATGGGTTTAGAACCGGAAAACCCGGATTTTTTTTTTTTTGTAATTTTACCTCAATCTCATAATTTTTCAACTGTTATAGAAAAATTTTAATAAACAAAAAATTACATTAAGATTACATAAATGACGACATTGATTTTTTTTTTAAAAAAAAGAAGTAATCTAATATCAAAGTTGGTATAATATTACTGTGAATTGTGGAAATTCGAAAGAGCATGTTGTAAATAGTCATACAAAACTCATAATCTATTCAACTATTGTAATTTAGTAGGCCTAATAGTGGATACTTCATTTTCTAAAACAATATTGTTATATTCACTTATATGTCATCAAAAATACTATCTTATATAATATTTAGTAAGTTACAAATATGGTCCCTGGGCATATCATTTTTCTAGGTTTGGTCCAAGGGCAAAAAAGTCTATTTAGAAATTCACAAACTAATCGTTAGATTTAATGATTTAGCAACAAATTAAAACCACTGGGACATTTGTTTACAAAATCAAAACTTGGACAGAACCTATGATTAACAGTAAAGTACAGGGACCAAAATTGTTACTCATTTTGAAAAGGTAGATAATGACACTAAGAAATAATGAGTTACTTGGTTGGCAACTTGGCATAATGACGCTTCTACAAATATGTCAAAGTAATTTGAGTCGGAATAAACTCGAGTTCCTCATACGCTTGGTTGGCATTAATGAAATAATATTTAGTTTTAAATAGAATTTAATTTTTGTATTTTGATTTATTTTTAAAGGATTGATGATCATATAAAAGTAATATGCAAAGATTACATTAAACTCAGTTCCGGTTTTTTAAACCCGGACCCGGTCCATTAAACCCGGTTCCGGTTTTTTAAACAAATCCGGTTCAAAAACCCGAATTAACCGGACCCGTTGGACCCATACCCGAAATACCCGGAACCCGGATAAGAGTAATTTTGAAACCCAATACCCGGACCGTTTAAGCATTTTCCGGTTATACCGGTTCCGGTTCCGGTCCGGTTTTCCGGTTTTATAACTCATCCCTACTGTGAACACCTACAACAAGTTCAATGGTAAATGAGATAAAAAAAAAAAAAAAGTAACCAATTGAGTACAAGGACAATAGTTAATTACCATAATAAGTTATTTCCCCTGTAATAAAACATCCACACTAATAAAGTTTTCATTCAAACTTCAACAAATCCAAAAAGCTTACAATATGCCCACTAAAGTAAAAAAATCATAATGGTTATCTTTGGATCCTATTACCAAGTTATTAGTCATATTTGACTTGTTTTATATATTAAAAAACATATTAAAAACGTTGAAAAATCTTATGTTAGAATGATTACAAAAGTTTATTGAAAATGTTTATCATGCCATCTGATATGATTTTTATGGAGGCTCGTGGTGGCCATAATGACAACGAGCACGACTGTACATGCCATCCCAGTGGCTTCGTTGTCATTGTGTTCATGATGATTTTGTGATGTTGATACGAGTGACCATGCTTAGTGATCTTCTTTTTTCTCTTCTTTCTTTTCTATCTTCATTGTGGAGAGTACCCTACACTATATGTTGCGATTTGTAGTTGTGGTCTTTGGTGAGGTGGAAGGAAACCACGGCCATAGACGTGGTTACAATACCAAAATGGCTTAAACGGAAAATGTCCCACGATAGAATATAATACTATTAGCTTTTTTTCCAAAATGTTTTAAGAAATTTATTATTAAAGTGATTGTTCAAATGATGTATTTGTTAAAGTTAGTTAGAAGCCTGAAGTTAGAGGTTTTATTTATGAGAAACTAGGTGTGAGCCCCATGTATTACATGAGTGTATTTAAAATAATTAAATATGTATAAACATTTGAGAAATTTGAATTTATAAGAAAAATGAGAAAAATATTGAATTACTAAAATTAAAGTGTTTTTTTTCTCTTTTAAATTTAAACAAATTATTTAAATAAAATAATCAAAGCAAATTAATCATATTTTATTTTAAAATTATAAGGAAAGTTCATTAATGAAATTGATATGCATTTATTATTAAATTTAAATACCATATGTAATTTAATAAAATAGGAAAACCACAAAATTACATATGGAATAAAAATTAATTCAAAATAACCACAAAATGACATGTGGCAAAATGAATGAGAGTGTGACAAATGGCAAAAAAAACCTCCATTTATTAGAGAAGATTAAATATCCTTCTACCTTTTTATTCTATATATTCTTTTACCCATTTAAGTAATAACATGTGACATATTTAGTATTTCAAAATATCATTAAATGAGCATTAAATGTTACACATGTCACCATTTAATTGGGTAGAAGGATATGTAGGAACAAAAAGTAGAAGAATATTTAATTTCTCTTTATTTATATAAAAATGTTCGCAAAAATAGTTATAAACTTTTAAAAGATGTAAAATAACATAAAATACAAAATCTAAAAGTTAAACTCCTGACGACTGCTTGAAGTAGTTTTGGTCTTTTGAATTTGAAATTTTTTTATAAACTAAAAGTTTTATAATAATACATCCGAAATAATTTTTTTAAGTCGAATTATTTTAAAAACTTAAAATGCTGATCGTCAAACACATCTTAATTCTTTAAGGTTAATAATTGAAAATTTTAGAAGCTTGAAGGGATCATCAATTGTTAAACTTTAAAATAATAATTATTTTTGACATATGAGATTTCTATTAATATTTGTTAGATAAAAACTTATTCTAAAAAAATATTCTAATAGATAAACCATTACAAAAAGATTTATTTTACAAAACAAATTTATCCTTTTTATCTTCAATATTTATACAAATCTTTCATCTAATATGTTATTTTTAAACAAATGTATTGTTATTTATTTTCAATGTTTATACAAAATACATCATCCATTGTTAACCTCCAAAATAAATAATTATTATTTTATGTCGTATTAAACATACGCTAAGCTTTATTTTGAATAACAAAATTCATCCTTTTTTATAATGTTTACAAAATTCTACCATCTAACTTGTTATTTTTAAATATATGATATATTTGTTAAATTAATATTACTTTATTGATGATAAAATTATTTATCAAATAATTTTATTTATTTTTATCATATATTTAGTAAAATATATTAACAAATAAAAAAAATTTAAAAACATTGAATATATAAATACAAATTGAGGTTTAAAATAAAATTTTATTAAGTACGGATTGTACAACATACATAACATAAAAAAAAAAAATTGGAATAATTTACACTAAAATGTCAAAATCCTCATCCCTCCAATGTTAAAAAATAAAATATTTTTAAAGGAAAGAGGTTTCCAAATATTTAAAAAGATTTTATCCACAAAATCTTTCAATTAACCACAATGTCTAATTTACACAGGTCAAATTAATCCTTCACCTTCTCTTTTTCTCATTCGTATTCATATATTGATAATATTCAAATTCATATTCTTAGATCATACGTTCATCTTCATATTCATCATCTTCTTCATCTTCATCTTCATCTTCATCTGCGGGTGTTCATTCATGGCTCAACTCCCATCCAACCAACAAGTCAACCAATTAAAAGAAATCTTCACCCGCTTTGACCTAGATTCCGACGGCAGCCTCACCCATCTCGAACTCGCCGCCCTCTTCCGCTCCGTCGGCCTCAAACCAGGCGACGAAATCGACACCCTGATATCCAAACTAGACGCCAATGGGAACGGATCCATTGAATTTGAAGAACTAGTGAACGCCATTTTTCCCGATTCCGATGAAGAGATTTTCATCGACCAAGAACAACTCATGAAAGCCTTCCGATTGTTCGATAAAGATGGCGATGGGTCCATTACTCCTATCAAACTAGCAACCCAGATGGCAAAATTGGGCCACCCATTGACTTACCGGGAACTTAATGACCTGATGAATGATATTGACACCGACGGCGATGGTAGCATCAGTTTTCATGAATTTACGGCGGTGTTTGGGATGCCGGCGTCGGAATTCTTTGGAATAAGAACGCTTTAACGATGGTGATTGCCATTTGTGGTCATCCATATGCAGTTTCCAGTTTCCAAAGCATGTGGTTGTTCTTGAGGATTGACGATGAACATGGATGAATTTACATGAATCTTTTTATATTCTTAAAAATTTCTTTTTGTACATAGTTTTTTTTGCTTATTTTTGTATATAAGTTGTGTGTGTATCATTCAAGGAGAAGAATGAAATGCAAGGAGAATTCGCATTAAATAAACGCTTTTTCTTTATGTTTTCTTTTTCTTTATGGGTTCCTGGGTCACCCGAAAAAAATCTAAATAACACATATTTATTTATTTATTTATTAGTTCTTATTACTCTCTCTTCTATTAATAAATATATATTTTTTATTCTTTTTAATCTAATACAATAAACGGGTTCAATGTCAACCCACGAATTATTTGCAAACCCATTTGTAATTAGTTAAACGGGCTGCTTATGATGAACTCTCACAAGTTAACCCATTAGTATTTTCATACTCAAATGGGCTTGCACTAATTGAAGTATAAAGCCCATTTATAAGAAAGAAGAACACAAGAAACATTACATAAAACACAAACTTGAAGATCATAAAACCTTAAATTTGTCTTCGATCTATACACAATTGCTCTAATTTACAACAAAACTTTATCCTCTAAAACTTTAGAAATCGTTCGACGACGATCATCATGTCGTCATACATCAACAATTAAAGAATAAAAATTGGTCGAAAAGACAACCACTACTACCAAAATCATTTCTGTACACTACGGTCGATCCATGTCCATCTCTACATCAGATCCAGTCTCAGTCTAATGCATGTTAAACACAGTACAACAATCTGTTACATCTCATAGAACAAATGGGGTCCACAAACCGCCACCTACGTGAGATCATGATTTGGACGCTTGTCGCTCCAAATTCAAATGATACAAATCATTGTCCCTTGCTATCGATCGAGCAGTGAACCCAACCGTTGTGGTTCGGATCGAGCGCTGGCGGACCATGTTAACATACTCCGGATCATCGGTATGCCCTTCGTATCTTATCCATTGGATCATTCCATGGTAAGCCGGGAAGAATCTCATTTGAACCGCTTTATAACAATAGTAAGGAATCAAGGCGGCAATCACCACATAAAAAGTCACAAACCAATACGAAGGTGCGGGCGCGAGTGTTTCTAGAAACACATTGTACGCGGTTGTTGAAATGGAAGTCGGCATCGCACCATAAGCCAGGAGGAAGAGATACCAGAGGATAATTCCTCCCCAGATAAACACATGTTGGATTAAAGTGAAGTAGCTAACCGCAAGCGCCATCTGGCAGTTGACCACCCATACGACACACGTGTAGATTGTGGCCCCCACAACTTCCATCCCAGCTGTCTTCCCGTTCTTTCGGTATGACTCGGGGTCTAACGCGCGTGTACATAGGAAAAAGACGATTATGCCACTGGCTAACCCGTTAAGCATCCACCCGAATATTCTACGCCATCTGAAGAGCGTGTTTTGGACACCTTCTTGGTATAGCAACGGGAACTGTCGTATTGAAAAAAACCAAAAAAATTAGATACCGGTTATTGTGAAATGACCATAATGCCCTTTTGTTTCTAGACATTTAAGACGGTTACAAGGGCAATTTGGGCATACCTTTAGGCAAAATCTTGCGGATACGTCTTGGTCGAAGACTCCTAATGCAATGGCGGGAAGTGATGTGAAGAAAACGTTGTAAAGAGTCAAATACCAATCGTTATATGCGGGTTGACCCGAGAACGATGCGTAAGCTTCGTATAAGAACACTGTGGTTCCAAATACGATATTTTTATAGAAAAAGTAGCATATCTGCAAAATTATATTAAAAAAGGTGTCATTCGATTATACAATCGTGAAGAAAAAAGGGGCCTACAATTCGATAATAAAAAAAAATAAAAAAAAAAATCCTTACCATTGAAGAAATTCTTCGATAACACCAATGTCCATGCACCAATAGCAATCTTTCAAGAAATCGAAATTGAGCAATTGCAATATCACTCGACATAACCGCCTGTTTAACAAAAGAAACACAAAATTATTTACAAAAATCGAAAGTATAATTAACATGAAATAAGTATAATCCCAATTCCAAAGTACCTGCATTCCCTCGACACCACTGATTCCGATTCCGATGTCGGCTTCTTGAAGCATTCCGACATCATTCGCCCCATCACCAATTGCCAGAGTCGTCTTTCCGGTTCCCTCTTTCACAAGTCTAGTAACCAAAGCTTTCTGTTTTGGTGAAGATCTACAACAAATAACAGAAGCACACCCAACAGCGAGATCCAAAAACGTGTTTTTAATGTCATCATGCAACGCGTATGCGAGAGATTTCCCATCGATAATTAGAGCGTATGGATCGGATGATGAAGAAGAAAGTTGAGCTTTTCCTGCTAATATCTGCTTCTTCACATTTTCTTTCGACATCTGAAAGGGCAAAACCGTCATTTTCACTGTAAAAAGTAGTGAAGATAGCAAGGGATGTAGAAAGACGGACGTCCAACTTACCTTTGAAATTACGTCTTTGTCCCCGGCTTTTTCGGCTGATATGATTTCGGGGGATTCTAATGTGATTATAATTTGTTTCATTCCTTGTCTAAGCAAACTACAAGCGAATCTGAAAAATGTTTGGTATTTAAACGTTAGATTTTAAATTTTAAAAAAAAAAAAGTAAATTATTTAAAGTGGTAAATTAAGATTTAAAATAACACAAAAACTTACCCGATATTGATTGCTGTTTCCATTTTGTCACCAGTAAGAACCCAAATCTTGATTCCTGCTTGAGCAAGTTTATCAATGCATTCGGGCACCTTTTAAACAAAAGAACACAATTAGAAACCAAAATTTAAGATTAAAAAAAAGGAAGTATAAAATTCTTGAATTAAAAATAAAAAAAACTCACCCCTTTTTGGAGTTTGTCCTCAACAGCAGTAGCACCAAGAAGAATCAAATCTTTTTCAATTTCTTCAGTTGTTGCATCAATCAAATCTTCTCGATCTTCACTTACAGAGTTTTTAGCTTCTATAAATTTTTCATTAAATTCTTTATATTCTTCTTCATTAAGTTCACGATATGCAAGAATCAAAGTTCTTAATCCTGCATCTGCATACTCATTCACATGTTCTTTTGTATTTTCTTCGAATTGTCTCCCGTTTTTTGCAAGTCTATCAAACATAACACTGTAAAAAAACGATAATCACAAGGTTAATAACTACTTAAAAAAAATCAAGATTGATTTATTTGTGTAATTCTCGTCTTACCTATCAGCCCCTTTACAGAGTAAAAGAAGCTTCCCGAATTCATCACGAACAATAACAGACATTCTTTTTCTTGCACTGTTGAACTCAAGAACATTTAAAAGCTCATATGTCCTGCAAATAAACAATATAAAGATTATTGATTTACAGTTTTTTACAACTTTTTCAAGATTTGATACCAAAATTTACCCAAAAGGGTAAAAGGAAGGAAATAAAAAATATTACCTTTCGACTTTTTTCTTGGACATAGGATCTAACTCCATAAAAGAAACAGTTGTTTGTGTCCTTTTATAAAATTCAAATCCAAGTTCTCTTGCAGCGATAACAAAAGCAGCTTCATCAGGGGATTCAGCTTCATAAGTAACTCTCCCTGTTTCTTCATCAACATCAGGAATCGCTGTATGACAAATCGCAAGTAATCTAAAGAACTTCTGAATAACATCAGAACGTGGTTCAAGAAGCCAATAACCATTGACGATCCTTTCATCTTCAAAATTATACCCTTTTACAGATAACCCAGAATCATCGTCTTCATCATCATTATCGTCATCAAGAACTCTTCCATTAACAACCAATGGTGATCCTGTCTTTTTCGCCATAGCTCTTTCAACTTCTGTAACACCACGTCCGTATGCTGTTCCTGCTATTGAACACTTGATGAACTCCATTGAATTGCAGGTTAAAGTCCCGGTTTTGTCTGATAAAATCGTGTCGATTTGGCCGAGTTCTTCGGTGATATTAGAAGTTCGCGCGTGTGCGGGTTTATCAGCTTCTTCGTAGTACATATGAATGTCGTTGTTGATGAAAATCGTCTGTAGAACTTTCACGATTTCTATTGAAACGTATAGAGAAATCGGGATTAAATATGTGTATAACAATAAAGCTGTGAGAAAATGGAAAATCGCTGCAGCTGGAGCGCGTTTCGGGTCGAAAAAGATCTCTGAATCGTCGGGTCTCAAATACCATCGTTTCATTCTGTCACCATCTAAATCGTTTTTTGTAACAATCCCGAAGTAAATCGAACCCAGAAAAGCGATTAGAAACAAGATGAAGAACAAGAAATAGATGATGTTATCCATTCGTTTTTCAATTCCACTTCTTTTCGATGGTGGGTCTGTAGAGTTTTGAATCACTTTCGTATCGTGACCAGTGAAGATGACGACGCCATAGATGTAATCTGTGTTTCTGAGCTTTGAATCGCGTAGAAGAAGCTGTTGTGGTGAAAGTGCGTACTGTTGTTCTTGAAACTCCATTGTTCCAACGAAAGTGTAGAGACTTGCGTTTGGATCTTCGCATTTGACTGTTGCTTTGAAGCTGTTGATGTTTGAATCGTCGTTGATCATGGAAGTTGCGTCTAACGATTGTTTTAGCTTCAAATTTGTTTCTCCATCTAAGTTCATCGTTTCAACGTAACAAACAGCATCTTCATAGCTCGATGAAATTAACAGAAGATCAGCAGGAAAGAATTCGTCCTTTTCGACTTTCACTACATCCCCTACTCTCAGTGTTTTCCATTCTCGAGATTCGAAAACTCCACCACCACTATGAACTTTCACCTTTCGATTATTCACCTCATGGTCCTGAAAAAAAGGTTCGATAGACAAAAACGAATCAAAACCCACAAAAAACCAAAGATTCAAACTCCAAAATGAGCTGGATCTGACATGAATCGAAGAAAATTGGGAATATCAACATATGAACATACCTGCTGTTGTCGTTGCCAATCTTCAATACCTTCTTTCACCATGGTAGCACCAATGACGACGATTAAAGGAAGAATAGCGCTAACAGCTGAATAAGGAGCTAGAGCTGTAAAAGACAAGATACCAGTAACAAGAAAGTAGAAATTTGCGACTCTTCTAAACTGTTCAAACAGTGATTTTGGTATAAAAGTCATTGGCGTATATTTGGTTGATCTCACATAATTATCTACATAAATTTGAGTTGCAGCTTCTGAAACACCAGTTTCATTGCAATAAACCACTCTCGAAAACCCAGGACCCCCAATTTGTGAATGATCATCGTCGAATCTGTTTCTTCCACACTTGAAGGAGTAGATCTTGCTAAAATGTAACCTCCTTTTCCTTCCTGTCCCCATTTTTTTTTCTACTTATGTTCTATGATATGAAGAAGAAGAAAAAAAAAACTCCAGAGTTCTTTCAAGAAACCTTATTTTTACAGATACCCAAATGAGGAATCCCTCAAAAAACAACAAGAATTGGTGGTTTACTCACCTCCCAAGTGGAATTAATTAATGGGTTCAAGCAGAAAAGCTCAAAACCCCAGTAATTAAATTAAATAACCTAATCAAGAACTTATCAAAGTGTACTACAAATTCGTGAAAGTTACTTGACAATCTATAAATTGTTTGTGTCACGAAAACAAAGAGAAAGAACAAATGAATAAAGGGTTTTCTTTTTCAACAATGGGAGCTAAATCCAAAGTCTATATATATATTTGGCATGATTGAAGAACAAGAAAAGGAAAATGTAAGGAAGAAGGTGGGTGTATAATTTGATTTATTCTTAGAGCTCGAAAGGTTTGACCGAAGAATCAAACCATGGATCTCTTTCTGTGTCGCTTTCATGTTTTGACTTTAATAAGGCGAAGATGTTGATTAAAGAAATTTTCAATTTTTTTCCAACTAACACACAATAATCAAACCGAGAACAATTAATAAAAAATATAATTTCGATTCAATTTGATTATAATTCACAAAAAGGGGAGAGGAAGGTTCTAAAGAACCGAAATTTAAAGAAATACAGACTGTTCAAACTTCAAAGAGGGTTTCTTTTTCTGTTTTTCGAATTAATTTCAACAATTCACACACTCATATAATATTAATTTAATAATTGAAAAGAATATCCCGATAGAAATCTATACCTATTGCGTGAGAAGTGTCTCCTGTTTTCCCCCTTTTTGTATTTTGTAAAAGAAGCTTCAAAGAAGAAGAGACAGATGGATCTTTAAATTATGTACAGATGTTATTTTTCAGACTGATATTGATGAATTGTAGTACTTGTAATTTATTCATTAAATGTTGTATTAATAACAAAAAAATGACTTTTAGTTCTATATAAATATGTAGTTATTGTAAATGGGTATGGAAATTATTGTAGATATGTGTAAACATTTCTCCATGAGAAAGCAAACCTAATGTCCTTCCATGTTTTGCCATTTCAAGGAATTCTTGATTTTGGTATTTCCTAAAATATACTTTCTTGTTTCTGTTTAAGATATTGATTTCAATGAGAAAGCAAACCATTTATGTAGGTGAACCTTGTCGTATTGTCCAGATTTAACAAATGTAAAACTTGATTATTATTTAGTAATATAAATTAAATTAGAAAATTACATGAAATAATCCATCTTCATTAGAAGAAAATTACAAAATATATGAGAGCACATTTCGGTTTATATTAAGATTATGAGTAAATTACACGAATAGTCCCTATGGTTTGGGTAATTTGTGTGTTTGGTCTCTAACTTATTTCTTTTAACTCGAAAGGTTTCTGCTATTTGTTTTGTTACACGTTTGGTCTTTACTGTTTGTTTTTGTTACGCGTTTGGTCCCTGTCTTATCTAAAAAACTATTATTTAAATAAGAAAAAAATAATGAGGTAGGTAAGGTAAGGTGAGAGGGTGGGGTATGGGGTGTGTTTATTTAAATAAGTTAAAAAAGCAAAGACAAAATAGTTTTTTTACGTAAGACAGGGACCAACCGCGTAACAAAAACAAACAGTAAGAACCTTCCGAGTTAAAAAAATAAGTTAGGGACCAAATACATAAATTATCCTAAACCATAGGGACCATTCGTATAATTTACTCTAAGATTATCTTTTAGTATACCAAAAATCATGAAGTGTCACACTAAAGATAATTTTTTTTCTGGATACAGTTCTAGTGTTAGGTTTACAACACTGTGAAGCTATAACCTTATATAAAATAAAGATGGTCATCGGTCAACACAAACTATGTTTACAAAAAAAAAAGTTTAAAAACTCTAAGGTATGGATTAGCTGCATGTGACTTGTGTATATTTTTTAGATAGAATTGCAAAAATGGTTCCTGTGGTATGCATTTTTTTGAGGTTTTAGTCCAAACCACGACTTTTTAGGATTGATGGTCCTTTTGAGTTAGTTTCCTTGCATTTTTGGTCCCCCATAAAACCGAAAAGACTAAAATGCCCTTCTGATACATTTTTTATGGTTTTTGCTATTTAATTTAAAGTTTTATTAATAAAAATTATGGGGTCCAACTCTCTCTTTCTTTCTCTCTCTCTCTCTCTCTCTCTCTCTCCCCCCCCCCCCTCTCTCATAATCCTACCAGGAATGCCGACCATTTCATCTTTTGCTATGAAATCCACCACCTCTAGTTGTTTGTTTGTCCCAAAAAATCAAGAACATAACTATATATTGTTGCATCTTCAAAATCATGTTCATCCTAATACCAATATCCAAAACAAACATTCATCCCCACCCCTTCATCTCCCACTTCTTCGGTTACATGACACCTTCATCAACGTCATGTAGCTTGTTTATACACCAACAGAAAATACTCCAAAAACCATTTGCACCCTACCCTTAAAACCCTGAAAACCCCTATCTCTGGTGCGAGAAGCTGCTAGGGTTTCGATTAAATTCCGGCGACCATGAACGAACATGTACAAAAGGGTTTATGAGTATGAAGACCTCCATATATGACGCTACATTTATGTGTGTTATGAGGTTGAAGTCGATTCTAGAACCCTAAAATCAGAACTAAAATCGAATTTAGAACCCTAAAATCAGAATTCAAATCGATTCTACATCTCTGACGGATTTCCCATGTTGCTTCGCATCCATCTTCGTTGGTGAAGAGGTAGAGTCTCGTTCCCATTAAGTGTTTGACTACAAGCAAGACTGGTACAGGCAAGCATTAAAGAAAGTTGATTTCTTGCTCATCTTCTTCTCTTTAGTTCTCGCATCTGGTTATGGGTTGATTGTAATCAATAAACTTTATGTTATGAAAACTTTCACATAACTTCGTTTCCATGATCATTATTTGGAACTTTCTTGGTTCGTGGGAGGAAGAGAAATAAGAGGCGGTGGTGATTAAAGAGTAAGGTGCTCATCTGATGATCACTGAAATTTCAATTTGTCATTGACGGGAAGAAATGGTTTATCAGAAATGGCAGCAACATGGTTTGGGGAAGGAATCGAGTTGGAGAGAGAGAGAGAGAGAGAGAGAGAGGGGTGGACATGTGGGCCCAATTTTATATTTAATAATAATAATAATTTTAAAAAGTGAAAGAAAAATGAAAATTAAATTCATTAAGGGTATAATAGTCTTTTTAGTTTGGATAGGGAGCAAAAATGCAAGGAAACTAGCTCAAAATGACTACCAATCCAAAAATAATCATGGTTTGGACTAAAACCCCAAAAATATGCATACCACAGGGACCATTTTTTCAATTTTGTCTTTTTTAATTATGGTTGTTAATCAAGGTTCAAAAAATTTGTCAAGATTTTATTATGACGCGTCATGCCTCCAAAATTTGTATATGTTGTCACGTTTTAACAAAATGTCATCTTACGTTATATATATATATATATATATATATATATATATATATATATATATATATATATATATATATATAATTGGTAATAATATAGAAAATTGTTGCCTTAAGTCACGCCTTACAATTTAAAAACGACATGACTCGTGACTCGTCACGGCTCATAAAAGTTTAAGATTTGACATTGACCCCAAGTCACACCTAACGATATTTAGAACATTATTGTTAACATAAGGGGCAACTCACTTCTCGTTTTTTGTGTTATAAGCGATATTAGGCCATAGGTTTATGTAAACATAAGTTATATGATATTGATCATAGAAATCATTTTATTATGAGTAAATTACATGAATGGTTTCTATGGTTTGAGTAATTTGCACGTTTGGTCTCTAAGTAAATTTTTTTATCTCGGAAGGTCCCATTAGTTTGTTTTTGTTGTGCGTTTGGTCCCTGTCTTACCTAAAAATATTATTTTGCCCTTGATTTTTTAATTTATTTAAATAAACACACCCCCAACCTCACTTTCACCTCACCTCACCTTACCTTACCTACCCCACCTTATATAAATAAATTAAAAAACTCAAGGGCAAAATAGTCTTTTTAGATAAAATAAGGACCAAGCGCGCAACAAAAACAAATTGTAGGACCTTTCGAGAATTAAAAAAAGAAGTTAAGGACAAAAGTGCAAATTAGCCCAAACATAGGGACCACTCGTGTAATTTACTCTTTTATTATATTATATTATATTATATTATATTATATTATATTATATTATATTATATTATATTATATTATATTATATTATATTATATTATATTTGATGGGTTTTGTACAAACAATCTTATGTGTGCATGCACCCCTAGATTTGGATCTATGTTTTCTCTATTAGATACACAACATTATGAACACATGAAGAACCCTAGCATGCTCATAGTATTTTCGAAATTCATATAGTAGAAAAGATCACATACCTCTTGTTGTTATATTGCAATAACAACACAAATATTCAATCTCTAAGTCTTGAAAGCAAGTACCACAAGTGTAGTACCTCTAATGGCTCACAAACACCACAAGCAAATGGAGAGGCAACAAAGAGAGAGAGGAGAAGAGGCAGAAATCGGCTCTAGGAACCCTAGGGATCAAGTGGTCGATTTCCTTAGCCTTAGGGGTCTTTATATAGGGTAGAGATCAGGGTTTCAATCCTTATCCTTATCTAGTTGCTTGCCCACCAAGTAACCATAAGATAAGCCTTGAAAGCCTTATCCTTGGACGATTTCAAGGATCTTTATCCCTTGAATTCGTCCAACCTATCTCTAGGGTAACCATTGCCCTACTTTGCAACTATCATATAATTACAATTCAGCCACTCTAGTTTAATTAATTACACTTGATCACAAAATTAATTCCTAATTAATTATTGACCAATATTAATTAAACAAATATGATTTCTCCTTTAATATATTAATCTTATAATATATTAATAAATCATAATAACCTCTTTATTTCTCTAGTCAAGTTGCTTTAGTGAAGGCAACCCAAAAGGACCATGCACAACCGGGTCAAGTACTTACCAAATATGGTTACGGGCTTAGACACTAATCCAACAGTCTCCCACTTGGATAAGTCTAGTAACCACAAATGCAAGTAGAACTCAATTAGCAATCGTAGCTCTCAAAGACGCTGTCGAACTCTGATCTTATCAGTAACCTGTCCTTTAGATAAGGGATCGTATAGTCCTCTGTTTTAGATATCGTGCTGACAATCTCATGAAACATTGTCATACTTATTGTCCAGCAGTTAGTTTCTCGATCTCTAATTCATTTGACATAGAACTTAATTGAACACATCAATTTAGTCCTGACCGGGCCTGGTACATAAGTCAAATCAAATCATCGAGGGGCCCTTATATCGCTTTTACTCTCTTAGGATAAAAGAAACAGATAAACTTCGACTTATATGCATTTACTATTCACTAATCAATTATACACAACAATGCGTTTTATGACATCAATTTACTGATGTGGTTTTGCATTATGAATGCACAATTAATTTGTAAACAATAAACCATATATCTTGGTTTTAAGACCATATGATATTATCGTCTTGCGATCACTTGTGGCAAATTCCAGCAAGTGCGAGTTTATTCCAATACTCAAAACCTTTTCATAAGCACTCATGAATGTTGTAACAAACTTTTGTTATGTCTAATACCTTTCAGACAATCTACACACCAATTCATGACAGTCTTCATTCATACCTACTTCCAACATATGAACGACTGTGGACCGTTTGAATAACTCGATTATTCTTAATAGACTCAATTATTCAGGAAGTCAAAACATGCAAAGTGAAACAATAGTTAAACAATTAACATAAGACAGAAACCTTTAAATAATACTCCTTTATTTAATCATCAAATGTCAATTACATTTATCTATTACATGTTTCCAAACTATCTAATCCAAACTAATATCGTCCTTCAGCCCAATGCTCCTAGCGTGTTGCAAGTGCTTAACCCTACTCAGTCCCTTCGTAAGCGGATCTGCTGGGTTATCCTCTGACGATATCCTCTTAACTACGAGGAGTCCTTCTTCTACTCGATGTCTAATAAAGTGATATTTTCTGTCGATATGTCGAGATCTACCATGATCCCTCGGTTCCTTGGTCAAGGCAACCGCTCCTCATTATCACAGAAAATTTCCATAGGCTCCTTTATGGCAGGTACAACTCCAAGGTCTCCAATGAAGTTCTTTAACCATATTGCCTCCTTTGATGCTTCACTTGCTGCAATGTACTCTGATTCGCACGTTGAATCAGCTACGGTTTCTTGCTTGGAACTTTTCCAAGTCATTGCTCCTCCATTGAGGGTAAAGACCCAGCCCGACTGTGAACGGTAGTTGTCCCTGTCGGTCTTGAAACCGGCATCACTATACCCTCGTACCTTTAAGTCATCACTCCCTCCGAGGACCAAAAACCATTCCTTGGTCCTCCGAAGGTACTTAAGGATATACTTGACTACGGTCCAATGTGCTCTGCCAGGGTTCCCTTGATATCTAGTGACCATGCTCAAAGCAAAGGCCACATCATGGCGAGTACAATTCATAGCATACATGATTGAGGCAACTGCGGAAGCGTAAGGTACTCGGCTCATCTTTGCTTTCTCGGCTTCGGTACTCGGACTTTGAGTCTTACTCAACTTGGCATTACTTTGTATCGGTAATTCTCCCTTCTTCGAGTTTTCCATACTAAAACATTTTAGTACCGTATCCAAGTAAGTATTCTGACTAAGTCCTATTAATCTCTTACTTCGCTCTCTCACTATCCTTATTCCCAAAATATAGGAAGCCTCTCCGAGGTCCTTCATAGCGAAGCACTTCCCGAGCCAGGACTTAACCTCCTGCAATTTCGGGATGTCGTTTCCTATGAGTAGTATGTCATTGACATACAATACGAGGAAGCTAACTATACTCCCACTGGCTTTGACATATACACATGATTCATCCTCGCTTCGTATAAACCCAAACTCTTTGAATTTCTCATCGAATCAAAGATTCCATCTGCGAGATGCTTGCTTAAGTCCATAAATGGACTTCTCAAGCTTGCACACTCTATTGGGATGCTTCGTATCAACAAAACCCTCTGGCTGAGCCATGTAAACATCCTCAGCCAACTTCCCATTAAGGAAAGCGGTCTTGACATCAATCTGCCATATTTCATAATCATGAAATGCTTCAATGGCTAACATCACCCTAATAGACTTTATTTTAGCAACTGGCAAAAAGGTATCATCATAGTCAACTCTGGGAGTTTGAGTAAAGCCCTTCGCAACCAATCACGCCTTATACGTGTGCACATTCCCATCCATGTCGGTCTTCTTCTTGAAGATCCATTTGCACCCAACTGTCTTACGTCCGGGCACATTGTCAACCAAATTCCAAACTTGGTTGTCATACATGGAGTGAATCTCGCTGTCCATCGCCTCTTTCCATTTTGCAGACTCTGGGCCTGCCATGGCTTCCTTATAGCTATTAGGTTCATCTAGATTTACTAGTGTACCATCATTAATATACGTCTCCCCTTCGGTAGTAATATGAAAACCATAAAACTGGGGTTGAACTCTAACTCTTTCGGAATGTCTAAGAGGTAAGGACTCGTCAATTGGTTCAACTGGAGTTTCCTCCTCGGGTTGAGCGCCAGCGATAGAGGTTCCTTCATCACTCGACTCTTGAATCTCTTCAAGATCGATTTGCCTCCCACTGTCTCCTTGGCTTATGAGTTCTCGCTCTCGGAAAACCCCTCTCCTCGCAATGAAGACAACGTTGTCACTCGGTCTATAGAAGAGATATCCAAAGGATTTATGCGGCTAGCCGATGAAAATACATCGCTCACTATGAGGTTCGAGCTTGTCGTGAGTCTCTCGTCTTACGAAAGCCTCACAGCCCCAAACCTTGATATGTGCCAACAAGGGAGCTTTCCCTGTCCACATCTCGTTAGGTGTTTTGGCAACCTTCTTTGTAGGGACTAAGTTAAGGATATGGGCGGCAGTCTCTAAGGCATACCCACAGAATGAGATAAGTAGTGAAGCACGACTCAACATGGAACGAACCATGTCCAACAGGGTTCGATTACGCCTCTCAGCCACACCATTCAACTGTGGTGTCCTAGGTGGCGTCAATTGCGAAACTATTCCGCATTCCTTGAGATAGTCGTGGAATTCAAGACTTAGGTACTCTCCTCCTCGATTGGATCGAAGCATCTTGATTTTCATGCCCAATTGATTCTCCACTTCTTGTTTGAACTCTTTGAACTTTTCAAACGTTTCTGACTTGTGCTTGATTAAGTAAATATACCTATATCTACTATAATCATCGGTGAAAGTCACATAGAAGCGGTTCACATCCCTTGTGGTGGATCTAAAGGGCCCACACACATCGGTGTGTACGAGATCCAATAAACCCTCACCCCTCTCACTGTTGGAAGAATGTCTAAGTCCATAACTATAATTGGTAAGACTTGACCCAACCCGACATGGTCCATTTGGGATGCATGGCATCATGCATTTGGATAAAGTATAATGAGAGAAATAACACTTAAGGTTTGTTAATATATTATAAGTTATAATATATTAATAAGATTATTTAATTAGTATTGATCAAGAATTAATCTAGAATTAATTAAGTGATCAAAAGAAGACTAATTAAATATATGGGTTGATTGTGTAAATCATCCATACTTGTATAGTGGGCTAATGCTCCATGGATTATCAAGTTGGGCTAAAACCCATATGATGCTCCATGGTGTATTTGAACCCATGGATCCAAGGAAATGGAAAGCCATGACAATTAGGGTTTACCCTAATTGTAACAACTATATAAGATCATATTCTTTGGGAAAAATCGGCACTATATGTGTGATAGAAAGGGCGAGCCGATTTTTATGAAGTGTGATGTTCTCTCTAAGTCTTCCAAGTGCATATGATGTTGTGTGAACCATTTGAGGTGTCACACTTGGGGTACTAGGCACTCAAGCTTCATGAAGACATTCTACATCAAAGAGGTATGTATTCTATCTTGTTATATTCATTGTTTTTTATGCTAGATTAGGATAATACCTTGGATGGTCATATTTGCATGTATAATAGAGAAAACATAGATCCAAGGTATTTAGGGTTGCATGTACACTTAGGAGTGTTAGAATGCTCAAAACCCAACACTCACAAGTGTCAGTGAAGGGTGACTTGGTCATCTTTCCAAGTAAACAAGACTCACATGTTTCATCATCCATAAGGTCGAATGACTCCAACACTCCATCCTTTTGGAGTTGGGCTATGCGTTTCTTGTTGACATGTCCAAGACGACAATTCCACAAGCATGCTTTATCCATACTATTGGAAGAATCCATACACAATACATCATTTCCTAGGTTATCCACAACCATAACAGTTTCATAAATTCCATTACAAGGCAATGCTTCAAAATATAAAACACCATTTAGATAAGCATAAATCGAACCATTCTCATTATTAAACGAATATCTAAATCCTTGTCTAAACAAACCATGAAATGAAATGATGTTTCTTGCCATATCTGGTGAGTAGCAACAATTATTTAAATCTAAACCTAATCCATTACTAAGCACTAGAGAATACACTCCAATCTTGGTGACAGGCGACGATCTTCTGTTCCCCATGATTAGATTTATTCTTCCACGCTCCACATCCTGTATCAAGAACCCAAGAAATAGCATGCGATGAATCATTAGATTTAATTGTGTAAATACCTGCGAAATATGGCTTGATCTTCCCATCCTTGATGGCTTGTAGATATTTCGGGCAACTTCTCTTCCAATGCCCTATTTTTTGGCAGTGGTGGCACTCTGCCTCCTTTGGGTTTGAGTTGGGCTTGGCAGGACCAACTTTGGTCCCACTAGAAGAGGAACCATCTTGGGACTTTCCCTTGTGGTGGATCTTTGAAGGAGCCTTCCTTTTCTTGCCCCTCCCTTGCCCAATAGCCAAAACAGGAGCAGCGGGTGGAGTGGGAGTTAATGCAACAAACTTGTCCTTGAGGTTGCTCTCAGCAGTCCTTAGGAGCCCTTGGAGTTTGCTTAAGGTGACCTCTTCCTTGTTCATGTGGTAGTTCATCCTAAATTGGTTGTAGCACGAGGGAAAGGAGTGAAGAACGATGTCGATTACCAAATCTTCCCCAAAGTTAACATTTAACTTGCAAAGACGATCAACATACCTTTTCATCTTTTGCAAATGCACGGTTAGAGACCCTCCACTTCTCATCTTAGCGGTGATCATGTTTGTGATGATCTCATAGCGCTCTTGCCTTGCGCTTTGGTGGTATCTCTCCATCAAGTCTTGATGCATTTCGTACGGATACATGTCCTCATAGGACTTTTGGAGTTCAAGGTTCGTGGTGGCTAGCATGATGCAATGAACTTTCGTTGCATCACGCTCATGGGTCTCAAAGACGACCATTTCTTCGGGAGTAGCGATTTCTGTATTGATCTTTTCAAGCTTCTCGTCGAGGACATATTCTTTGTCCTCGTAGCGAGCTATCGTGCGAATGTATCTTATCCATTCGTTGAAATTTGATCTGTCAAATGTCACCTTTTAACATAGGTTAATTAGCGAGAATGAACTAGCAGCAGCGTTGTTTGAGTTAGACATCTACAAATAGAAAGAAACAAAGTTTGATTAGAATTGAATCCTTAATTAAACACCCAAAATGAGAAATTAGGGCTAGGACCCAACAACATTATTTACACATTAGAAAAGGGATGCCTTAATCCAACATGCAAATAATTTGGAGGTTAGTGAATGACGATTCACTAATTCTTCACAATGAAAAACATAAAGGCTTAAGTTTTAAATGTATTGAGAATTCCTAGATTTCTTTTAAGATCCATTGAACTTTTCAATGGCATGTTTAAATCTCAATATGCCCCTTTCGTTTGTGAATGGGATGCCGAGGATCACAAAATGGGTGTGAATAACCATGCAAATATACATGGTGCCCTCATTGTTACAGTCACCTATTCGATGTGCCGGTTAACCATACACGCTCCATCGAACTATGACAAACAATGACTCACCCTTTGCCACCTTTTCTTAGAACCAATTAGTGTGTCGGTTAACCACACACGCTCCACTAACTTCTTAGCAAGGGTGCAAAGTGTAATTTTATGGGATTGCATAAATTCACTTTTGCCTAAAGTAACTAGGATTGGGAATTTGTAAAAACGTTTAGTTACTTTGTATAGATTCATTATACTTATTAATGAAGAGATGATTGCCCTATCCTACCCGTTCGGCTAACGACCCTCCACCAATCAAGGAAGCGGTGGGTAAGAGTGGACACCCATTAAACGACCATTTTATAAGCCATAACCTTATACCCGCCTTATAGATCATCTTTGTGAATGAGGCCTACTAACGGTAAGACTAGCATTTTAGTTATACATATATATATATATATATATATATATATATATATATATATATATATATATATATATATATATATATTAATCTTGTAATAATATAGTAGTATAGGGTGTATTTTAAACATTTCAAAATACTAGGGTTTTAATCTCAATTTAAAATTTTCAAAATTTAAGACCTTTAAATTAAAATTTTAAATATTAAAACTCTTGATTTAATAATTATCTTAAATTAAACTATTAATTTAAATTATTAAATCATATAGGATAATTACCAATTAAACAATTAACTTATCTTAATCCCTTTAATTCCTCTAAATTTCAAAAAACATGGGATGGGATAATTCAAAATCTTTAATTACCATATTTAACCATTAAAAGATAATTACAAGATATGGGATTATCCAAATCCCTAAAATTCAGGATCTTATCTTGGGGAGGAGGCATATTTCGAAAATCCTAGGGTTTGCAAACCTTAGATTTCGAAATCTTGGGCATTAAGGAAAGGATTTGAAAACCTTTATCAAAATTTCGCAAATTAGGGTTTAGAAACCCTAATCTCGAAAATCCTTGCCTCCTAGGGTTTATTGGCTATAAACCCTAATACGTAAAGTTCATACAATTGTATAATACTAATTGAAAACAAATTAACCAAATGCTCTGATACCACTGATGGGTTTTGTACAAACAATCTTATGTGTGCATGCAACCCTAGATTTGGATCTATGTTTTCTCTATTAGATACACAACATTATGAACACATGAAGAACCCTAGCATGCTCCTAGTATTTTCGAAATTCATATAGTAGAATAGATCACATACCTCTTGTTGTTATATTGCAATAACAACACAAATCTTCAATCTCTAAGTCTTGAAAGCAAGTACCACAAGTGTAGTACCTCTAATGGCTCACAAACACCACAAGCAAATGGAGAGGCAATAGAGAGAGAGGAGAAGAGGCAGAAATTGGCTCTAGGAACCCTAGGGATCAAGTGGTCGATTTCCTTAGCCTTAGGGGTCTTTATATAGGGTAGAGATTAGGGTTTCAGTCCTTATCCTTATCTAGTTGCTTGCCCACCAAGTAACCATAAGATAAGCCTTAAAAGCCTTATCCTTGGACGATTTCAAGGATCTTTATCCCTTGAATTCGTCCAACCTATCTCTAGGGTAACCATTGCCCTAGTTTGCAACTATCATATAATTACAATTCAACAACTCTAGTTTAATTAATCACACTTGATCACAAAATTACTTCCTAATTATTTATTGACCAATATTAATTAAACAAATATGATTTCTCCTTTAATATATTAATCTTATAATATATTAATAAATCATAATAACCTCTTTATTTCTCTAGTCAAGTTGCTTTGGTGAAGGCAACCCAAAAGGACCATGCACAACCGGGTCAAGTACTTACCAAATATGGTTACGGGCTTAAACACTAATCCAACAATATTATATATATATATATATATATATATATATATATATATATATATATATCACTATTCTAATAAATGAATAGTTTTAATATCCTTTTGCCAAGTGTCACTCTAATGCAACTCTTCATTAGTATTATGTCATGTGCTATGTAGATATATTAGGCAACTCATTTCAAAATTCAAATTTATATTTTCTAATTATATGTTAAATTTGAAGTTATAATAACTTTAAAAATTTTATATATCTCTTAATTAATAATTTATTTAAAATGGCTTATTTAAAATAATTGATTAATAATTATAATTTTATTATAAGATTTAATTGATTTTATAACCGTGGTTCTCACGGGTTATAAACTAGTATGTGTGTGTGTGTGTGTATATATATATATATATATATATATATATATAAAGAGAGAGAGAGAGATGTAGATTTAAGTATTCTAACTAACCATTGTGTGGATATAAGAATCGTTGTGGACCAATCATTTTAAAAGAGTAATTATGTAATTTAAATTTAATTAATATTTTTACTATAATTAATATCCATAATTAAAATCCTTTTTTATGGAAACAACCATATCATTACCGATGACCACCAAGTTCTCGTTCTCGATTTAAGGAGGCTGATCTCGGAGGCACAACATAAACCCTAGAGGCAGATCCTCCGTCATCTGCAAATATGGGTCTAATTTCCACCATAAAAGGGAACTTGGATCACAAATTGGAACGATGGTGAGAGTTTTTTAAATCGGTTTCTTATGGAATCAATCTTTTTCGTCTCTTCCTACAACATCGTCTGCTCCATCATCCATCGCCGGAATCAGTTAGCCTTCATCTTTTAAGACCTTACGCCAACAATCACCATAAATGTTTCCACCATGGATCTCTTCAGCAGATTCCTACATCACATTGTCAATGCTAGTTCATCCCATTCCAGGTATGGGATTTCCACGCCAAGAGAAGCAGTTCCGATTTCCATTCTTTCCATCCTTAATTTCCATTTAATCTCCCTGATACCCATGTCGTCTTTGATGTTGCTAGTATGCGATAGTAAGAATCCATCCCCGACTCCAACTTCGGCTCAGGTGCTTCAATCTGGGGCTGAGATTCTGACCCTCACATCCGCACCAGGTAAATCAACTTATTTGTTTTTCACTGTTGGGAAATCAATAGGTTTCTTTGTTTTTCGTTGTTTATAAATCAATAGCATTTTGGATTGAGTCAAACGTAATGAAATCAACTTATTTCTGGTTTATGGTTCTAACCTCAGAAACATCATGATTTATTGTCTAATTTTGCATTTTGGTAGAGTCAAATGTATTGTACACTTATTTTTGTTGACCGTAATACCTTTTGGCAAAGATTTGAGAGTATGTTATATGAAATTAATATAAATATGTTATGAAACTTTTGTTTCACTAAGAAACACTACAGATCAGCATGTTCAGGAAAAGTAAAAAAGCAATTGTAATTCACTCTACCTATTATACACATAGTGAACATCAAAATGGTAAATTAACAAGGTTAAAAATGCAGATGTAATTCATTTTAACGGTGGATTTATTAATATTGATAACGTACATTAAGCAAATTCTGGTAATTTGAATGAAAATAAATTGTCCCACCAGTTTCTCTATGCATCTTGATATTTATTGGTTTTTTTTTTTTTTTTTTTTTTTTGACCTTACTTTGGTGATTGGGTAGAGTTTCGTTTGTTTGTGGTTACATAAGATGCACAAAATAGATTTGGATAAGTAATTTTACATGTAAATAAAATTTGTTGAGATTTCAATACGAAAATGCAGAGGCTGAAATATGTCATTGATTTAATCATTTAAAGAAATGGAAAAAATATATTTGGGTAGTATCCTTTCAGAATAAAGAAAGACAATATTCTTTTGGTTCACATACAAAATTCTTTGGTTATAACCATGTGGTACGCATTTTGTCAGAATCACTAAAGTTTGTAAGGTATTTTTGTTGGATAAGGTGTCTAAGTCCATAACTATATTTAGTATGTACTTGACCCGGCTTGGCATGGTCCATTTGGGTTGCATGGTATCTCAATAATTGGATAGACAAAATGAGAATAAGAACACTTATGATTTGTTAATATATTCTAATATGTTAATATGAAAGCATATTATTTAATTAGTATTGATCAAGAATTAATTTGGAATTAATTTTGTGATCAAAAGAGACTAATTAAATATATGGGGATTGATTATGTAAATCTTTCATTCTTATATAGTGGGCTTATGGTCCATGATTCACTAGATTGGGCTAGGACCCATTTGGTGCTCCTTGGATGCTCCATGGAGGTTAAAACCTATGGATCATGGGGGAAATGAAAAGCCATGCACATTAGGGTTTACATGGTGTAACCCTACATGTGACACACTATATAAAGAACCCCATATGGAGCGAAATCGGCATCTAAGACTAAAAGGGTGAGGGCTAGCCAATTTTTTGCTCAAGTGTACTTCTCTCAAGTTATTCCTAGAGTAGTGGTGTTGTGTGAAGCATTTAAGGCATCACATTTGGGGTGTTAGGCTCAGAAGGTCTTTAGGAATCCAAGCAACAAGCAAGGTATGTCATTCTACTAATTTTTTATATTACAAGTACCCTATGGTATGCTATTTAGAATGAGAACCTTGGAAAAATCATATTTGCATGTATATTAGAGAAAACATAGATCCAAGGTTTCCAAGGTTGCATGTACACCATAGGAGTGTTAGAATGCTCAAAACCCATCAGTGGTATTAGAGCTTAGGCTTGTTTTCTGTATACTTGATGCAAACTGCTTGAAAAAGTCAAAATTCTGCAATTTGTACAGTGAACTCGCCGAGTCCATGAGGGGACTCAACGAGTCCAAGTGTAATCTCATCCTACTCGTCGAGTAGGTTCTTGCACTCGGCGAGTAAGAGGCCCTATGTGCAGTTTTTCGAGTTTTGCTGTTGGAAATGGACTATAATCATTACCCTAAACTATTTTGGACTTGTAAAACCTGTTTTGATGTAGTAATGATTATGCTAATCCATTTTCAATGGTTATTATCAAATTTTCAAGTTTTATATATGTTTATATGATTCTTGAAATTGTTGATATGAATATTCATGATTATGAGTTTTAGTAGATCATAGGAATTATTTGCAAATTTTTTGTTAGTGTAATTCTTGATCTTTATGCCAATTAATGGACTCCATAACTTGTCCTCAAGTTATGGAATTCCAAAAGTCTTTTCTTTAAAAGTCATTAAGACTCATAAGTTATTGAATATGAAAGGTTTTGAATAGTTTCAAAACTTGCCCGCAAGTTTTGGAATTTGTAAAGTCACTTTAGAAAACTTTAATTCCAAACCCTAGAGTTTTAAAAGTTAAAATTCAACCCTTATACTTTATAGTATTATAAGTTAATTATATATATATATATATATATATATATATATATATATATATATATATATATATATATATAAGAGCAAGTCAGTTTTACCATTAGTAGGCCTCATTTAAAAAGTCGGTCTATAAGGGGGGTATAAGGTTGTTGCCTATAAAATTACAGCTTAATGGGTGTCCACTCTCACCCACTGCTTCCTTGACTGGTGGAGGGTCGTTAGCCGAATGGGTAGGACAAGGAATATAATTCTCATTAAAAGTATAATGATAAATATAACGTAACTGAACCTTTTATAAATTCCCAATCTTAGTTACTTTAGGAAAATATGAATTTGGTGCTATCCCATGAAGTTACACTTCGTACCTTACCAAGTCGTTGGTGGAGCGTGTGTGGGTAACCGACACACTAACATGGACTAGTAAGAGTGGAAAAGGGCGACTTAATGTTTATCATAGATCAGTGGAGCACGTGTGGGTAACCGGCACATTGATTAAGTGATAAAGATTAAGGGTACCAAGTTAATTTGCATGGTTATTCACACCATGTTTGTGATCCTCGACATCCCAGTCACAAACTTAAGAGGGCACAATGGAGATTTAAACATGCCATTGAAAAGTTCAATGAATCTCAAAAGATCTAGGAGTTTCAATCCAATTAAAACCTAATAATTTATTTCGTTTTTCATGGTGGAAATTGGTGAATTGTCATTTGCCTACCTTCAAATATTTTTATAGCTTGGATTACGACATCCCTCTTCCAAGTTATAAAGTATTGTGTTGGGTCCTAGCCTTAATATTACATTTGGGTGTCTTATTAAGGATCCTATATCTAATCTAAACTTATCTTTCTTCTTTTCAGATGTCTTCCAACAATGCCGCTTCTGGCTCAAACCCTACCGACTCTTTCTCTCTCATGAACCTTTGTGGGCGAGTCATCTTTGATGGTTTAAACTTTAATGATTGAATCAGGAACATCAGGATGGTCACGCATTATAAGGACAAGGAATATGTCCTTGACAAGGAGCTGAAAGATATTGATGAGTGTACTGCTACTCCAGAGGAGATCGTTGACTTTAGGGAACATGAGAGAGATGCTACCAAGATGGTATGTATCATGTTGGCCACAATGACAGCTGAACTCCAGAAGTCCTATGAGGACTTTTATCCTTTTGAGATGCACATGGACTTGATGGACCGCTACCATCAGAGTGCTTGTCAGTAGAGGTATGAAATCATCTCTTCCATGATAACAACCCGAATGAAGGATGGTGAATCCATCACGGGTCACATGCAAAAAATGCAAATGTTTGTGGACCGTTTGCTGAAGTTGAATGTGAACTTCCACGAGGAGTTGGCTATTGACATCATACCACACTCCTTACCTACTTGTTATGATCAGTTCCGAATGACCTATCTCTTGAACAAGGAGAAGGTCACACTCAACAAGCTTCAAGGACTTTTGAAGACCACAAAACTGGTCTCAAAGGTAAATCGGTTCTTACTACTCCTACTCCTAACATCGCCCCTGTTCTGTAAATCGGGTAAAGTTGAGGGAAGAAGAGGTAGACCCCTTTGAAGGGTACCAAGGGAAAGTCTCTTGATAGCTCCTCTTCAAGTGGAACCAAAGGTGGTTCTGTCACTCCTTCTTCCAACCCAAAGGAAGCTCAATGCTTCTATTGTCAGGAAAAGGGGCACTGGAAACGAAACCGCCCCAAGTACCTGCACAATGTTAAGGATGGGAAGGTCAAACCTAGCAATGCAGGTATTTACACTATATTGTCTAATAAATCACCACATACTAATTCTTGGGTCCTTGATACAAGTTGTGGTATTCATATATGTTCTGATTTGCAGGGCCTAAGAAGAAGTGAGGATGTGGAGCACGGAAAGATAAACTTGATCATGGGGAATAGGAAAGCTTCACCTGTCACCAAGATTGGAGTTTATTCTTTGTTGCTAAGTAATGGGTTAATCTTATATTTGAATAAGTGTTGTTACTCGTCCAAAATGGTGAGAAATATTATTTCTTTTCACGGTTTGTACAAACAAGGATTTACTTTTTCATTTGATAATGAATGTGATGGTATTAATGCTTTTTATAATAATGCTCTTTATTTTAAAGCATTACCTTGTGATGGTGTATATGAAACTGTCTCGGTTGTAGATAACTTAAAAAATAATGTATTGCATATCGATTCTTCCACTAGTTTGGATAAAGCATCCTTGTGGCATTGTTGTCTTGGACATGTTAACAAGAAGTGCATAGGCCAACTCCAGAAGGCTGGAGTCTTGGAGTCATTTGACTTAAGGTCAGATGATAGTTGCGAGTCTTGTTTGCTTGGAAAAAATACAAAGTCACCCTTCACTGGTACTTGTGCTAGGGGTGAAGGTTTATTGGACCGCATACACACAGATGTGTGTGGATCCTTCAGAAACCCCACAAGGGATGCTAACCGCTTCTATGTAACATTAGCCGATGATTACAGTAGATATGGTTATGTCTACTTAATCAAGCATAAGTCAGAAACCTTCGAAAAATTCAAGGACTTTAAACAGGAAGTGGAGAATCAGCTGGGCATGAACATTAAGATGCTTCGATCCGATCGAGGAGGAGATTATCTTAGTACAAAGTTCCTTGACTATCTTAAGGAATGTGGAATTGTTTCACAACTGACACCTCCCAGAACACCACAACTTAATGGTGTGGTTGAGAGGGGAAATCGAACCTTGTTGGACATGGTTCATTCCATGATGAGTCGAGCTTCGTTTCCAGTCTCATTCTAGAGGTATGCCTTAGATACTGCCACCCATATCCTAAATCTAGTCCCTACCAAGAAGGTTGTCGAAACACCTCACGAGACGTGAATTGGGAAAGTTCCTAATTTAGACCACATCAAGATTTGGGGTTGCGAGGCTTTTATGAGACGTGAGACTCAAGATAAGCTCGAACCTCATAGTGAGCGATGCATTTTCATCGGCTACCCACAAAAATCCTTTGGTTACCTCTTCTACAGGCCCAGTGAGAATGTGGTCTTTGTGGCCAGGAGAGGGGTCTTGAGAGAGAGAGAGAGAGAGAGAGAGAGAGTTTATAAGACAAGGAAACAGTGGGAGACAGATTGACCTTGAAGAACTTCAAGAGTCAAGCGGTGAAGGAACCTCAAACCCTAGCAGTCAACCTGAGGAGGAAACTCCTGTTGATGAGTCTGTACCTCTGAGGCGTTCCACAAGAGTTAGGAATCCACCCGAGAGTTACTATGGCTTGCATATTACTGTGGAAGGTGATGCATTTATCAGTGATAGTACACTGGTAAATTTGGATGAGCCTAATAACTTTAAGGAAGCCATGGCAGGCCCCGAGTCCGCCAAATGGAAAGAGGCCATGGATAGCGAGATTCAGTCCATGTATGACAATCAAGTTTGGAACTTGGTTGACAATGTACCGGGTCGTAAGACGGTCGGGTGGAAATGGATCTTAAAGAAGAAGACCGACATGGATGAGAATGTACACACTTATAAAGCGCGACTGGTTGCGAAGGGTTTTACTCAAACTCCGGGAGTTGACTATGATGAGACCTTCTCACCAGTAGCGAAGATTAAGTCTATTAGGGTTATGCTAGCCATAGCTGCATTTTATGATTATGAAACATGGCAAATGGATGTCAAAAACCTCTTTCCTTAATGGAAAGTTGGCTGAGGATGTTTACATGAGTCAGCCAGAGGGTTTTGTCGATGCAAATCACCCTAATAGAGTGTATATGCTTGAGAAAACCATCTATGGATTGAAACAAGCATAGCACAGATGGAATCTTTGTTTCAATGAGAAAGTCAAAGAGTTTGGTTTTTCGATGAGCGAGGGTGAGTATTGTGTATATGTTAAGGCTAGTGGGAGTATAGTTAGCTTTTTGGTATTGTATGTGGATGACATACTACTCATAGGAAATGACATCCCAACCTTGTAGGAGGTTAAATCCTGGCTTGGGAAGTGTTTCTCTATGAAGGACCTTGGAGAAGCTGCCTATATCCTAGGGATAAGGATATTGAGAGATAGGTGTAAGAGACTAATTGGACTTAGTCAAAGTACCTACTTGGATAAGGTACTGAAAAGGTTCAACATGCAGGATTCCAAGAAAGGTGACTTACCAATCCAGAGTAACGCCAAACTGAGTAAGACTTAGAGCCCGAGTACAGAGGCTGAGATAGCTAAGATGAGTCGAGTACCATATGCTTCCATTGTAGGCTCAGTCATGTATGCATGTATATTACAAGTACCCCATGGTATGCTAGTTAGAATGAGAACCTTGGAAAATCATATTTGCATGTATATTAGAGAAAACATAGATCCAAGGTTTCTAGGGTTGCGTGTACACCATAGGAGTGTTAGAATGCTCAAAACCCATCAATTTTATCATAGGATTTGATAATGTGTATTTTCTTGGCAGAGACATGACTCATAAGCATTGTATATTCTGATGATGAAGATAAATGTGTTCTTACAAAATGGTACTCATATAGAATGTAATTCTTATATGATGTTAGTATCAAATAATGTAGTATGAATGGTTGAAATCAAGTCGACTCTAGACCATTGAAGAAGAAGAAGTGCATTTGTTCAAGAATTGTATATTTAAGCATATTATATTTTAAGAATTTATTTCATTTTTATGACATTCTCTTAGAATATGTGTAATTATATTAAAATGTATAAGACTATTATTATGTACGAATATGTATGAATCTCATTCATATGTCCATGAATATAAAAGGATCTTGTTATTTTTCAACAAATGGTTCTAAAATGTTGTCTTTCTTCAAGAAGTTCACTTAATCAAAATATGTATTCTATCGGAAATATGTATCATGACATTCTTATAAAATATATTTATAACAGAATGTCATTCAGAATAAATTCGGGTATACCTAAAGTACTTTATAATTAAAATTGAATTAATAAAAATTATGAGAATTAATTATCTCCAAAAAACTGGAATTTTCCATTTTTAAATTTATCTCAATTGACTAAAATACTCTTATAGTGAAATTAGATGTTATTTTTCAATTATTTTTTCAATAATATTTATTAATCACTTTCTTAAGATAACTAAAATCATTGGTCAATCCTACATCCACACAATAGATAGAATACAAAACCTAGCCCTATATATATATATATATATATATATATATATATATATATATATATATATATATATATATAGAGAGAGAGAGAGAGAGAAAGTCAGGTTCTTTTGAGAACCAAAAGATTTGTAAGAACTTGCGAACTCATAATCAACTCATCATTTTTCAACACCTTAAACACAAATCTTCTCCAAATGGTGCGTCTAAGCCATATCTACGCTAAAAAAAGATTTGACGATTTGTTTTATTTTATTTTTTTGGTTTTTTTGTATGATTGCTGATGAGCACAATCATCAGTTGTATGGACTGCTGATGAGCACAATCAGTAGTCATATGGACTGCAGATGTGCACAATTAGCAGTCCATATAGCCGTTGATTGTGTACATCCGCAGTTCATATGACTACTGATTGTGCTCATCAATAGTCCTTACAATTATTGATTGTGTATACATGCAAATTTTGAAAATAAATAAAAAGTTGTCAAATCTTTTTTTAGCCTAGATATGGCTTAAACGCACCATTCGTAGAAAGTGTTTTTTGGTTTGCATAATATTTCAGCCCTATATAAATGGTGAGTTTCAATAAAGAACCATTATTAACAAATAACCAAGAAATCAATTGTTAGCATCGAAATTTAAAACGATCAACGGCCAAGGGAATGGATGTACACTTGTACATTGGACGCACATACACCAGGTTATACCATAAAAATCACCTATTTACCAAAAAGCCACCTTGTTTTTCGTTTAAAGTTTTTTAAGTCATGTTTTTTATCGAAAAAAACGAAATATACCATTGTTGATAATTCTTCGTCTTCTTTCCATAAAAATCCATGTTGATATATAAAAAAAAATTCAAAAAAAACCCACTTCGTTTTGTTCTTTTTCAATATTTAAGTTTATTCTTATAAAAATACCAATTATACAAAAAATCTCAATTCTTTGTGCTCTATTATAAACATCATCAACGATTAAAAACAAAAAACAAAAAAAAACAAAAAACTCGATTAGTTCAAATTCACATTATGAATCTAAACTGTAAATATTTCAATTTTCACATTCACAATTTGAATCTGTGCATATTCAAAATGTAAATATGTATTGAATTTTTTCCTTTTACGTCAGTATGAATATATGTTTAAAAAATACCAAAAATTATGAATTTTGATGTAACATCCATAAAAATCACAAGAAATTTAAACGTTTTAAAACAACCCCAAATCATTAAATGTTTACAAAAATCATTGTTTTCAAAGTATTGCTCCATATCAGAGTATCCCACATATCAAAAGTACATAAAACAGAGGATGTGTATGGTCACGCCTTCGCCTTCCCGCGATCATCCGAAGTACCTGAAACCACAACTAAAAATCATAAGCCAAAGCTTAGTGAGTTCCCCCAAAATACCAACATAAAAACAAATAACATATACAACAACATGTCGGGTGTAATCAACCATTGAGTTGGAATAACCCAGGCCCAATTAACCATCGGGTTGGAATGTCAATATATACTATGGGTCCATTCAACCATTGGGTTTGAATACACTAGGACCAATCAATCTCCGGGTCTAGTCATCCTTGGGATGGAATACCCCATGTTGGAATGCCAATATACAACGAGTCCAGTAATCATCGGGATAGAATACCCTCAGGCCCAATCAACCATCGGGTTGGAATGTGCCCGGTTTGTTGGCTCACGTACAAAGAAGTAAAGACTCAACCAACAAAAAAATATGCGCACATATAACAGATAAACATATAATCAGTCAACAGACAATCAAGCAGGTCTACATATCACTAAGCAAAACATCATCCTATCTACCATGGTACCGATCTAACATATCACAATGGCATGATAACATACTGTCACATAATAGGATATCTAATACAATGGGTCGGCCCTGGTGCCTTCGACCTGCAAGTACAGTGAGGAAAAGCTCAACTCACAGACTGAACAATAGTTGATGAGGTCCCGACTCTGAATCTCAGCTCTAACCGTCACCTATTCAACCAAATGACCAATCTCCATTAAAATCTAAACTACCCAAAATACCCTTAGGTTAAACTTGGTCAAAGTCAATGTCAAACATGTCAAATCAACTGATTCAACCCCGGTCGAGTCAATACAGAGAGAGTACGCGGGAGTACTCCAAACGTATGTTGTGTGTACTCGAGCGTTGACCACCATCGGGTTGGTTGACCCGGTATACATTGCGTACTCCAGGTATGCGGAACGTACTCTAAGATGTCGAAAATCTCATTAAGAGCTTATTGGATTAAGTTCTCACGTCCATTTATCTGATCCATGGCTAAAATACCCTCAAGAGTCACAAAGTTACCAACTTTATGACTTTTCATGACCATTAAGTGCTTAACTCAACTTCTTAATCATTTAAGACCTTCTAAATGATGCATGGATCAAAACCAACTATTTGGAACCTATTTTTATGACTCAAGACCCTCTTAAAGGTCTAAAAGGACAACTTAATAGGTCAAGAACATGTTATGTTCATGAATCTCCACATTTGGGACAAAAAAGGACCAAAAATCATTCCAACACAAGATCTAAAGTAAACTTCACCAAGTTCAGAACTTTATACCTCCAAATGGTGCCAAAAGGTGGTGTGATCATGGATCTAAAGAGCTTTACTCCTCCAAGGTGGTCTCTCCTTCCTTCCTTCCTTCTTCATCAAAAGCACAAAACACACACGCACACTTTCAAGCTTATAAATGCTTCACAATATGGATTTGGGTTGCAAAAACGTATCAAGAGGATGGAGGTTGATGAGGTGAGGGGAAATGAGGCTATAATGGGGTTTGAATATGAGCCAAACCCTAAAAATTAGGGTTTGTACGCCCTGCGTACATATGTATACCCAACGTGCTAGGGCGCGCACTAATACGCTTAGCGCACACTCGTACGCATGGCGTACTCACCGAACACTCAAATTACAAAAATGCCACTAGCGTCTTTAATGCTCTCTTTCTTGTACTTAGGGTCCAAATTGCAATATAATAAAATTATAAGGTCAAAATTAGAAGTAGTTTATAATTGGGATGTTACAAATCTCCCCCACTTGATCTAGACTTCGTCCTTGAAGTCGGCTGCAACGAATAACTCAAGATAGTGCTCCTGCATCTCAGCCTCCAGCTCCCAGGTCCACTCGGAGCCTCTTCGATGCTGCCACTGTATGTTTACCAAAGGTATCTCCTTGTTGCACATGAACTTCATCTTTCTTTCCATAATAACTATTGGTCTCTCAACATAGTTTAGACGCTTATCGACCTGAATATCATCCAACGGAACCACTACCTCGCTGTCTAACACACACTTCTGCAACCGAGAGACATGGAAAGTGTTGTGGAACTGACTGAGCTTGCTCGACAAATACAACATGTAAGCTACCTTACCAACCTTGGTAATCACCTGAAAAAGGTCCAATAAACTAGGGACCCAATTTCCCCTCTTTTTGAAGCGTATCACGCCTTTCCAGGGTGA
Organism: Lactuca serriola; assembly: GCF_051521515.1. Taxonomy (NCBI): domain Eukaryota; kingdom Viridiplantae; phylum Streptophyta; class Magnoliopsida; order Asterales; family Asteraceae; genus Lactuca; species Lactuca serriola. Next base: position 52,685,052 of record NC_136415.1, read on the forward strand.
GACCTTCAGGAGCACCATATTGCCGACCTGAAACTCCAACTCTGATTAGCGCCAGTCGACGTAGATCTTATGGTACTCTGAGCAGTGTGCAGTCTCTGCCTGATCTGTTGAATAAGCTATGTGTTCTGAAATTACTACTTCGCTCCTCCCATGACCCTATGACCAACCTCTCCCCAACAAACTGGGGACGATATCTCTGACCATACAAGAGATTAAATGGCGGATCACCAATGCTTGAGTGATAATTGTTGTTGTAGGAAAACTCCATAAGAGGTAGGTAGAAATCCCAACTCCCGCCAAAATCAATAACACAGGCCCGTAACATATCATCAAGGGTCTGTATAGTTCGCTCACTCTGGCCGTTAGTCTGCGAATGATATGTAGTGCTGAAATGTAACCTCGTGCCTAGTTCCTTGTGGAACTTATGCTAGAAACGGGAAGTGAACCGAACATCCCGGTATGAAACAATAGAAACTAGAACCCCATGCTGATCAACAATCTCCTGGACATACACATCGGCCAACTTTTCGGCCGGAAAGCTCTCTCGGATGACCAAACCAGTGGGCATTCTTGGTCAATCGATCAATGATGACCCATATAGCGTCTAAACCCTAGGCCGTCTTGGCAACTTGGTGATAAAATCCATGGTGATATGTTACCATTTCCATATAGGAACCTCTAAAGGTTGCAATGATCGATCTTGACCATCCTGCAGGTCAAGCACCTATCGACATACCAGGCTATTTCCCTCTTCATACATGGAAACCAGTAACTCAATCTCAAATCTCGATATATCTTGGTGGCTCCTAGGTGTACAGAAAAGCGAGACTTATGAGCCTCCTCCAACACTATCTAACTGATCCTGCCTGAAACTGGAACCTAAAACCGACCACACCGAGTCAATAACCCTTAACTATCTATGACAAGCATGTCGATATCACCACTGATCCTCTCCTGCTTCCAGTTCTCCTTCCGAACTCCCTCTGCCTGTTCTTCTCTAATTAATCCCAAAAGTGGGGAGTCAACGGATATCCTCATACACACCTCCCCAAATGAAGACCTAGCCGACTTGCGACTCAAAGCATCCGATACCACATTCTCTTTACCCGAATGGTAAATGATCTCACAGTCATAATCGTTGACCACGTCCAGCCACCTATGCTACGTCATGTTCAGGTTCGGCTGATCCATAAGATATCTCAAACTCTTGTGATCCGTGTCGACAATACAACGGACCCCATAAAGATAATGTATCAAAATCTTGAGAGCAAATACCACTGCCACCAACTCCAGATCATGCTTGGGATATCACATCTCATGTGGCTTCAGTTGCCGCGAAGCATAAGCAATCACTCATCCTCTCTGCATAAGGAACGCCCCCAAACCGGTGATGGACGCACCACAGAATACCACAAAATCCTTGACTTCCTAAGGAAGGGTCAATATCAGGGCCTCACATAACCTCTATAGAAAAGTCTCAAATGTCGATGCCGCTCAGGGCCCTATCGAAAATCCACTCCATTCCTCATCAGACGAGTGAGGGGTACCTTAATCCTTGAGAAATCCTGAATAAATCACCGATAGTAACCCGCCAATCCTAAGAAACTCCTGGTCTCGGAGGGAGATTTCGGAACCTCCCACTGCATCACAGCCTCGATCTTGGATGAATCGACCAAAATCCTATCTTGGTTAACGAGGTGCCCCATGAACTGGACCTATTATAACCAAAACTCACACTTCGGGAACTTGGCATAAATCTGTTCCTGCCTCAAAACTCCCTGAAGCTCTGGAAGGTGCTCCTCATGCTGCTCTCTGGTCTTGGAATACACCGAGATATCATCAATGAACACGATAACAGATCGGTCGAGCACCGTCCTGCATACCCGATTCATCATATCCATAAATACAACAGACACATTGGTAACCCTAAATGGCATCACCACGAACTCGTAATGCCTATAACGAGTTTGGAACGCGTTCTTCTCCATGTCCTCCTCTCTCACTCTCACCTAATGATACCTAGACCCCAGATCTATCTTGGAGAACCAAGACACACCCTATAACTGATCAAAGTGGTCATCAATCCGCATAAGGGGATAACGGTTCTTTACCATTAACTTGTTCAACTTCTAATAATCAATGCACATTCAATGTGAACCATATTTTGTGAGACATGAAGACCAAATCTTAGCCTTTGATCAAAACTGATATTGTGGCTAAAAAATAACCCAGATTAAAGTGCCTAATTAAGTTCTTAGGGGCAGTTTAGTTAATGTTCTAATCATAATAACTAGTCATGCTTTATCTCTTATTCATCATTTAACGTAACAAGATGTCGTCCGATTCATCTGATGATTTTCTCAATCGCAGCCAAATCGATCAAATCTTCCACAGAAAGTTATCTCTTTCACCTGACGAAATCGCAACTAAAAGTATGATATTCAAGAACTTCAAGTTTTGATTGTTAGTCTATTCATTAATTTTCATCACTTCATAGCAGCAAATCGATCATCAATTGATATCGATTTCCAACAGTTTACAAGCTTTGATTTTTTTACAATCAAATCTGTGATTTCAGCAATTCATCATTATCTTAGATGTATTCTCAATTAGAGGCTTTGATTTTAGCTATTAATAATTTGTTTCAAGATGTATTTTTTTCCTGGGCATTCGAGCACATATTACGTAAAGAAAAGCAAGCAAAAACAACGAATCTTTGAGCTAATATGCATCCTTTCTATAAATTAATGAGGTATGTACAAAAAATTATTATTATTGAGCAAATTCTCTTAAACTAAAAATGCACTCTACATGTTTGATGAAAGTCCTAAATGAATAACGAGTATGATGTATCACTCCCTCCTTCCTACGACTTAAATCGTCTTTAAGAATATGTGTATACTTACAGAATATGAGTCACAATTGGTGAAATATGATATAATGTTTGTTTCTCATATTAGCTTCACTACAGTTTTGTTTAAATATTATTTTTTTTTCAAACATAAAAGGTAGGAGATTGATTTTAGCATAATTTTGTTTAAATCTTGATGTAATTGTATATTATTATGATTATAACAATAGTATGTTTTATATTTTATTTTAAGTATCATGATGTATATTTATGCATGTTTGAAAGATTGGTGCTTGCATCGTAGGGAAATATCTAACCATGTTGATGCTTGGAGCTTGGAACATGTTTTATCATTGGTTTGCCTCTAAATGATTAAATCATATTCTTGTTGATATAAATGTTATTCTTTTTCCATAATATTTAGACAAGTACACTAAATGGTGCATATATGAAAGATTGGTGTAATCATTATAGGGAAATCTCAAACTATGTTGATGCTTGAAGCTTGAAGCTTGAAACATGTTTCCTCATTGTTTTTATTATTTTGATTATCTGAGTGAAAGGTTTAGGTTAGGTACTATCCTCCTTGTCAGTAACATGTGAAGTAAAAGATGAATTTGGACCATTTTAGCATGAAGCAAAAATGGTACTTGGTCCCATTTCATCATATTTTTTATTACATTACATAGTACATGGTATGTTATTCAGATTAGAATAATTGAAAAACATTACTCATACGTCCTTACACATTCAGAAAATTAAGTTTAGAATACAATTTTGTAAATATTTATACAATAATAAATATTAATGGAATACTTTTTTGTAGGTCAAACTAATGATGGTGCTGAAGAATCGCACTCAAGCAATGAAATCGTTTCAACTAATGATTATTTAGTTTGGATTCTAGATATTCTACATGTACAAATATATAATGTTATAGTCCACTTTGATTTTTGTTTGTTGAACTACTCAATTAGTTCCATATTTCGTTTAGAATATGATAAATGATATAGTGCACATATTTAATGATATAGTCTATTATTATATGTTCTATATTGATGATACTGATATCTTATTGAAGTGTATAATTCTATTTTTAATCATTTATAAGTGTAATATTCTAATACACATTTATAAATGATGATGTAATTGAATGTTTTTTCTTACTATGACTAATATTCTAGATTTGATTATTGTTATGTGTTATATTCTACATTGATATTTGTTGTTGATATAATCAAGTAGTGTTATATTTTAAAAAGCTCATTACGTATAAACTTCTGAAAAGTAACAACATATAACATTATTCTAATAGAATGTTCTACACATGATACATATTATTTTCATGTAATAAATTAACTTATTTATTTAAAAACCTATAAGATAATTCTATTAGAATATTCTACATATACATTTAGAAAAACAAATAACATATAACATTATTCTATTTGAATATTCTACATATACATATTACTTTTATTTAATAAATGAAATTATTTAACAAGAAACCTATAAAAAATTTCAATTAGATTATTAACATCATACATCATGCATTAGATTCAAATGACATGACCTTAATATTGTGAGGCCGTGAGACCATGAGACCACTTTTCTCTAGTGAAATATTCTAATATTTTAGTTTTCATAAAAATGTAATATATGTAATCTTCTAATATTCTAAAAAAAATTATTCCAAAAGAATTACTATACATGGACATACAACCTATAAAATTATTCTATCAGAATATTCAACATATAAATAGTAAATAAGTCTTTTTAACAATACATATATCTATAAATTCTATTTTTTTTTGTAAAAAGGTAATTACATAGAAATCTATAAAAACCCGATTCTCTCTCAAGGATCTTCAGCCTTTCATCCCAAATCATAAGTGCTTCTATCTTAGAGTATAATAGGGCATGCTATGTGTCTAAACATCAATAAATCACAAGGAAACAACAAGATCAAAGAGTTTACGGCCCAAGAACACCTTGGACCGTAAACCTTTCTTTAACGGCCAAAAGTGTGCCCTAGTCCCTTCCTTTCCTTGTGAAACTAGCCTAGACTCATACCTTAATGTGTATAGGAACTGAAAACACAAAAATACCATGTCCATGAGAGATTACGGCCGCAAACCCTAAGGGTATTGGTCTTAGGGCCGTGAACTCCTCAAAGGAGGTAAAGGGTGCCCTAATCTCTTCCAAGGACTAATCCATCAAGTATAAACACTTCTAAGGGACATGTAAGGCTTCAAACCATCAAAGGATCAAGAGCTTAGGAGATTATGGCCTTAAACTCAAGGGTTTACGACCGTAAACTCATTGTGTTATGGTCCTTGGGGAGTAAACTCAAGAAAAGGGTTCTTTGGAACCCAAAACCCAATAGCTTTGTCCTACAACTTAGATGCAATCCTTAGGACTTATAACACTTATATAAGGTGTTCAACATGTTCTAGGATGTCTTAACATTGTCAATTAGTTGTTTAAAGACTAATTGGATACATATATGTGTGATTATATGTTAACTAGGATCTTTGAGTGTGTACAAGTCTTCACTTGATACTTAGCAATCCTACATCGTTTAGTTCATCCAAACCACCATCTACAGGTGAGTTCATACCCCTTAATCAATGTTTTAAATGATTTTAAATGCTTTAATGGGGGTTCAAGGTTAATACTTTTCGGCAGTCGCGATGTCGTGTTTATCCTAATACAAAAGGATAATACTTATAGATGGCTATATTTTCCCTATTACTTTTATTTTGTGATACGTTCACATAATCGATGAGGTAGACTATATATTGTTAATAGTAGTCATACATGGGAAAAACCATCTTTATTACAGCAAAACGTTCAAGTCTTGGTAGAAGACTACTTTCAAAACATTCGAGTCTTGGTAAAAGACTACTTTTATAATAGTAGGAAATATGGGATTTTCTAGGGTTTTCACACTTATATCAAATGTTTCAGTCAAAAATTTACATGGCATTCATAACAGCTTTCCAAAACAGAGTAATGACACATAAATACTTATGAATTCACCAGCTTTATGTTGATCTACTCTTTCAAAATAACTTGTATTCTCAGGTCACCAGTAGACAGGTACGATGACCAGGTTTTGAGAAGATGGAGCACAGACAAGACTCGTCTTTTATTTTGATTACATATTTTGGTGTCTTATTACAATGAAAGAACACACACGTATTAAAACTTTACTTTTAATGCAATTGATGATGTTGTTGCTTGTTTACTACTTTACACTATTATGATACTTCACATGACGTACTCCACCCCTGAACGTTTCCGCCGTTCTTGGTTTTGGGGTGTGACAAATTGGTATCAGAGCATTGTTTATTGTGAATATAGTATATCAACCCATAAAAGATATACTAACTATAAATACATTGGGATTAAAACACTCTGACTAAGAGTATATACTTTCAAATAATAAAATATTTAAGTAAGTATACGTGCCTGCATTCATACTAAAATCGATGTCACAACGACAAGAACAAAAGTATTACGATTGTTAAATATCACAAGTAAGCCTGGGGATATATGGTCAGTCTTGGGAGTGAAATAGCCTGATCAACTATGCTGGTCCGATGAGTGATTAGCATATACCCAAGAATGGTTGTGATGTGGCAACAAGTCTAAAAACTTACCAACACAACCACAAAGAAATACCATAGGGGTATTTGGTCTTACTGTAATTATCTTAGTTAGTCGTCTATTTAGTTATTTCTTATATCCCTTTTCTCGCGTAGATTTTAATGGCTGGATTTCACCACGACGACCCATACTTCCCAAACCAAGGCAACGCTGGATGGCTAGAGGAAGAACCAGAAGATGATCACCCAATTCCTTTGGATGATCACCATGCTGAGGGTTTTTCTGATAGTTCTGACTCGGAGCCGGAAGTCAACAACCTACCTCCAGCTGCTCAAAACCCAAACCTGAACCCCCGTCCCGCATTTCAAGGACCCACACCTCTATGGGCCACAAACTTGAATAGGTGGAGTCAGGAACAGGGTCAACCTATCCCCTACAATGGAGACAGAAGCTTCTACAACCTCACCGAGGGAGGTTCTGTTGACAAAGTCCTACCCATCATGGTTCGTAGGATTTCTAGGAACACGATACTGGGTCAATCTACTATCAACTGAGTCTTGGAGATTGATGCCAACTCTGGCGTTAACACTGTCCACATTCGCCAACTAGAGTGTGCTCATGAAAGGACTCTGGTCCGCAATGTAGCTCTGCAAAGAGAACTTGCTGAAACCCAAGCTGAAATTAGGGAACTTCGAGCTCAGCATGTGAGAGCTGACATGCGTATAAGGGACATAGAACACCTACTATCGGGATCAAGATCTCATGCTAGCAGTTCTCATCGCCGATAGAATATCATCGACTCATCTTTTGGATATAACCTAGTTTATGTAAAAGCTTTGGTCTAATGTCCTATCCTTGTAAATCTTAGACCTGTTAGGTCTTGATCTATTCATAGTTATGTCAAAATTTTCCTATCTTGGTTGATGTAAGATCTACTTCTAGGCCACTTTTCCCAAACTTGTTACATCTGTAATTCCAGTATTATTGACAGACATCTAATCATATGGAAATTATTATCCAAATGCTCTCATCTTCATTCAAACATACTATTCACTGTGCTGTTGGACTATGGAGAGTTAGTCCATGAGTCACTCTTATTATTCATTTAGTCTTATCAATGTTGCCATCTTTTAAACGTATAGTTAAAAGATGCCGCCACGCAGAAACCCAAGGTGTAACCCTAATAACGAAACTCCGATACCACCACCTCCTCCACCACCTCAACCTCCTCAACCACCTCCTCCTTTCGATGCCACTATGTTCCAGGCAGCATTCACAACAACCGTAGCAGCTGCTGTGTCAGCCATCAATACTCCTGCCCCTAGTGGATCGGGAACAGGTGCACATCCTTCCAACCACGGCTAGAGCCATGGGCATCCCAGGGAATGCACCTACAAGGACTTTACGAATGCTAAACCCCGGAACTTCAATGGAACTGGTGGGGTTATGGTCTTAAGGCAATGGATTGAAAAGACGGAAGCGGTCTTTGAAATCTGCGCCTGCCCAGAGGGTAACAAGGTTAAGCTTGCTACTTGTACCTTTTCTGACAGAGCACTAACTTGGTGGAATGACCATATTAAGTCTCTGACTATTGTGGTGGCAAATTCTATCAGCTGGGAAAACTTGAAAGCCATGCTGATGAGAGAGTACTATCCTCGAGGGGAAATACAAAAACTCGAACAGGAACTCTGGGGTCTAGAAATGGTTGGTTCCGACATATCAACCTATACGAATAGATTCTGTGATCTGGCAATTCTATGCCCTGATATGGTTGCTCTCGAGAGCAAGAAAATAGAGAGATACATATGGGGACTGTCGCCCCAGATCCAGTCAAGTGTGTTAGCATCCAAGTCTGCCACTTTTGACAACGCCAAGGAGCTGGGACAATCTCTCATAGATCACGGGAAACACCAGAACCCGACAATCCCTACACCCCAGCCACAAAATGGAGAGAACAACGACAACAAGAAGAAGGGGTGGAATAAGAGGAAAAGAGGAGCTCCGCAAGAGTCCTCAAAAAGACAACAACTTGTGGAAATCAATGCTACCACAGTAACCCCTGTTGTCCCTGCAAACCCTTACCAACAAAAACTTATTCTGGAAATCTTCCGAGGTGCAACAAATGCAACTTCCATCACCACGAACCTTGCAAAGAAATGCAGTGCTCTAACTGCAACAAGAAGGGGCATACTGCCCGTTTTTGCAAGAATCTAGCAGCGCTGACCGCCCAAGTTCCTAACGTCGGTGTGGGCCAAGCTTGCTACGGTTGTGGCGAGGTAGTCCACTACAAGAGGAACTGCCCTAAGGCGGGGATGGCTGGCGGAGTAGGAAGAGTTATGGCCATGGGTCACGAGGAAGTAGTAGCTGATCCTACGATAGTTACTGGTACGTTTCTCCTCGATAACTCATATGCTTGCATACTTTTCGACAGTGGAGTAGAGAAAAGTTTCGTAAGTCATAAATTTTCACACCTACTTAAACAAAAACCATGTGCATTAGATAAACCATTCACGGTAGAAATGGCAAATGGGAAAAAGGAAAGTACTAACTGCATATACGTAGGTTGTACTTTAACTTTAGATGGTCATACTTTCAAGATAGACCTCATGCCGGTCCCAATTAAATGTTTCGACGTTATTATCGGCATGGATTGGTTGAGTCTTCTTCGCGCCAACATCACGTGCTTTGAAAAAGCAGTTCGTCTTAACCTTCCTAACAATGAAACCTTAGTTATCTATGGCGACAAACCTAGTACGAGCCTTCGCATCATTTCGTGCATCCAAGCTCAGAAGTGCTTGCGAAAGGAATGTCATGCATTCCTCGCACACATCGTCGATACAAGTCAAGAAGTAAAAGACATTCAGAACATCCCCGGAGTACGCGACTTTCCCGACATCTTTCCAGAAGAGCATCCCGGATTACCACCACAACGCCAAGTCGAGTTCAGAATCGACTTAGTGCCAGGGGCTACCCCCATAGCCAAATCTCCTTACCGTCTGGCACCGACAGAGATGCAGGAACTTTCCAGTCAGCTTAACGAACTTCTCAAGAAGGGATTCATTAGGCCAAGCTTCTCACCATAGGGAGCACCGGTCTTGTTCGTCAAGAAGAAGGATGGATCGTTTCGTATGTGCATCAACTATAGGGAACTCAACAAGCTTACCATTAAAAATTGTTATCCCTTTCCCCGCATAGACGATTTATTTGATCAACTTCAAGGAGCCAACTACTTCTCGAAGATAGATCTACGATCCGAATATCACCAACTACGAGTGTTAGAGGAGGATGTTCCCAAGACAGCCTTCAAAACTCGTTATGGGCACTACGAATTCGTAGTGATGCCATTCGGATTAACTAAAGAGCCCGCAATATTCATGGATTTAATGAATAGCATGTGTCATCCTTACTTGGATCAGTTTGTCATCGTCTTCATCAATGACATACTCATCTACTCTCGAAGTAAGGAAGAACATAGTCAACATCTCCGCAGAGTCTTAGAAACATTACGATCGGAGAAGCTCTACGCGAAGTTCTCTAAGTGCGAATTTTGGATTCGAAGAGTCGAATTCTTGGGCCACGTTATTAGCGAAGAGGGAATACATGTGGACACTTCTAAAATCAAGGCCATTGAGAACTGGTCAGCACCGAAGACACCTACATAAATTCGTCAATTTCTAGGTCTCGCTGGCTACTATCGCAAGTTCATTCAGAACTTCTCCCGCATAGCGAAACCTCTTACGACATTGACCCAGAAGGGCGTGGCCTTTGACTGGGAAGAGAAACAGGAATGAGCATTCCAAACGCTCAAGCGAGCCTTGTGCACCGCACCAATACTATCCCTTCCCGAAGGGATAGAAGACTTCGTTGTCTATTGTGATGCGTCAAATCAAGGACTCGGATGTGTTTTGATGCAACGAGGTAAGGTCATCGCCTATGCCTCGAGGCAGCTAAAGACACATGAGGTTAACTACACCACCCACGATCTTGAACTAGGAGTAGTTGTGTTTGCTCTAAAGATCTGGAGACACTACCTGTATGGTACAAAAAGCACGATCTTTACAGACCACAAAAGTCTACAGCATATTTTCGACCAGAAGGAGCTCAACATGAGACAACGACGGTGGGTCGAGCTACTCATTGATTATGAATGCGAAATTCGTTATCATCCGGGTAAAGCCAACGTAGTAGCCGACGCCCTACGTCGGAAAGAATACTCTGATCGTAGAGTCAAATCTTTGACTCTAACTATCCATTCATACTTGTCCACGCAAATTAAGGAGGCTCAGCTCGACTCTTTGAAACCTGAAAATGTGGCGGGTGAATCCCTGAGAGGGATGGATAAGAACTTGGAAGTCAAGGGTGGCGGAGCCTTATACCTCATGGATTGGATCTGGACACCGAAACACGGTGGCTTCAGAGACTTGGTCATGACCGAGGCACACAACACCCGTTATTCCGTCCACCCAGGTTCAGATAAGATGTATCTGGATCTTAAAAGTTATACTGGTGGCCTAACATGAAAGCAGATATTACTACCTTTGTAAGTAAATGCCTTACTTGCACTAAAGTAAATGTCGAATACCAGAAACCCTCTGGTCTTCTGCAGCAACCGGAGATACCAGAATGGAAGTGGGAGCGGATCACTATGGACTTGATAACCAAGTTGCCCAAGACAACTGGTGGACTTGATACCATATGGGTCATCGTCGACAGATTGACCAAGTCTGCACACTTCCTACCCATCAAAGAAACTGACAAAATAGAGAAACTTACGAGAACCTACATTAGGGAGATTGTACGACTGCACGGTGTTCCCATATCCATTATCTCAGATAGAGATAGTAGATTCACTTCTAGGTTCTGGCAGTCGCTACAAAGTTCCGTAGGAACTAGGCTGGACATGAGTACAGCCTACCATCCACAAACCGACGGACAAAGTGAGAGAACTATCCAAACCTTAGAAGATATGTTGCGAGCCTGTGTGATTGACGTTGGGAAAGCTTGGGATACTCATTTATCCCTTGTCGAATTTTCCCACAACAATAGTTATGACACGAGCATAAAGGCAGCTCCTTTCGAAGCCCTCTATGGCCGAAAGTGCAGATCCCCTCTGTGTTGGGCTGAGGTGGGTGATACCCAGTTAGCTAAGGGACGAGTTCCCGAAAGCACTCTCCCGGGTCCGGAGATCATTCGGGAAACGACAGAGAAGATCGTCCAAATTTGTGAACGATTGAAAGCCTCTAGAGACCGACAGAAAAGCTACGCTGACAAGCGAAGGAAACCATTGGAATTCCAGGTGGGCGACCGTGTTCTACTGAAGGTCTCACCCTGGAAGGGCTTGATACGCTTTGGAAAGCATGAGAAGCTCAATCCAAGATACATAGGGCCTTTCGAGATTCTTGCCCGAATCGGCCCCGTAGCTTACAAACTCAACCTACCACGCGAACTCAGTAACGTACATTCTACCTTCCACGTCTCGAACTTGAAAAAGTGTCTGTCCGATGAGACTCTTGTTATCCCACTCGACGAGATCGAGATCAAAGAGAGCCTCAACTTCGTGGAAGAACAAGTAGAGATCATGGACCGAGAGGTCAAGCGAACGAAGCAAAGCCGTATCCCGATAGTGAAGGTTCGCTGGAATGCCAAGCGAGGACCGAAATTCACTTGGGAGCGAGAGGATCAGATGAAACTGAAATATCCTCATCTTTTGCTTAGTTATTTGTAACTACTTATTTGCTTAAATTCTAATCTCGGGACGAAATTCCTTCTAATGAGGGGATGATGTGACGACCCAAAATTTCGATTCTGTACAACATACCAAGTCAATAGAAGTTAGAACAGTTACTGTTAATTTTCAGACTATTTGGGATAAGTTTGAGTATTCTTTGATTAACACTTTAGGAGATGCCAGGAGAGGGATGTCCTTGGGTTTATTTTGCAACAATAACATTTCATACTCTAAGAAATTGGATTTACGACCCAAACATGGAGTTCGCGGTCGAAAACCCCAAGGGGTATATATATGGTCCTTAGCCATGTTTATTCATTTGTTCCATTTCCAACTAGAGAAAAACCCAATTCTCTCTCAAGGATCTTCAGCCTTTCATCCCAAATCGTAAGTGCTTCTATCTTAGAGTATAATAGGGGTTGCTATGTGTCTAAACATCAAGAAATCACAAGGAAACAACAAGATCAAAGAGTTTACGACCCAAGAACACCTTGGACCGTAAACCTTTCTTTAACGGCCAAAAGTGTGCCCTAGTCCCTTCCTTTCCTTGTGAAACTAGCCTAGACTCATACCTTAATGTGTATAGGACTTGAAAGCACAAAAATACCATGTCCACGAGAGATTACGGCCGCAAACCCTAAGGGGATTGGTCTTAGGGCCGTGAACTCCTCAAATGAGGTAAAGGGTGCCCTAATCTCTTCCAAGGACTAATCCATCAAGTAGAAACACTTCTAAGGGACATGTAAGGCTTCAAACCATCAAATGATCAAGAGCTTAGGAGATTACGACCGTAAACTCAAGGATTTATGACCATAAACTCATTGTGTTATGGTCCTTGGGGAGTAAGCTCAATAAAGGGGTTCTTTGGAACCCTAAACCCACTAGCTTTGTCCTAAAACAACTTAGATGCAATCCTTAGGACTTATAACACTTATATAAGGTGTTCAGCATGTTCTAGGATGTGTTAAAATTGTCAATTAGTTGTTTAAAGACTAATTGGATACATATATGTGTGATTATATGTTAACTAGGATCTTTGAGTGTGTATAAGTCTTCACTTGACACTTAGCAATCCTACATCGTCAGTTCATCCAAACCACCATCTACAGGTGAGTTCATACCCCTTAATCAATGTTTTAAATGATTTTAAATGCTTCAATGGGGGGGGGGGGATACAGGTAGAAAACAACATGCTATAGAATCAATCATATGTGATTCATAACTGTGTTTTCATCCAACTGATTTCACATGCTTCAAAATGAGACACATGAAATGGTTTTCTGTCTTAAAATGTTTTGTTATCAAATGAATTACTTTTGAAATGTTTATATAATGACATAAAGTCATTGTTATTTGTAGTTCAAAAATCTTAAATATTTTACAAAACCTCTTTCATGTCCTTGGTCAAATCTATATCTATACACTTATGTTCATATATATATATATATATATATATATATATATATATATATATATATATTGATATGACAGCTTTCATTCTTCAATCAGTTTCCACACTCTTGAGTAGCAAGAGTGTATAAACCTTCTTGGACCACAAATACATTCCCGTAAACTATTATAGGGATAGTTTAGGGGATACAAAACATTATTCCTATTACAAGGAATCACACCAGAGTTAGTTCATTCATGAGTCTATAATAAATGCTATATGAAGAGATATACTTACATGGATCCTCTTACATGGACACACTTACATGGATACACTTACATGGATACTTGTACCTAGATACTATACGATGAGATACTATTACATACTTTACGTGTAGATTATTTCTGTTTATCCTAGTACAAATGGATACTATACAGGACAAACCATTCCGACACCCACCTGTTAGCAACAGAGGTAATGAACATCTACGGATGCCTACGGTTAATACTTATACTAGGGGTACCTTTACGGGACTAACCATTCCTACGACCTGTTGTTAGCTACAGAGGAAAATGAACATCTACGGAGGTTCAAGGTTAATACGTTTCGGCAGTTGCGATGTCGTGTTTATCCTAATACAAAAGGATAATACTTATAGATGGCTATATTTTCCCTATTACTTTTATTTTGTGACACGTTCACATAAACGATGAGGTAGACTATATATTGTTAATAGTAGTCATATAGGGGAAAAACCATCTTTATTATAGCAAAACGTTCAAGTCTTGGTAGAAGACTACTTTCAAAACATTCGGGTCTTGGTAGAAGACTACTTTTATAATAGTAGGAAATATGGGATTTTCTAGGGTTTTCACACTTATATCAAATGTTTCAGTCAAAACTTTACATGACATTCATAACAGCTTTCCAAAACAGAGTAATGACACATAAATACTTATGAATTCACCAGCTTTATGCTGATTTACTCTTTCAAAATAACTTGTATTCTCGGGTCACCAGTAGACAGGTACAATGACTAGGTTTTGAGAAGACAGAGCACAGACAAGACTCGTCTTTTATTTTGATTACATATTTTGGTGTCTTATTACAATGAAAGAACACACGTGTATTAAAACTTTACTTTTAATGAAATGGATGATGTTGTTGCTTGTTTACTACTTTACACTGTTATGATACCTCACATGACGTCCTCCGCCCCTGAACGTTTCCGCCGTTCTTGGTTTTGGGGTGTGACAACTTTTCTCTAGTGAAACATTCTAATATTTTAGTGTTCATAAAAATATTATATATGTAATATTCTAATATTCTAAAACATAAAACACTATTCACATAGAATTATTATACATGAACATACAACCTATAAAATTATTCTATTATAATATTCCTCATATACACAGTAAGTAAGTTTTATTAACATCACATATATCTATAAATTCTAAAATATTATTGTAAAAAGGTCATTACATATAAATCTATAAAAAACAACATTTAACATTATTCTAATAGAAAATTATAAATGTACAGAAAACCTATAACATTACTCTATTAGAATACTGTACATGAACTATAACAAAAAATGAACATTTGATCATAAAAGCATGGTATTTCAGATTGGTCAAAGCATAACTATTTTTTAACCATGACTATTATTCTGTGAAACATTCACTGACCATTGAAACAACCATACCTATTGTTCAAAACTAAAAAAAGATAATCAATATTCAAACGAAAAAAACACTACCATGTCATTCATAATCAAAGACTTTCAAATATTCCAAAAAAATTATTCACGTCCTTCCGGTATGTTTCTTGCATCGATCCATTCCCTCATCATTTTTAATGACCATCCTTATCAACCTTTCCCTATTCCTTTGCTTCATCGGTTACTTTCTTATGGAATTGGAATCTGATTGGTCAAAGCATAACTATTTTGTATGGTTCTTATTCTATAGAAAACCTTCTTTACCCAAGTCAATATTTCACATTTCCACTTACTGTTCCAGAATAAATTTCCATCTGTCGCATTAAGAACACATCAGAATAAATTTCATTAGCTTTCAATGTGTATCAAACACTAATCCTAGCTACAGTAAATAATTTCAAAAATTTTTAACCGAAACTACAATAAAGAAGTTCATTCCTAGCCCAAGCTATAGCGAATCTGGATTAAACACTAACCATAGCTACAATATAAATTTCAGAAAAATAATTCCTAAATTAGAATAAATTGTTTAACAACTTCCTAAATCCTATTACAGTAGATGATTTAGAATATACATTATGTAAAATCTAAATCTGAATCAAATATTATCGAACTAAAACATAATGAGATGAATTCAATTATGTCAGGATAGAATAACAAATTCTCAAAATGTATTTTAGTTTTGACTTATCAAAGTAAGTAGTAACATCTGTTTAATCAATAAAATAACATCTTAAATCAAATTTATGAAGTAACACCTAACTTTACAAATCAGAATACCTAAAATATTAAGTTACCAAAGACTATTTTACTAATATTTTTACTGGATCATCTAACTTATCAAACAAAGTAACATTTGATTCAAATTAAGAAGTACCAGATTACTTATCAAACTAGAATACTTAGAATATCAAATTATCAAACAATATTGCACTAAAGATTTACTATATAATCCAATTAATCAAACAAAATAACATCTAAAATCAATTTAGGAAGCAAGTTATGTTTTCATCTACAACATTCTATCATTTTCATTCATAATTTTCTTGTAGAAAATATGAAATCATTACAGAGTGCATTATGTCGAACACCTAGCGGGTGATCACTCATTTTACCAAACACCTAACTGACACTAGAAGTATGAAACTAATAAGATAAACCAAACAAACTAAGAAATTATAATTCAAATTCCAAGAATATCTCTACAGACTTTGTGAATAACTTCATTTATGCATAAATAACATAGCTTGGATTGTAGATTTATTAACATTGAAATTGTTAACAACCAAAGATGAGTCAATGGAATCTTTTATTACCTGATGAGAAGAATCCTTCCTCAACTAAGAATCATGAGAAAGTAGCAGTTGAAGTTTTTTGTATGAAAACTTAGCTCTGAAGCCTTTGATTGAGAATCAACTACTTATGAAGAATCATCACACAAACCAGAGCTAGAATTAGAATCAGTTTTAGTAGAATGAGCCACGATTGATGCTCAGTTAGAAAAAAAACATTCAAATTGGTGTACCGGAGCTTGAAATCTTTTTGATTATTGCAATTTCTAGGATTTTGATACCTTCCGATCGAACAAGAAGCCATGGTTTTATCGGCTAATGTTTCAAGATAATTCCATCTAATTACACCTTTTGATAAGTAGATAAATGATTTTTTTTGGAAGATGCTGGGAATAAGATTGAGAAGAAATTTGGATTGAGAACATTTGGGCGAGAACGATGAACAAACTTCTGAACGTGAATTGATCAGATATCATCCATTAGAGTACACAATTCCTATTTTACCCCTCTGTGTCATTGAATTAATCCTAAACTTTGATAAATTTTCAAAATTGCCACCACCTTTTATCATATTGTATGTTTTGATCTCAGCCTTGGATTGTTTTTGATCAAGGGACATAAATAGGTCCCCATGTCTCACAAAATATTATGGTCTCATATGAACTTAATCATATATATATATATATATATATATATATATATATATATATATATATATATATATATATATATATATGGTAAAAGTGAATATGTGACTGTCATGTATGTAATATTATGTATAAACCATCTAAGTTGACTTCATTTTAATTAAAAAAACATAATTTTCTTTCACTGTTAACTTGTTACTATTACTTTTGAACTCTTATTATTTTTTAGTTTGTAATTCATCCAGAACATCTATGTATTTCGAATGTGTTTTTTGTTAGACTTCTAGTAGAAGCTTCATAACTTCCTCCGACACATACCTTATGTGTAACAACCCAAAAATCACGGCTAAAAATTTCTTTTAAAACATTACTAAAACCATATTTATAAAAATTGTATCATAAGTCATAACATAGTTTCTGAGTATCAATTCAAAACAAGATCTTATTATCAGAGTAAAACATTCCTAGGTTAACTGTCTATGGTGTGTGCACTACAATCTTCCCGAGCTCCTCTTTTGAAAAGTGAGTACCTGAAACCAAAACTGAAAACCGTAAGCACGAAGGTTAGTGAGCTCCCCCAATCAACCACATACCAAACAATAACATATAAAGCACATACTGGGCCTTGCCCACTGCATCGGACCGAGGTCCGGACTGACTGGGGCTTTGCCCCCTGCATTAGACCGAAGTCTGGAAACTGACTGGGACCTTGTCCCCTACATTGGACCGAAGTCTGGACTAACTGGGGCCCTGCCCCCTGCATCGGACCGAAGTCCGGAAACTAACTGGGACCTTGTCCCCTGCATCGAACCGAAGTCCGGACTAACTGACTGGGACCTTGTCCCCTGCATCGGACCGAAGTCCGGAAACTAACTGAACAACGCATAACATAAACATATCAACTAGCATGAACACACATATACTGCATACTGCATCGGGCCGTAGCCCGGAACACATAACACATAAATCATGTCTGAGCCACGAAGGCATCAAACATAATAACTACTGCATCGGACCGAAGTCCGGAAGCTACTGCTAACTAATCGCCCCGAAATTGTGGCCGTAGACCCGTTCCTACTTGAAGGAAACACACCTGAACTGCTGATCTCTGCCGATAATCCTCTGGCTGCTGCTCCTCTAGCTCTCCGAGTTACCAATAGCAATATGACACTTAGTCTGACAGTCCTCTAAAAGTCAACTAAGTCAACTCTGGTCAAAGTCAAAGTCCTGGTCAACCCTACTCGTCGAGTCTGCCTACTGCATCGGCCATTCCACCAAGTCAATGCTTTATCAAGGAAGGTACAAGCTGCGAACTTGACCTTATCGGATTCATCACAGGCACAGATTTCGAAGATGGATTCGATTCTCTCGAACCATCGGGATAAGGAAATGACACCACTAGTGCCATTGAAGAAAGAAGGCTTCGCATTCATGAAGTCCTTATAGGAACCCTCCTTACGGCGTTCCTGATTACCATCTTGACTTTGATTACTACCTCCTGAACCACCGGTATTTAGCTGGGACATGGCAGCTGCCACCGCGGCGGTAACAGCTGTTTGAGATAACACGGGATCGATTTCAGGAGGAGGTGGCAGAGCGTTGTTGGAGCTGGGTCTCTTCCTGGGAGGCATCTTGATCTAATAAGATCAATAAAGAGAAAGGATGATAAGTCCTCTGAATCGAGAGATATGACAGGTATTTATTCCAATTAAGCGGTAAAGCAGGAAAGAGTTATTGAAGCAAGTATACTATCGCTAATGGAATGATCGGGGTCTATACATGTATGATTATTCGAGAAATACTCCCATAGTATTTCATGGTTTGTTACGATACTGGCTCGATGTTTGTGGTATTAGGGTAAGTTTTAGGCATGTCGCATACCACAATCACTCCCAAGCACATGTTGGCCGTGTCTCGAATGAATATAGTTGGCCAGGCTATATTGACCCTAGACACGACTACATAACTGCCCAGGTTTAACTGCAATACACAACACCCATTTACTTATATTTTGTTCTACTTATAGATACGGATCTCGACGGTTCGGTATACTTGTATATTTTTGAAAATACTTGTAGTTTGGAGATACTTTTATTTCAGAGCACTTAGGCCCCTTAGTGTTTATAGTTTTATACCATGTAAGGTTTGGTATACTTTATTCACTATAAACAAGGGCTCTGATACCAATCTGTCACACCCCAAAAACCGAAGGCG
This sequence comes from Lactuca serriola, assembly GCF_051521515.1. NCBI lineage: Eukaryota > Viridiplantae > Streptophyta > Magnoliopsida > Asterales > Asteraceae > Lactuca > Lactuca serriola. Next base: position 52,704,509 of record NC_136415.1, read on the forward strand.
GAAACATTTCCGGGGTTGACTCCACGTTGAGTATCAAATCCAATGTACATAGTAAGTAAAATGAAACAAACATTACATTACATATTAAGAGTTTTACAATTTGTTTCAAAAGACACAGTTTATACAGTTGTAATACATATTATAGATATAAACGAAACGAACGAGCCTTGCACGCACACGATCCTGAACCAAGTAGGTCTTCGGGTACCTGTACTATCGTTGACCTGAGAACACAAGCAGTTTGAAAATCAGCATAACGCTGGTGAGTTCATAAGCAGTTTTGTTTTGTGAAAATGTTTATGTTTCCTTTCTGTTTCTGAAAATGTAACTCACGCCAAGAAAATCCCATATTTTCTTAAAAGTTGGTTGTTGTATCACAAAACTAAAGTATAGTTAGATTATCCATTTTATTGTTCTATTCCTTTTATGTACCAGTGTATTCCCAGGAAAGTCCCATACTTTCCTGAATTGTTAGTTATTGTAAAAATTGTAATGTTATTCAGTTGGTTACTCTTTTCGAATTATATGTATGTTACCCAGGAATGCCCCATGCTTTCCTGTATGATGGTTTTCAATGTGAAAGATGTATTTTGCTAGACCTGGTTATGTACAAGATTTCCCAGGAAGGTCCCATACCTTCCTGAATGTTGGTTATCATTTGTAAAAGATGTAAACTGAATCCTGGTTATCTGTAAAATGTAGTATGTGGTTCATTATTACTATAAGTAAATATCGGTTATCCTAGTTGCGAGTTCCATAACCATACTAAAGACTGAACCTGTGGCAATAAGTAGTCCACAGCCTTGTGGCAATAAGTGGTCCACAATCCTTATGACTTTCGTCAACCTTGAACCATTTCGATTCGGCTGTAGCTAGCAGCCAGGTGTGGGGTAGTCAGCCCCGTATAAATCTATACACTCAAGTCACGCTCTCTGAATTCCAGAGATTCTGGTTACGGGTGTAGTCCTCCACTCGCGTATCTCTGTGGAGTGTTTGCCGAGGACGTGTCTCCAATCATACAGAATAACAAATTTACTAGTAATAATAGGGTAATCCTCCATTCACGTATTTCTGTGGAATGTTACCGAGGACAAGACAGTGTATAAAATATATTATTCATGTGTTATACGTCATGCTTTTAACTGATAAAATGTGGAAACCATTTGTGAAATATATAAAACATAACAGTTTATAAAACTCATTTCACAAATAAATGTTTAAGTAATCTGTGTATTCAACTCGTTATCAGTTGTGTAATCAATATTAAAAGCATATGAAATGTGAAGTACACACATGAAAATAAGTTTTGAGTACAAGAAAACCCTTGTACTTTGCTTGTATTCCCCCCTGAAAACAGTGAAAAACAGTGAAAAGGGTAGGGGTATGAACTCACCGGACTCGGGAATGTGTCGGTTTTGGATACTAGACGTTGATTCGAGGATTGTTTACTCGTGATGACCCTATGTAAAATGAAATAATGTCCATATATATACAATTAGGGATACATTCACTAATCATATGGAACATTACACTCCAACGAGGTTAAACACCTCAAAATGAGCATTTGGAGTGACCCGGGTGACATCTTCGGACGTGTAATGGCACTAGGGACTTGGGACTTGAGTTTACTCTCCATAAGTAAACATTTAAATGAGTTTACAACCACAAAACACACCCACACATGAGTTTACGGCCGTAAACTCATGTTGGTGTGATTTTGATTGTTTAAGGGCTTAAATGGACATGGGGATTGTTGGAATGGATTTCTAAAATGCCTTGGAATGGATTGTATGAAATTTTAACACTTAATTGGGAGTTTACGGCCACCCCATAAGATTTTACGGCCGTAAACTCACCTATGGCCAAGGAAAATTGATTTGAGCTTCAAAAGACAATCACATGTGATCCTAGTTAATTTTCCAAGCCTTGTTATGAATTTAGAACATCATTCAACACACTTTTTGGAGTTTACGGCCTAGAGGTATGTTCTAAGGCCGTAAACTCTCTTATACCCATGAAAAAGTTAGTTTTTGATGCTTAAAACAATCACATGTGATTCTAGAAATTTATACAAGCCATATGAGTGTATTTGATGCATCATTAACATGATTTTATGAGTTTACGGCCAAGGATGTGTTCCTAGGCCGTAAACTCCTATAAATGACATTTTTGATATGTTTCAAACCTTTAAACTATTTTTAGATGCATCTAGATTTTACCACAAGGCCATTGGTTGAGTTTCAAAGCATTTGGACATGTTTAAAGGCACTAAATCCCCATTAAAGAGGAGTTTACGGCCCAAGAACATACCTTGGCCGTAAACTCTTTTTGTCCCTCATAATTCATGTTTTAATTGTTTTAAGTCTAGATTTGCAAGCCTTATAGTCATATCTAAGTCCTAACTTTGATTTGGAAGGGTAATTTGGCTTAAAAAACCCCATTTAATGGAGTTTACGGCCCAAGCTTGCTCCTTGGCCGTAAACTCATGTTCTTAGTCTCAAAACTCAATTAATTCATCAATTTGAAGGCTAAAGATGTTGAATAACATGTTAGGGAGGTTACCTTAAAGATTTGAAGCCTTAAACTTGAGATTTGGACCTTAATTCTAGCTTGAGGAGAGAGGTTGTGAGAGTTTAGTGAGAAATTGGCCAAAGGCTTCAAATGAAGTCTTAAAACACTTTATATAGTGTTTGGGAATTGGACACGACGGAATTCTACCCGATACCGACGTTAAGTGAGGCTTTTGGTCATACCCGACCAAATTGTCGGGGCTCGATATGGCCGATTCTATAATTATTCCGATTACTAAAGTGGGGTGTTAAAATGATTTCTAAATGTATTAAGACACTCATTAAGTCATTTTAGGTCAATATAAACTAATGACTTAATAAAATGGCGAAATTTGAAACGAAATTGAAAATGACGTCTGGTTGATCGGATTGGATTACAAGTTGTGGTACAAGAAGTGACAATGAAATTTCGGGTTGTTACAGAATTCTTTGGCTTGGTTCCCAAACCAACCGTCTACTAATCCGGCTACATGAAACTATTGTTGGGTAGTTTCCAAACTCCCAACTCTTGAATCTACACAACCCTGCATTCTGTCTCTGCCACTGGCTACTAACACGAAAGCATCTATTGCTAACCGTTCTCAAGATCCTCATTCTGACTCACTAGAGCCCTACAGGCGGTCCTCCAATCCTGGATTCCCAACCAGCTTCTAACCATCTTGATTACATGGACTAACTGTTGGGAAGTTCCTCAAACTCCCAATTCTGAACTTCTCAATCCATTAATCGTTGCACTACTATCTTTTCTTCTCCGAGGTCGTGAACTCATTCTGGGTCTACGTGCTCTTATCCACTTATACTCGGAGAGTTCTCCCCCAATTGGATTTGGCTAACTCCTTACGGCTCACTGGTCGAAAGGATTCCCCAACCTTCCTTCCATTAAAAGGGCGTTCTGCTGCCCGCCAACGTTTATCTCTGCTGGCGCTCCAGCTAACTTTTACCAGATTCAAACCATTCTTGCTAACTAACCGAGCACCCTTCAATCCTTAACTGTACTTGTTTTAATGACTGCATTCCGAGAGCCTGTGGTTAGGGTGAACATCTCTAACTCACTTCCTTACCGACCGCTAGCTACTCCACTAGAAACTCTGGATTGTCACTACTGACAATATAACTGATTATTACCCGACTAACACCTTCCGCAAGAAAAAGGCACTACTGAATCTTACACATACATGCTACAGTTACTGTATCCAAAGTAACCTACCCTAGAGGGGACGACCTCTAATTCACCATTCAATTCCAAGGTATACAAATGGCATAAAACTCCGTCACAAGCGGGTAATATAATACGCCAAGACATATACTTATTGATATCAATGCAGCAACATAACAATAATATCATGAATAATAATTGACAGGGAGGTAAAAGATACACACCTCCATCACTCAGCGCTACTCGAATCTTTGCTGAAATCAACCGGAAAACTCAGCTCCGAGCCGTGGGCGCCCTTGCCCGTCCCCGGCAACCGCTGGCGGTACTTGAAGTCACAGGGGTAGGAGCTATCGCCTACTCTACTGTATACAAACTCGGACAATGGGCCTTCTTGTGGCCCCTCCGACTGCAATGGAAACATATCGGGTCAAGTTCCTGGGTGATGGTAACAATACAATCTTTGCTAAAATGGCCAATCTGGCCGCACTTGAAACATCTAGCATCGCCACCACTTCTACGCCTGCACGCACCTATGTGCGTCCTTCCGCACTTCCTGCATCGACTTCGGCTCTGATAGTCCCTCGTTCTCAAATCCGACCCCTTGGGCCTCTTACCCGAACCTGTGGCTACCTGAGTCTCATCCGTTTTCCTCTTCCTTTCCGACTCCCTGCCCGTCTCTCGCTCCTGCGTTACCTCATCGACACCACCCGTCGACTGAACAACAGCTTTTTGATCCTGGAGCTTCGCGATCAACCTATCAGTGATCCTCACGACCATGTCGGGCAGATCCTCGCGAATGGCTCGTGTAACCTCCTCAACTATCCAATCATGCAGAGGTCTCTCTTGGAGACAGGATGCCCCACTCACTTCTGTCCCCTGATGGCAAAAACTAGAAATGGGATCTCCCTCCCTAACGGATCCATGAACTCTATAAGAATTGGGATCTAGACGAGCCCCGATCTGTCCTGAAACTATCCCGGCCTTAAAGGCCTCGAGATGACTGTCCATACGCTCCACAATGGCCTCTCTAACTGAGCCGAAAATCACAAGAGTCTGATCAATGATGTTGCGCATGATCTCTGCGGAAATGAAATCCCACATCTGATCATCAAGCTGCCCGGCTCCAGAGCCCGAACCAGATCCCTCCCCAATACATGAACTGCTAACTGGTAACTCGCGCAATGTCACCATGCTGAAAATATAACAATTCCTGATCAATTACACACCGCTGCTGGGGGATCTCTCACACACTCTAAAAGTTCCCTGGTCTTGTCTCGGCCCCTCTTGATTCGAGTACGGATCCTCTGCTTTCAGTAGTACGGGCCCATACTACCTTCCACATCTATCCATACTTTCCTCAAGAGTTACCTCAACTCCACCAAGTCACTTTCCTGCTAGTGATCTCTGCTACTACCTTCCTAGGATTGCCATAGGGAACCTCTGACTCCACCCAAACCAGTCCTCAGCTGCGGAAGGACTCCTTGTAATGCCAATTAGCCATCACCTGAATACCATCACATGCAATGAAGCTCGGATAATCCTTCGAGTGAAAGACTCGTCCCTACAACGAGAGCTGCGCAGTAGGGCCGAATCCAACACTCTGAGATTATTCAACCCTGATCACATGTGATGTGACGTATTCACCTAATGGCTAACTCCCATCACTCAGAGTCCCACAAAGCACAAATCAAGCAGCATTCGGATAAAGGAAACATACTCATACAAAACTATTCTCATAACAAGAAACTGTACAAGCATACACTGCTAAGCTCATACTATCAGGCATAACCTACACAGGCTATCCTACTATTGTCTACTCAATACAAGCATGTAATTCTTATTAAGCTGAAACACACAAAGCAAGCACATAAGGCATCCTCCTAGATCCTTAGTCCTATACTAGCATACTATTCTACTGAAACTGAAACTGAAACTGGAACTAAAACTGAAAATGTCGATCATAAACTTGTATGGGTAATTTGGGAGTACTTAATTGAGCTCGGCTGATTGCATGCACCACACCCTTTTTCCTCTTTTCGAGTTATTTTCTTTCTAAATATTCTTTTCACTTTCTCTAAAATTCTTTTCATTTCTCAAACTCCTTTTTACCAAAAATTCCTTTCGAAAATGTTGTTCTTTTGAAAACCTTTTTCCCTTTTCCATAGTTTGAGTCCAGACACACTCTCAAGTATGTCCGAATCCCTCAAACCAAGGCTCTGATACCAACTTGTAACGACCCAAAAATCACAGCTAAAAATTTCTTTGAAAACATTACTAAAACCATATTTATAAAAATTGTATCATAAGTCATAACATAGTTTCCGAGTATCAATTCCAAAACAAGATCTTATTATCAGAGTAAAACATTCCCATGCTAACTGTCTATCGTGTGTGTACTGCAATCTTCCCGAGCTCCTCCTTTGAAAACTGAGTACCTGAAACCAAAACTGAAAACTGTAAGCACGAAGCTTAGTGAGCTCCCCCAATCTACCACATACCATACAATAACATATAAAGCACATATTGGGCCTTTCCCACTACATTGGACCGAGGTCTGGACTAACTAGGGCCTTGCCCCCTACATCGGACCGAAGTCCGGAAACTGACTGGGACCTTGTCCCCTGCATCGGACCGAAGTCCGGACTAACTGGGGTGTGACATCCCCAAAATCTCGGCCAGAAAAGACCGATTTTCATTTATGCTTTTAAATATTTTCAGAGTAAATCCTTTTGATTTGAAAGAATTGCGGAATTTGTTCCCAAAAACAAAACATGATAAAACATTGTTTACCGAAGCATTTCATAAAAGAAATGTATTTTCATTATAATCAAAACTCGGGGTGTCATGTTCCGATACAGACCAATAAGCATAAACGAATACATTACAAGTCATATAACAAATATAAACATATGCAGACTTGTAAACAAAACAACTTGATGGTTCATCCATCTCATGCCCTTCCGCCACTACCTGTAATACAATTTAAAACTGAGTGGGTCAGGCTTGGGAGCCTGGTGAGCATATAGGGTTTTCAACCCACAATAAATATCATATTTAATTTTCACCAACCAACAATAACCCAATTACCCATTCCCGTTATTCTCACTTTAATGTCCCTAAAACAACTAACATAAGGGACCTAGTCTAAGAATATTTCATCGGGGCGACAACACATGCTTCGGGGGTACCTCAGCAATATAAGTCAAATAAGGCAACCATGAGGGGGATGGAGTACAGCGAATGAACACCCAAGTTCATTAACACCTACAGGTGGCGAACCTGCTAATGTTTCCACAAGACTGTCTAGAATAGCCAGTGGTCGTCATCTAAACTCCGCTAGATGACTCAATCAAACAACAACGAGGCCTCTCATCTGTTTATTACACACCAACTGTCTACCCATGTTCTACCCAACATATTAGTAGATAAAAATATACATTTGTATACATAGTTTAAAGAAAACCTGTATAGCATGCTTTAATCAACACATATATCACAAAACAGATGAGGCACACACACACATAACTCATATTTCATAAAGAAATAAGCAGATCTGTAAGATAGAAGAGAGTGAATACTCATTCACACATAACACAACCAAATGTATACACATAGCACGTATTTTATATATAATACTTCGTATTATTGTATTTGGAAAGAAAATAACTACACACTCACTTGATCAGAAGATGATCGGACAGCACTACGGCTTATAAAAGTAGTATTCCTCAGCAGATCTGGAAGATCTCCTCGAAAATCGAACTTCTCGCGGGCAGAGCTTCGACTCGGGAACCGCACTTCTCGGGATCTTCGGGATCTCGGGACTTGCCTCGGGGCTAGAGTATGATACCGGGGCTTCGGGGGTAAAAATGCAGAGCTTCGACACGAAAATGAGAGGGAATTGGCAAAAATACCCGGAACCCTCGCATCCTATTTATAGGAGGCTGGAGCCTCGGAGTACGCGGGGCGTACTGCGTTACGCGGGGCGTACTGCCCAAAACGTCATTGCTTACGTATCCGAAGTGCTCGAGTGCGAGTGTCGACATCCCTCGGAGTACGCGGGGCGTACCTCGGATCAGATCGGTGACTCCTTCGGATAATACTTCCGAATTTTGATTTAAAAATAAATATAAAATGATTAATAAACTTCGGAAATTCATAACTTCTTCATACGAACTCCGTTTTCGACGTTCTTTATATCCACGGAAAGGTGAGACCATGCTCTACGACTTTCGTTTAGACTCCGTCGGCTAATTTTGACTTTATTTTTATTAATTATTTTTAATAGGCCGCGACAGAAAAACTTCGTTACAAATTCATAACTTCTTCGTTTGACGTCCGTTCTTGCCTAACTTTTTATCGCTTCGATACCAACAACGAGACCTTCGATCCTCGTTTAGATTGCTTCGTCTAACAACCGCTCGATCTCAAATCGAGTAAAACAGGCTGTATACTGCTAAGCCGGAACTCCGATAAATCATAACTTCCTTATACGAAGTCAGATTTGGGCGTTCTATAAATATTCGGAAACCTCGTTTTAACTACTACAACATTATTCAAAGATATTAAGTTTATTTTACACTTAAATTTTGACGCTTATTTTTATTCTTAATTATTCAAACCACATAATTAAGCAATTAAGCACAAAACACACAATACTCAAATAATACAATCTTATTATTTCAAAACGGGTTACAAAGGTTAACCTAGACTATTACATTGCTAAAAATGGCAAGCCCGGAAACACAGGCGTTACAATTCTCTCCACCTTAGAATGATTCCGTCCCCGGAATCACACATCAACAAACAAATGCGGGTAGCGACTCAACATGTCACTCTCCGTCTCCTAGGTGAGATTCGGCCCATTCGTGTGTTTCCATCGGACAAGCACTAACCCAACCATTTTGCGTCGCAACTTCTTAGTCTTTCGGTCAACAATTGCCTCTGGTTCTTCAATCAACCTTTTGTTCTCATCAATTCTCAATTCAGAAATTGGAATTATATCGGGAACTTCTCCCGTGAACTTCCTCAAATAACACACATGAAAAGTGTTGTGAATTCCATTCAGCTCTTCGGGTAATTCGAGCTTGTAAGCTTGGTTCCCAATCCTCTGAAGGACTTTAAACGGTCCAATAAACCTTGGACTCAACTTTCCCCTTTTACCAAATCTTATAAGTCCCTTCCACGGCGAGACTTTAAGCAAAACCGAATCTCCAACCTCAAAAGTCATCGGTCTTCGCTTCTTGTCAGCATAGCTCTTTTGACGATCTTGAGCTGCTAACATTCTTTCCCTAATTATTTTCAACTTTTCAGCAGTTTGATGAACCAACTCTGGTCCCATAAACTGCTTTTCCCCAGCCTCAAGCCAACAAGACGGCGTACGACACTTCTGTCCATACAAAGCTTGATAAGGTGCCATCTTAATGCTCGAGTGAAAACTATTATTATAGGAAAATTCTACCAAAGGTAAATGTTCATCCCAATTACCTAGGAATTCCAAGGTACATGCTCTCAGCATATCTTCAAGTGTTTGTATCGTTCTTTCACTCTGACCATCAGTCTGCGGATGGTAAGCTGTGCTTAAACATAACTTGGTACCCATTTCCTCTTGTAGACTTTTCCAAAACCTTGAGGTGAAACGGCTATCACGATCCGATACAATCGTTAACGGAACACCGTGAAGCCTCACAATTTCCTTCACATAAGAATTTGCAAGCTTCTCCATAGACCACTTCTCCTTGGCCGCTATGAAATGCGCACTTTTAGTGAATCGATCAACGACCACCCAAATCATGTCGTGACCATTCTTTGTTCTGGGCAGTTTAGTGACAAAATCCATAGCAATGTCTTCCCACTTACCCATAGGCACAGACAAAGGTTCTAAACTCCCGTAAGGTTTCTGATGTTGTGTCTTGACTCTCGCACAAGTCACACACTCGGCCACATACTTTGCAACATCAAGCTTCATCGTCGGCCACCAGTAGTAGGGTTTTAGGTCCCTATACATTTTAGTGCTACCCGGATGAATTGAGTACATGGTTTTGTGAGCTTCTTCCATCAGAAGATCCCTAATTCCTCCTGACTTAGGTACCCAAATACGATCTTGGAATACCTTCAGTCCATGACCATTAGTACCAAACACCAACGTTTTACCCAAACGTTCCTCCTTTCGGTCATTTTTCTCAGAAGCTTCCTCTTGAGCTTTCTTTATACTTTCCACAATAGTCGAGACAACTTCAATTCTCAACGCTCTTGGCCTCTTCCTTTCAAGATTGACTTTCCGACTGAGAGCATCAGCAACAACATTAGCTTTACCGGGGTGGTAAAGTATCTCGCAGTCGTAGTCTTTAAGTAATTCTAGCCAGCGTCGTTGCCTCATATTCAATTCTTTCTGATTAAAGAGGTATTGGAGACTCTTATGATCAGTGAAAAGTTTGCACTTCGTGCCATAAAGGTAATGCCTCCATATTTTCAGAGCGAAAACTACCGCTGCCAACTCCAAATCATGAGTAGGGTAATTTTTTTCATGCTCTTTCAGCTGTCGAGACGCATATGCTATCACCTTTTCTCTTTGGGTCAAAACACAACCCAATCCAACACCAGACGCATCGCTATAAACAGCGAAGTCTTCAACTCCATCGGGTAGAGAAAGTATCGGTGCCTCGCATAGCTTCTTCTTTAACTTCTCGAATGCTTCTTTATGCTTCTCACTCCAAGCATAAGTAGCTCCTTTGTGGGTCAAAGCTGTCAATGGAGTAGCAATCGAAGAAAAGCCTTGGATAAACCTACGGTAATATCCGGCTAATCCCAAAAAGCTTCGAATCTCCGTGGAACTTTTCGGTTGTTCCCACTTCGTCACAGCTTCGATCTTCGCTGGATCAACCATTATCCCTTCTTGGTTGACCACGTGACCCAAGAATTGGACCTCACGAATCCAAAAATCATATTTGGAGAACTTCGCATAAAGCTTCTCCTTCTTCAAAACTTCTAACACTTCTCGCAAGTGTCTGCCATGCTCCTCCTGGCTTTTCGAGTAAATCAGAATGTCGTCTATGAACACTATCACGGATTTATCAAGGAACGGGTTACAAACCCTATTCATCAAATCCATGAACGCTGTTGGAGCATTGGTTAGTCCAAACGACATAACCAAGAACTCGTAGTGTCCATATCTAGTTCTGAATGCAGTCTTCTCGATATCTTTCTCTCTTACTTTTAGCTGATGATATCCTGACCTAAGATCGATCTTCGAGAAATAGCTCGAACCTTGCAATTGATCAAACAGGTCATCAATCCTCGGCAACGGATATCTATTCTTTATTGTTGCCTTGTTCAGCTCTCTGTAATCGATGCACATTCTCATACTTCCATCTTTCTTCTTTACAAATAACACCGGAGCTCCCCAGGGCGATGAACTAGGTCTAATGAAACCTTGGTCCAATAACTCCTGAAGTTGCATCATTAGCTCCTTCATCTCCGTCGGTGCTAATCGATAAGGTGCTTTTGCTATTGGCGTGGTTCCTGGTAACAAGTCTATTCTGAACTCCACTTGTCTATTAGGTGGTAATCCAGGAAGATCTTTGGGAAATACTTCCGGATAATCACACACCACTGGAATACTCTGCATCACCTTCTTTTCTTTCTTAGCATCAATCACAAATGCTAAATATGATGTACATCCCTTGGTCAAACACTTTTTGGCTTTCATTAGAGAAATGATTCCAGAATTCACTCTGCGTTTGTCCCCATACACCATAAACGAATCTTTTCCAGGCGGGTTTACTTTAACTATCTTTTTCTTGCACAAAATTTCGGCATCATTGGCGCTAAGCCAATCCATTCCCAACACGATGTCGAAACCATTTAGTTCGATAAGAAATAATTCCTCGTGAAACTTATTCCCATTAAGGTCGATCAAGACGTTTTTCATACGATGGCTAACAGGTACAAACTTGCCACTAGCTACTTCGACTAATAAAGCATTATCTAGTCTATCAATAGGCAAAGCTAGTTTTCTACCAAACTCATGCGAAATAAAGGAGTAGTTGGCTCCAGAATCAAACAATATATGAGCAGGTAATTCGTTTACGAGAAAGGTACCTGAAGCGACATCAGCTTCATCTTTCGCAGCCTCAAGTGTCATCTGGAAGGCTCTCGCCTTCGGTTTTGGTGGAATGTTGGGCCTAGCTGCCTCCTTCTTCTTCGGACAGTCTTTCAAAATATGCCCCTCTTCATTGCAACCAAAACACATCCTTTTGTTGTTCGGACATTCATTGGCAAAATGTCCAACCTTTCCACACTTGTAGCAGGTTACATCCTCGCTACATTTCCCAAAGTGCTTTTTCTTACACTTATCACACCACTTTGCTTCGCCTCCTTTTCCTCCAAACTTTTTTTGAATCAGATTTCGAAAATTTGCTCTTCCTACTGGAACCAGATGTTCCTTCAAACTTCCTTTTCTCACCAACCTCAACCTTGACGGTGGTTCTCCCCTTGATCATGTTCTCCACAGACTTGGCAGCCCAGATAGCTGCCTCTAGAGTAAGTGCCTGACGTACTGGCACCTCGTACTCCCATGGAAGTCCCTTCGCATACCGGTCCACCTTTGTCAACTCGTCTGGAACGATACGCAAGGCAAACTCCATCTTATCGGTGAAGTTATTGGTGTACTCATCCACTGACATGCTACCCTTCGTCAATGTCAAAAACTTATTCTCCAACTCCAACAGATTTTGAGCCGAACAAAACTTGCGCTTAAACTGCACCAAGAATTCTGCCCATGACAATTGCAGTGTCTCATTAGGGCTTAAGGTCTTCCCTAGAGTGTTCCACCAACGAACGGCTCCACCTCGGAATTGACGCACGGCATAGATAGTCTGCAACTTGCCTCTACAGCCACATGTCATGAAGGCTAGCTCCATTTCGGAGATCCAATCCATAACCCCAATCGGATCCTCCTTTCCATTGAAGGTCGATGGTTTGCAAGTCAAAAAGTCCTTGTACTTGCATCCCATTCCATCATTCCTTCCTTCACGGTTATCTTGCCTAACTATCGGTGGGTTGGCTGGACCAACAGACCCACTGAAGTTTCCACCTTCTGAGTGCCCTTCATTTAATTCAGGCTCTTCCACACGAATCGACAGTTCTTCACGATTTTGTTGAAGCAACCGTCTAGTTTCATCCATCTGACGATCCAACATCGTCTGAATCATCAATTGCACACCAGCCATGGTTATTGGCTCAGGTGCTGCTGCTACGACAGGTATTGGCTCAATCACTGGTGGTTGATTCCTGTTTTCGTCAGCATTTCCAACTCCACTTCTTGTTCTCACCATTTTGATCTACACACCGAATAAGGTGAAATTAGATCCTCAATCATGATAGATATTCATATCATCCTTATCACTCCGAAACGTTTATATGCTAGTTCTAATATCGTAGACGTACGCTTAGAATCCTACACACATAAGGTTTCTAGATCCGGTCGGCAACAGACCATAGATCCGAACAAATAATATCATATATGGCAACATATAGCATTTAGCACATAAAGGCATTTTAGGCAACTTTCCTAAAATAAACTAGTGCTCGTGTCTAAATCACAACAGACACACATCTCAAAACTTCACTTAGCATTCTAAGTTTAAGTCTAGAAATCCAACAAATTCCTAGTTCGCTTAAACTAATGCTCTGATACCAACTGTGACATCCCCAAAATCTCGGCCAGAAAAGACCGATTTTCATTTATGCTTTTAAATATTTTCAGAGTAAATCCTTTTGATTTGAAAGAATTGCGGAATTTGTTCCCAAAAACAAAACATGATAAAACATTGTTTACCGAAGCATTTCATAAAAGAAATGTATTTTCATTATAATCAAAACTCGGGGTGTCATGTTCCGATACAGACCAATAAGCATAAACGAATACATTACAAGTCATATAACAAATATAAACATATGCAGACTTGTAAACAAAACAACTTGATGGTTCATCCATCTCATGCCCTTCCGCCACTACCTGTAATACAATTTAAAACTGAGTGGGTCAGGCTTGGGAGCCTGGTGAGCATATAGGGTTTTCAACCCACAATAAATATCATATTTAATTTTCACCAACCAACAATAACCCAATTACCCATTCCCGTTATTCTCACTTTAATGTCCCTAAAACAACTAACATAAGGGACCTAGTCTAAGAATATTTCATCGGGGCGACAACACATGCTTCGGGGGTACCTCAGCAATATAAGTCAAATAAGGCAACCATGAGGGGGATGGAGTACAGCGAATGAACACCCAAGTTCATTAACACCTACAGGTGGCGAACCTGCTAATGTTTCCACAAGACTGTCTAGAATAGCCAGTGGTCGTCATCTAAACTCCGCTAGATGACTCAATCAAACAACAACGAGGCCTCTCATCTGTTTATTACACACCAACTGTCTACCCATGTTCTACCCAACATATTAGTAGATAAAAATATACATTTGTATACATAGTTTAAAGAAAACCTGTATAGCATGCTTTAATCAACACATATATCACAAAACAGATGAGGCACACACACACATAACTCATATTTCATAAAGAAATAAGCAGATCTGTAAGATAGAAGAGAGTGAATACTCATTCACACATAACACAACCAAATGTATACACATAGCACGTATTTTATATATAATACTTCGTATTATTGTATTTGGAAAGAAAATAACTACAAACTCACTTGATCAGAAGATGATCGGACAGCACTACGGCTTATAAAAGTAGTATTCCTCAGCAGATCTGGAAGATCTCCTCGAAAATCGAACTTCTCGCGGGCAGAGCTTCGACTCGGGAACCGCACTTCTCGGGATCTTCGGGATCTCGGGACTTGCCTCGGGGCTAGAGTATGATACCGGGGCTTCGGGGTGGCTTCGGGGGTAAAAATGCAGAGCTTCGACACGAAAATGAGAGGGAATTGGCAAAAATACCCGAAACCCTCGCATCCTATTTATAGGAGGCTGGAGCCTCGGAGTACGCGGGGCGTACTGCGTTACGCGGGGCGTACTGCCCAAAACGTCATTGCTTACGTATCCGAAGTGCTCGAGTGCGAGTGTCGACATCCCTCGGAGTACGCGGGGCGTACCTCGGATCAGATCGGTGACTCCTTCGGATAATACTTCCGAATTTTGATTTAAAAATAAATATAAAATGATTAATAAACTTCGGAAATTCATAACTTCTTCATACGAACTCCGTTTTCGACGTTCTTTATATCCACGGAAAGGTGAGACCATGCTCTACGACTTTCGTTTAGACTCCGTCGGCTAATTTTGACTTTATTTTTATTAATTATTTTTAATAGGCCGCGACAGAAAAACTTCGTTACAAATTCATAACTTCTTCGTTTGACGTCCGTTCTTGCCTAACTTTTTATCGCTTCGATACCAACAACGAGACCTTCGATCCTCGTTTAGATTGCTTCGGCTAACAACCGCTCGATCTCAAATCGAGTAAAACAGGCTGTATACTGCTAAGCCGGAACTCCGATAAATCATAACTTCCTTATACGAAGTCAGATTTGGGCGTTCTATAAATATTCGGAAACCTCGTTTTAACTACTACAACATTATTCAAAGATATTAAGTTTATTTTACACTTAAATTTTGACGCTTATTTTTATTCTTAATTATTCAAACCACATAATTAAGCAATTAAGCACAAAACACACAATACTCAAATAATACAATCTTATTATTTCAAAACGGGTTACAAAGGTTAACCTAGACTATTACATTGCTAAAAATGGAAAGCCCGGAAACACAGGCGTTACATGGGGCCCTGCCCCCTGCATCGGACCGAAGTCCAGAAACTAACTGGGACCTTGTCCCCTGCATCGAACCGAAGTCCGGACTAACTGATTGGGACCTTGTCCCCTGCATCGGACCGAAGTCCGGAAACTAACTGAACAACGCATAACATCAACATATCAACTAGCATGAACACACATATACTGCATACTGCATCGGTCCGTAGCCCGGAACACATAACACATAAATCCTGTCTGAGCCACGAAGGCATCAAACATACTAACTACTGCATCGGACCGAAGTCTGGAAGTTACTGCTAACTAATCGGGCCGACATTATGGCCGTAGACCCGTTCCTACTGGAAGGAAACTCACCTGAACTGTTGAGCTCTGCCGATAATCCTCTGGCTGCTGCTCCTCTAGCTCTCCGAGCTACCAGTATCAATATGACACTTAGTCTGACAGTCCTCTAAAAGTCAACTAAGTCAACTCTCGTCAAAGTCAAAGTCCTGGTCAACCCTACTCGTCGAGTTTGCCTACTGACTCGCCGAGTTCATATGCTCAGAATCCATTCATTCGCGACTCGACTCGCCGAGTCAGCCCCTGACTCGCCGAGCCTACCGATTTCCGAGTCCTGACCTGACCAACTCACTGAGTCCCCACTCAACTCACTAATCTGAGTCTTAACTCGAAGGGTTTGGGGTTTCGTGACTTGACTCACCGAGTCCAAGAACAAACTCGCCGAGTCCGAGGCAATCTTCAACAGACTCGTCGAGTTGTTCATCCAACTCGTCGAGTTCATCTCCATCTTCATACTACTCGCCGAGTCCACTCAAAGGACTCGCCGAATCTATTCAGTCCTTCATATATTCAGAGGCTTTTGAGTCATGCATGGACTCCAAACTGTAGATCCACTCTTCTAAAGCCTATTCCTTACGTAAAGTGGCAAACTTGACGTGTAGCTAAGGAGATCTAGGCTAAATACACCATGAACTAGGGTTTATGACAAAGGGGCTTAACAATCAACCCATAGACTGATGCTTTATGATTCTCTAGGCCAAGATACACTTAGATCTGAAGTAGCAACTTCAGATCCGGGCTTCTAACTCGAAATGGTTCAAAAACTTGCCCCAAAAGCCCCAAATCTCACAACTAGAAATAGATCTAAATGAAAGAAACGACTTAGTACCTTTAATAACTCAGAAAGGTTCCACAAACTCCATATCTAAGACCAATCCTTGAAGCTTCCTTGATTTCCCTCTTTCTTTTTCCTTCAAATCACCCAAAAATGACTTGGAAGTTGAATGAGCAACAATGGAGGCTTAGGGTTTCGGGTTCTGGACTATAGGCACCGCAAATGAGCCCTAGGGAATAGAATAAGATGCTTAAATAGGGTACCAAGTGCCGAAATTAGGGTTTCCCAACCCAGACCAGACTCACCGAGTCCACTTGCCGACTCGCCGAGTCGGTCACTTACTTTACACCCGGATCCCGCTCCGACTCGCCGAGTTCCTCCCTAGACTCGTCGAGTCAACCCTCTTCAACTTAGGGTTTTTCCTTTCCTTTCTTGACCTTTCTGATTTCGGGCGTTACATTATGCATACTTGCATTGTTTTTTTTGATGGATTATCGGAAGATGTTTATCGGGTCTTTAATGAACAATTTTAATTTTTCACTATAGTTTTCTATAAAAAATTTCAATATACCGAACTACATATAGTTGATATAATATTCTTATATAAGGTTTGTGGTCCTAAATTAAACTTGTAAAACTCCATAAAAAAATATGTACAAAGCCTAACATAAGCTCTAATATATGATACAAGAAATATGGTAGAGATATTTGATTGAATTTTGATAAAATTATGTAGTTTTTGATGGTTCTATACCTAATATTAGGTACATAACAACCACATATTCCTCAAGCCATATATATATATATATATATATATATATATATATATATATATATATATATATATATATATATATATATATATATATAGGTATGTTCAAATGAGAACAATTTTATACCACCTATTCGTTAAATGAAAAAAAAGGCGCGTCATTTATGTTTTACTTAACGGAAGGGCGTATGTGTAATTTAACATTTCTATTCTCCATGCTTTGCTTATTCTCGCACAAAGCAGCGACACCCCACTCCGATCCTTCCCTCCGCCCAATACCGCCTACTCCCGTTAATCTGAAAGACGCCATCAGTCACTAGCAGAGTTTACCACCACTGGAATCGAGAAGGTGATTTTTGATGAAATCAAGAAGATAATTGAAGTATTGGATCGATCGAAAAAGGGAAAGGAGATGTCAATCGCTTAGATCGAAGGAGCTGAAGCCCTTGTTGTCATGGAAAATTTTTGATAATCCATCACCAGGTGAGTACACTTATCGATTTGATTTCACAAGTTACTCCCAATTAATTATGAGAAAGAATTTATTATCTCTTTTAGATTAGATTCATGGATTGGTCTAGGGCTTAGTGGAATCCTAGTTAAAAAATTGACAAAAATGGGATCCTTATATGGTGAAAGTTAACATTGAGGAAGAGCTTTTGGTGTCACACACCAACTGTTTGATAGAAGTCCTCTTAGAATTTTTCATAGTGGAGTTGGATTCATGGATTGGTCTAGGGCTTAGTGGAATCCTATTATCAACACCTTAACTTTGAACCCTTATTAAGCCAAACATTAAGGCCCTTAGGTTAAATTGAATTTCACATCTCTATAACCTAATAAGTAACCAAAAATTATGTTAAAAGTGATAAACTTAAGGCTTAACCATTAATTCCTTAATAGAACACCAAAAACGATTTAGAAGATATTATGATCAATTTTCCCAAATCTGTCCTCCAAATTATAAAATCCGTGCAAGTCAATACGAACATCTAAAAATCATGACACTTAGTTTTCTGGAAATCTTAGTGTGTCTACTTTCTTCAAACTTTGAATCACATTTCGAAATTCCAAATCCTTGAGGGGTAAAATTGGCAATCTTCTCAGGCTGGTCAATGTTGTCACAAATTTCATGAACTGTCATCAAAAATTCATAATAAATTCATTAGAACTCCAAATGTTAAAATTCCAAATCTATAGTTAGACATGGATGTATAGGTTCCAACATATAAAGTGCCTGATGTAATTCTTATTATATTGATACAGTTTATTCAAAGAGTGTTGATTAGTCCAAAAAATGACAGCTAAAAGTTACCAACTTGTAAATTTAATATAAAATAAGCCAAAAATAATTAGAATGAGATATTTATATTTCTAAAAAGATAAAAGGGGGAACTTTACCAGTATAATTTTATAAAAATTTAGAAATGGGTTGAAAGGTAAGAAAACATATCCCAAACAATGGACTACAATCAAAGAGAAAATAAGGAAACATGTACATAAGTTTTATAAGATTAATACATCAAACACAAGGTAAATAATGTAATAATTTTTGTGTAAGGTCTCATAAAGGAAAGGATCCATCTTGCTCATGCTAGCTAATTGTCAAGATCAATGAGGTGTGTACTAACTCTCCTATTATGTAGACATTACTTGTTTTATGTTATTGCTCATAGATACCTTAATAACATGTGATTAGGTCTATCTAATGACATTTGATTTATGTGGCAAAGATCCTTTTTGTGTTCTCGATTCAATAATCGTTTTTTTCCACTTTAATCATATGTGATCAAATACATTTAATCAGATGTGATTATATGTTTCTAATCACATATGATTTTATTTGGAAAAAACAAATCTTGTCTATTTAAATCAAATGTGATTAGATACATAAAATCACATGTAATTATATATGAACGCGAAAACAAATCTTTATCCAAATTAATCCTAAGTGATTAAATACATATAATCATATGTGATTATATGAATCTAATCATATATAATTTAATTTTTGCTTTGTAGATTCATTAGTTGTTCTCATGTATTTTATGACATGTGATTATATGTATAATCATATGTGATTAAGTACATGAGCACAACTATTTAATCGAGAAAGAAAAAATAAATCTTGTCCACCTCAAATCATATGTGATTATATACATATAATCACATGAGATTAAATATATTGGAACAATTATTGAATAGACACAAGAATAAATATTTTCCATACGAATCATATGTGATTAAATAAATATAATCACATGTGATTAAATACACAATAAAAACTATTGAATCAACACATGAAAACAAATATTTTCCATCTAAATAATATGTGATTAAATACATATAATCACATGTGATTATATGTATCCAATCATATATGATTTATGTGGATGAGATTCATTGTCACATTCTCAATTCAATAATTGTTCTTTGTCTACTGTAAGCATATGTGATTAAATACATATAAACATATGTGATTATATCTATCTAGTCACATATGATTTATACGGAAAAAAATAATGATGTCTATATAAATCATATGTGATTAGATACATATAATCACATATGATTATGTACACAAGAACAAGTATCGAATTGAGATCACAAAGATAAATATTGTCCACATATATCATATGTGATTAAATTCATATAATCACACGTGATTATATGTATCTAATCACATTGAATTTATATGTATAATATTTATTTTCGCGTTCTCGATTCAGTTGTTGTTCTTGTGTGCTTAATTACATGAGATTATATGTATCTAATTAGATATAATTTATATGGACAATGTTCATTTTCTCATTCTTGTTCAATAATTGTTCTTGTACATTTAGTCAAATATGATTTTTGTACACAACATTCATTTTCGCGTTTTTGATTAAATAGTTTTCTTTTCCACATTAATCATATGTGATTAATACATACACATATGATTAAATACATAAGAAATTTTTTTGAATCATGAATATTATCAATAAAAATCATATGCGATTTGATACATATAATCACATGTGATTAAGTACATGATCACAACTATTTAATCAAGAAGGAAAAAATAAATCTTTTCCACCTTAAATCATATGTGATTATATACATATAATCACATGTGATTAAATATATTAGAACAATTATAGAGTCGAAGCAAGAATAAATATTTTCCATACGAATAATATGTGATTAAATAAATATAATCACAAGTGATTAACTACACAAGAACAACTATTGAATCAACACGTGAAAATAAATATTGTCTACATAAATCATATCTGATTAAATACATATAATCACATGTGATTATATGTATCCAATCATATATGATTTATATGGTTGAGATTCATTGTAACATTCTCGATTCAATAATTGTTCTTTGTCAACTGTAATCATATGTGATTAAATACATATAATCATATGTGACTATATGTATCTAGTCACATATGATTTATACAGACAAAAAATAATGATGTCTATATAAATCATATGTGATTAGATACATATAATCACATATGATTATATACACAAGAACAACTATTGAATCGAGAACACAAAGGTAAATATTGTCCACATATATCATATATGATTAAATGCATATAATCACATACGATTATATGTATCTAATCAAATATGATTTATCTAGCCAAGATTCATTTTCACGTTCTGGATTCAATAATTGTTTTTTTCCACTTGAATCAAGAGCGCGATAATGACATATCCGATTAAATATATCTAATCACATGTGATTATAAGTATCTAATCACATATGATTTATGAGGAAAAGATTCATATTCACGTTCCCAATTCAATAATTATTTTTTGTCCATTTTATTCGTATTTGATTAAATACATTTAATCACTTGTGATTAAATACACGAGAACAACTATTGAATCAAGAACACAAAAACAAATCCTGTCCACGTAAATCACATGTGATTAAATACGTATGATCACATGTGACTAAATACACATGTGATTATATGTACCTAATCACGTATGATTTATGTAGACATGATTTATTTTTGTATTCTTGATTCAATAGTTGTTCTTTTACAACGTTAACCATATGTGAATATTGTACATATAAATCATATGTGATTAAATACATTTAATCACATGTGATTATATATATATATATATATATATATATATATATATATATATATATATATATATATATAATCACATATGATTTATGAGGACATTGTTCGTTTTTGCTTTCTCGATTCAATAGTTTTTCTCATTATTTAATCACAAGTGATTAGATTATATGTATTTAATCACATATAATCACATGTGATTAAATATATATAATCACATGTGATTGTACATATAATCTGTGACAACCCGAAGTTCGTTCCGTCGCCGCAACCTGTTTCTGTCCATAAAATTCATCTTTTTCGAATTGTTTCCGTTTAAGCTTTTAAATTAAGTCATTATTTTTGAGACTTCTATTATGACTTAATTGGTATCCAAACACGTTATAAAATCATGAAAACATTCCAAATTATTATTTAGAAAATTATTAGTTACGACCACGTTGAGTTACGACAAATTAATCGGGTACGACCAAAAGCTCCGTTTAACGTCGGTATCGGGTAGAATTTCTCCTGGCCATAAACTCAACCCCTATATAAGGGATTTTGAAGCTTTTTCTCTCTCTCTCTTAAAACACTTTCTCTCACTACTCTCTCTCTAAAAACTCTAGTTTGATCCAAAAACCCCCTTTCAAGCTTCAATTTGGTAAGTAATCTATCCTAGCTTGTTGTTAAGCTTTCTTATCATGAAAATCTATGTTTGAATCACCCAAAACACTCAAGAACATGTGTTTAAGGTTTAAGAACCCTTCCAAAACCGTGAACACCCCTAAAGAGGGTTTTGAAGCCCCAAAACCCTTCCAAATCACTCCTAGTTCTTAGATATGGCTTAGAAACTTGCATGCATGAGCTTAGGACCCCAAAATCTCACCAATTGAGGTATGGACATGAGTTTACGGCCCAAGAACATTCTTGGACCGTAAACCCTCATTCATAGACCTTAAACACCTTTTAAAGTGTTAAATTGCCCCTTAAACACCTCCAAAAGCCTCCATGAGCTTCCATAAGAGTATAGAACCTTATAATCCTTCAAGAAATGCACCAAAACATACACAAGTGGGAAAAACTTGAGTTTACGGTCCAAGAACATTCTTGGACCGTAAACACACCTCCTTAGACCATAAACTCCTCCAATGGGTGTTAAAGTGCCTTTAACACCTTGTATGGCTTGAAATTGGACCTAGAATTTTGTATGCTTAACCTACAACCACTAAAACCCATGAATCATGGACAAACATGAGTTTACGGTTGTAAACTCATGTGTTTCAGGTAGAAACTCCCAAGAACATCTTCATAGACCGTAAACTCCTCAAATGGTCCTTAGGATGTCTAATTTGCCTTCCAATGCCTTAAAACCAAGCCTAGCATTACCCCACAAGAGTGGTAAGACCATTAGGCACCCAAGAACACCCCCACCATGAGTTTACGGCCGTAAACTCATGGGGAGTGGGTCATTAGGGCCGTAAACTCTCTTATGAGTTTACTATTGAAGAGTAAACTCCATATCCAAGCCATATACGTCCCTAGATGTCACCGGGTCACTCCAAACAGTTATTTTGAAGTGTTTTCGCGTATAGAAGTGTATATCCTCAACTAATTTGTAGTTCAAATCCTAATTAGATACAAATGTGTATCTTTTCATATTACATAGGAACCTCACACGTGTTCAAGCCCCGAACTAAAGTTTAGCATCCAATCAGGCACATTCTTCGATCGGTGAGTTCATACCCCTACCCTTTTTCAATGTTTTCAGGGGGGGGGGGGGGGGAATACAAGCAAACGTACAAGAAAATATTGTACTCAAACTTATGATTTTATTTGATCTATTTCATATTTCGTATGCTTTTAACACGGAAAACTGTATTAACCAATCGTTCAACTTGCAAAGTTAACCGTCATGTTATTTGTGAAGCTCGTTTTAAAATGTTATATTTTATATTTCACAAATGAATTTCCATATCTTTGTTGTTAAAAGTATGAATCGTAAAACTTTAAAATGTTCTTAATATACTCCCAGTAGATACGAGAATGAAGGAATAATAACATTAAACTTAGAACTTTACCACTCCCCGTAGATACGAGAGTGAAGGAATAATAACATTAAACTTAGAAGTTTACCACTCCCTGTAGATACGAGAGTGAAGGGATAATAACACATAGTTAGACACAAAGCGAATACGAAAGTACAGCTAGGAACAGAGCGAATACGAAAGTACAGCTAGGAACAGAGCGAATACGAAAGTACAACTAAGAATAATACGAATACGAATACAAATAGGAGTAGGAATACGAATACGAAAGCACGCCTTTGGATACATTCGAGTGTAGGATAACTAGGACATCAGAATACCTAGCTAATACGACAAGTATGATAGATACTTGTACATTACATTTGGATTCAGTAACTAAACTTTACTTTTAAGGAAAATAAGGGTTTTTCCTGGGATAACAAACTCAACTATACTTATAAGAAAATATGGGATTTTATTGGATAACAAACTTTTTCGGAAAACCAAAGGAAACTTGTACATTTTCAGAAAACAAACCTCTTATGAACTCACCAGCTTTATGCTGATTTTCAAACTGCTTGTATTCTCAGGTCCACATTAGACAGGTACCCGCGATCTTTTGGAGAAGATGGAGCGCTTATCAGACTCGTCTTAACTTTTGTTCATATGATATATATGTATGACACTTGTAACACTTTGATTTCAAACAAATGTAATAACTCTATGTAATGTATTGTTTTGTGTTTACTATGCTTACTATGTACATTGGTTGCGATATACATGATGTCCTCCGCCCCGGAACGTTTCCGCCTTCGGTTTCGGGGTGTGACATAATAACATGTGATTATATGTATCCAATCACATACGATTTTTGTGGATAAGATTCATTGTCACGTTCTCGATTCAATAATTGTTCTTTGTCAAATTTAATCATATGTGATTAAATACAGGTAATCACATGTGATTATATGTATCTAATCACATATGATTTATTTGGACAATAATCAATTTTGCTTTTTTGATTCAATAATTTTTCTCTTGTAATTATTCATATGTGAATGTATTTAATCATAAACAATTTTTGTGTATAGATTATATGTGATTACATACATACATAATCACATATGATTATACACACATAAACAGTTATTGAATCAAGAACGCGGAAACAAATATTTTCCATACAAATGATATGAGATTAAATACATATAATCACATATGATTAGATACACGAGACCGACTATTGAATCGAAAATGAGTAATAAATATTATCCACATAAATCATATGTGATTAACTAGATATAATCACATGGGATTATGCATATATAATCATATGTGATTATATATATATATATATATAATCACATATGATTTATATAAACAAGATTCGTTAAAAACAAATATTTTCCAAATAAATCACATATGATTGAATACATATAATCACATGTGATTATATGTATTTAATCACATATAAAAAATGACATATAATCACACATGATTTATGCCATTATATGTATTCAATCACATATAATGTTAGTGGCTATAGGTAATGGGTGGTGGTGATAGGTGATGGTGGTGGGTTGTGGTGGCGAGTGGTAGTGGTGGTGGTTTTTGTGGGTGATGGGTGGTGGTCGTGGTGACAAGCAGTCGTAATGGGTGGTGGAGGTGGGTGGTGGTTATATGTATTTAATAACATATAAATCATATATGATTTGATATATATATATATATATATATATATATATATATATATATATATATATATATATATATATATATATATAATCACATGTGACTCGATACATATAATCACATGTGATAATATACAAGAGAAAACCTAATGAATCAAAAACACAATAACAAATCTTTGTAGGTGGGGGTGAGGGTGGTGGTGGCGGGTGGTGGAGGCGAGATGGTGGTAGTGGTGTGTGGTGATGGGTGGCGGTAGGTGGGTGGGTGGTTGCAAGTGGTGGTGATAGTGATAGGTGGTGGGTGGGTGTGGGTGGTGGAGGTAATTCATTTTTGCTTTGTGATTATATGAATCTAATCACATATGATTAAATACATATAATCACATGTTATTATATGAATCTAATCACATATGATTTATGTGGACATAATTCATTTTTGCTTTGTCGATTCAATAGTTGTTCCCATGTATTTTATCAAATGTGATTATAGGTATAATCATATGTGATTAAGTACATGAGCACAACTATTGAACCGAGAAGGAAAAATGCATCTTGTCCACCTCAAATCATATATGATTATATACATTTAATCACATGTGATTAATTACACAAAATCAATTATTTAGTCGAAAACTGTGATTATATGTATTTAATCATATATGATTTATTTGGATGAGATTCACTGTCACATTCTCGATTCTATAATTGTTCTTTTTCCACTATAATCTATGTGATTAAATACATATAATCATATATGATTATATGTATCTAATCACATATGATTTATTTATATAAATCATATGTGATTAGATACATATAATCACATATGATTATATACACAAGAAAAATTATTGAATCGAGAACACAAAGATAAATATTGTCCACATATATCATATGTGATTAAATGCATATATGTATCTAATCTCATAAAATTTATGTGGAAAATATTTATTTTCACATTCTCGATTCCTTTGTTGTGATTAGATACATATAATCACATATGATTATATACACAAGAACAATTATTGAACCGAGAACACAAAGATAAATATTGTCCACGTATATCATATGTGATTAAATGCGTATAATCACTTGTGATTATATGTATCTAATCTCATAGAATTTATGTGGAAAATATTTATTTTCACGTTCTTGATTCCGTTGTTGTTCTTGTGTGCTTAATTACATGAGATTATATGTATCTAATTATATATGATTTATATGGATAATATTCATTTTCACATTCTTGTTCAATTGTTGTTCTTGTACATTTAGTCACATATGATTTCTGTACACAAGATTCATTTTTGCGTTATTGATTAGATAAATTTTCTTTTATACAATAATCGTATGTGATTAATACATACAATCACATATGATTCAATACATAAGAAAAAATATTGACTCATGAATATTATCAATATAAATCATATGCGATTTGATACATATAATCACATGTGAATAAGTACATGAGTACAACTGTTGAATTGAGAAAGAAATAATGAATATTGTCCACATAAATCTTATGTGATTAAACACATATAATCACATGTGATTAAATATATTTGAACAATTATTGAATCGACGCAAGAATAAATATTTTTCATACGAATCATATGTGATTAAATATATATAATCACATGTGATTAAATACATATAATCACATGTGATTAAATACACAAGAACACCTATTAAATCAACACATGAAAAAATGTTGTGCATATAAATCATATGTGATTAAATACATATAATCACATGTGATTTAATACATGATGCCAATTATTAAATCAAAAATACGAAAATAAATACGGCCCACGTAAATAATATTTTATTATATACATATAATCACATGTAGCTATATGTATCTAATCACGTATGATTTACATGGACAATATTTATTTTTGCATTCTCGATTCACTAGTTTTCACATGTATTTAATCATATGTGATTATATGTATTTAATAACATATAAATCATATATGATTCGATATATATAATGATATGTGACTCGATACATATAATCATTTGTAAATATATACAAGAGAAAACCTAATGAATCAAAAACACAATAACCAATCTCTGTAGGTGGGTGTGGTAGTGGTTGGTGGTGGTGATGTTGTGGTGGGTGGTAGATAGTGATGGGTAGTGGGTGATGGTTGGTGGTGTTGGGTAGTGATGGGTGGTGGTGGTTATGGTGGGGGTGGCAGGTGGTGGTAAGTGGTGATGGGTGGTGGGTAGTGATGGGTGGTGATGGCAGGTGGTGGTGGTTGGGTGGTGATGGTGGTGGGTGGTGATGGCGGTAGCAGGTGGTGGTTGGTGGTGGGTAGTGATGGGTGGTGGGTG
Organism: Lactuca serriola; assembly: GCF_051521515.1. Classification (NCBI taxonomy): domain Eukaryota; kingdom Viridiplantae; phylum Streptophyta; class Magnoliopsida; order Asterales; family Asteraceae; genus Lactuca; species Lactuca serriola. The sequence goes on from NC_136415.1 coordinate 52,732,073, forward strand.
GTGGTAGTGGTGGTGATGGGTGATAGGTAGTGGTTGTGGATGGTGGTGGCATGCAGTGGTGATGGGTGGTGGTGGTTAGGTGGTGATGGTGGTGGCGGGTGGTAGTTGGTGGTTGGTGGTTGGTGGTGATGGTGGTGGCGGGTGGTGGGTGGTGGGTAGTGATGGTCGATGGTGGCGGTTGGTGGTTGGTGGTGGGTAATGATGGGTGGTGGGTGGTAGTTGGTAGTGATGGGTGGTGGTGGTGGTGGGTGGTGGTGGTTGTGGTGGTGGGTGGTGGGTAGTAGGAGGTGGTGGTGGCGGGTGGTGGTTGGTGGTGGTGGTTGTGGTGGTGGGTGGTGGGTAGTAGGAGGTGGTGGTGGCGGGTGGTAGTGATAGGTGGTAGGTAGTGGTTGTTGGTGGTGGTGGCGGGCGGTGGTGGTTAGTGATGGGTGGTGGTGGTGGGTGGTGATGGTGGTGGGTGGTGGTGGCGGGTGGTGGTGATGGGTGGTAGGTAGTGGTTGTTGGTGGTGAAGGCACGCGGTGGTGATGAGTGGTGGAGGTGGTGGTTGGGTGGTGATGGTGGTGGGTGGTGATGGTGGTGGCGGGTGGTGGTGGGTGGTGGGTAGTGATGGGTGGTGGGTGGTAGTTGGTGGTGGTGGTGGCGCGTGGTGGTGGTAGGTGGTGTTGGTTGGGTGGTGAGTGGTGTTAGTTAGTGAGTTTTTTAATTGTTTGTAATTTTTTTGATTTATATGAATATTGTTTTATAATTTTAATTAAAAAATTGTGTTTTTCAAATTTGTTCTCAAATGTTCTCGCGATAAGAAATGTTCTCGATTGAACGCTCCTGTATGTATATATATATATATATATATATATATATATATATATATATATATATATATATATATATATATATATATATATATATATATATAGGGTTGGATTCATTTGAGACCATCTATATTTTGTGAGACATGAGGACCAAATCTTAGCCCTTGATCAAAACTGATATGTGGTTTAGATTTAATCAAAAAAAAAATACTGGCGGTGGCAGTTTGTGTAAATAACACAAACTTTGTAATTAACTAGAAAACACAGAGGGGTAGAAATGTAACATGGCACATTTACAAACACATTCATATGGTTTTCATTTCCCAAAACCCTTTCATCAATCACGAACCCTTCCATCACAAATTTGTTTCAGATTAACCCTAAATCGATTGCAAAGTCGAGCTCTTTATTCTGATTCTAGCTCGAGTTCATCCTCTGATTCATACTCGAAACAAATCCTAACCGATTCACGTAGCCAAAAACGATCAGAAAACCCTCGGTCAATCTCGATTATCAACAAATTCTTATTACTTCAAATTCATAACTTCAACCTTCTTATTCAATCTCGATTATCAACCATTCCTTCACAAAACAGGTATTAATTTAAGCTATTCAAATTTCGGATTGTGTAATTGAACCGATGAATAATTTGGGTTGTACAGATTCTAAGTCGAATAACCCTAGTATATCAAATCAAAACATAGATCATATCCTCGTTGTTAACCATTCTCCCAATTGAAGCAAAGTGAATCAAAGAGAGTTAATTTCGGTTTCTTGTTTACAAAAACTGAAGATCAAACCTAGAAGATCGCTAACGAATCAAAATCATATATAAGGTTCTTTCTTTCCTTAATCTATCATCCTTTAAATTCACATAAACCCTATCCTTCTAAATATAAGGAATCGACGACCATTCAAAATCATAAACCTTAATTATGTTATTCAGATTGTTTCATTTTAGTTTTAAGAATCGACTTTAGAACTCATACCCATCAAAGGCTTTGATTTCACCTTTCAACAATGTCTTGTTCGAGAGAATCAGATTCCAATTCCCCTTCTCAATATAAAAGATGAATCACCAATGTCACTATATGAAGTAGATAGAGTGATTAAAATAACATGTACTGAAGTCTAGTCTAAAGAACCAAAGAGAAGTAGTTAATTCAAAAATAAAGGACATAAAGCTATTTTCCAACAAAAACTCAATCTTTAGCTTTCAAAACAATATTCTACTAGTTCTAATTTTGTATAGTACAATATCTAATTATTTTGTTTTGTTTTGTATATGAGCTTTTAGTATACTTTTATAGTAATTCTGAGTTTTGTATGATAGAGTTAGTATTCTATCCATTCTAATTTTGTTGATGAATTGCTAAATATCGAAATTGTTGATGAGTTTTTCATTGATTCTTGTTGATATTTATTTTATAATAGAAAAATTGATGAATAATTGCTGAAAATCAATCATGTACGATAATCCTTTGATAATATAGAATTGATGATGAATTGTTGAAAATAAATGTTGAAATCTAGAAATTCCTTATCAGTGTATGTAAGAGAGAAAATGATCATGAATTGTTAAACATTTATGTTTAGTATAATACTCTAGTCATTTTGATTTTGTATAACATATTATTCTAATCATTTTGATTTGTGTAGTAAAAATTTCTAGTTTTTTGGGTTTTGTGTATTAGCTTCTAGTATAATATTCTAGTCCTTCTGGTTTTGTATATTAGAGTTAGTATGGTAGTCATTCTCATTTTTATGTTGAATTAATGAAATCGATTGATTATGAGTTGTTGATAATCCTGATGTAATAGCAAAATTTATGATAAATAGCTGAAAATCGATAATTGTTTTAATCCTTTAGTAATAGCAAAATTTTTTGATGATGAATTACTGAAAATCGATGTTCTGATATGAGATTACAAAAAATCGATGTCTAAAATCAATTATTTATGATAATCCTTCAGTAATAGAGAAATTGATGATGAATTGTTGAAAACCGATGTAATCTCGAAATTACTTATAAATGTCTATTATAGAGAAAGTGAAGATGAATTGTTAAACATTGATGTTTAGTACAATATTCTAGTCATTCTGATTTTGTATAGTATATTATTCTTTTAATTTTGATTTGTGTAGTAAAATATGTAATTTTATTTTGTATATTAACTTCTAGTATAATATTCTAGCCATTCTATTTTGTATATTAACTTCTAGTATAATATTTTAGCCATTTTGTTTAGTATCATGTTCATTCCCATTTTTATCATAAATTGTTGTAAATCGATTGCCGATGAGTTGATAATCTTATGTAATAGCAAAGTTTATGATAGATTAGTAAATTGTTGAAAATCGAAACTTGCTTATAATCCTTCAGTAATAGCAAAATTCTTTGATGATGAATTGCTGAAAATCGATTTTCTGATATGAAATTGTATAAAATCGATAAGTAGTCAATCCTTCATGAGAATCCTTCGGTAGTAGATAAACTGAAAATGAATTGATGAAAATTAATGTTGAAATATCAAAATTCCTTATCGATGTCTGTAATAGAGAATCTGATGATGAATTTTAAAACATTGATGTTTAGTACAATATTCTAGTCATTCTGATTTTATATATCATATTATTCAAGTCATTTTGATTTGTGTAGTAAAATATTCTAGGAATTACGTTTTATATATTAGCTTCTAGTATAATATTCTAGCCTTTTTGAAACTATGCTGCTATAATGAGTAAGAAGTAAAGTACATTGTTTATAGTAGTAGAAAGATTAAAGTATGTTGCTATTTTTCGTAATTCTAGATATTCTGATATAACATGCATTTGGTTCATAATTGATATTCTACCATTCTGATATGATAGATTGTATGGTACTTTATAACTTATTATTCAACTGAATATTATGATTTCATTTAATAAGTTATACTTATAATTTTAGTGTCTTATTGTTTTTCCGGAACATGAAAAAATGTTTGAAAAGGCCTTCTAGAAAGTTTTTGTAGAAAAAGAGAATATGGAAGAAATTGTTTTTAATTGTATATCGATGTTTCCAAATGAAACTAGAACATGGAATTGGCAAAACAGTTCAATGACTTATTTTCGAGTACAATTTTTTGAAGTACCAATAAGCCAGAAAGTGGATAAGCGCATGTTGGAATGGTAGAAACTCAAAATCAAGGGATAGAGGAAAGGATTGAAACCGAAGATAGTGAAATGGAGGATAATGATCAAAATGCTTAAAATCAACATATATGGATACATTTGTGAAATTAAATAGGAAACTCACTTTGGAGCATATAATTTTTTGTCAAATTCTAATTTAGATGTTGAAAGGATAAATACATCATGTAATTAGATGTACACAACATTGTTCAATTTATTCTAGTATGAAAAGATGATAATATATATAGAGAACATTGTGCAAATTATTCCTTGAAAATATTGTTCATTGTTAAAGATTTCCTTGTGCAAACTATTCTAATTAACATATAAAATGAACTTATATTACATAAGATTCTAATGTTATATTTAATATTCTGAATATATATATATATACCATTCTAACAGAATAATTTAATTATGTTGTCTATATTCAAGTCACAACTTAATATTCTTATGGAATAATGTTATAGGATGTTTGTATATGTAGAACGTTCTAAATAGAATGTAATTCTAAATGATTATATGAACATCAAATATCGAACTAGAATATAACAATATATATGTAAGGAAATTAAAATAATGCACAATTTATTTGTAAATACTAATGTAAAAGTAAAAACTTAGAATATAGTGTTATCGTTTTATTCAATTACCTCAAATACATCACTTGAAACCAAACAAAAAAATATATAAGCAAATTTACAACATCCCACTAAATTGAATGAGACACTCCATGAAATTATTATTGAACCACATTCTCTATAGTTCCATTCAAGACTTACCTAAAAAGTTGGAATGATAGAAAACATGAAAGTTTTATCTAATTTCATAACTGTATGTACCACTTTACACTATGAAAGGGTTGAAAGGGGTTTGATGGGTAATAGGATACATATCTGTTGCAATAACAATGTTTAAAGTTGCACAAATGTAGAGAACAATTTCAACAAGAAAGAAATAAAGAGTGTGCAGGGAGTAAATTAAACCATCTTCATTACAAATTTCGATTCTAAAGATGAACCAAGTCCTCATCATCCATCAACTTCTTATCCACTTTAAATCTTTATGGACCAAGCACCATTGAAACCAACATGTCAATATGCTTCTTGAAGGTCTCATCATTAATTAATGGTGGCAAGATATGGATGATATGCTTCTTCCAACATATGCACTGAACAATTGCATTGATGACAGTTGTATGTCCTTCAATCACTGACAGAAAGAAGTACACCGTTGATCACTAAGTTAAGAAAAACAGCTTGGAATTTGGGGTCAATATCATTAAATAGTAACAAAGTTTAAGGCTGGGAAAGGAGTGATATATCAGACTCTACATCACACTCTTTATTCATTCAAGACTTTCATCAAACAGGTAGAGTGTGTGTATAATGTAAGATAATTGGCTCAAGAACAATAATAGTTATGTACATACCTCATTGATTTTATAGAATGAGCACAAAATAACACGAAGATACGTTATTTTTGCTTGCTTATCTTCATTTAATATGTGCTCGAATGCACATAAAAAAACAAAAGTTTGAAATTGATAATCGATGGTTGAAATCAAAAACTTGAAATGATAATAGATTTAAGATGAAGTTAAATTGATAAAACACCTGATTTGATAGTAAACTCGAAGCATCAATCTGATGGAAATCGATAGCAGCTGATGATTGATTACCAATGTTGATGAAGTGCTAAGAATCGTTAATCTGAAAGCGATGAAAACTCAGGGGAATAAAACAAAAAGCTTGATCAATTGATGAAATCACGATGTAGAGTAAAAAGTACAGCTTGAAAGATCGTTAGTTATTGTTGAAGATGAAGATTAACAGAAATCGACTGAACACTTGAACTTCTACCTTGGATGAAATTGATGATCACAGAGCTACAATCGATAAAAATCTTGTAATGAATTGTTGATGTCGATAGATGAACATAAACCTCAATACCCAAATCAAAGCAAATAAAAGATTGATCAGTGTGAATCGAAGATGAAGGAATGTTGATCGATTAGTATGAATTGGTAGAAAGAATCGAAGTAGCTGGGTTTTGTGATAACGTGAAGATAATAGATCTGATGATCTAAAGTTTAACCTAGTGACTAATCTACCCCTAATTAACTAATCTTTTAGATTAATTAGTGTTAATCACATTTTGTTATGAGCCACAAGATCAGTTTTGATCAATGGCTCAGATTTGGTCCCCATGTCTCACAAAATATAGATGGTCTCAAATAAACCTCTACCTATATATATATATATATATATATATATATATATATATATATATATATATAGGGTTAGGTTCATTTGAGACCACTTATATTTTGTGAGACCGTGAGACGCATTTGTTTATTTTTTTTTTATTTATTTTTTATTTTTTTTAGTTAATTCATGTTCCGAAAATAATATTTAAAAAAAGAATTTTTTGATTTTTCCATTTATTTTGCATTTTAAAATTATTTTTAGAATATGTACAGTGTAATATTCTATTTAGAATATTTCACGGATTTTTCAAAAAAAATAGAATTTTTTTTTATTTTTTTTAATTTTTTTTTTATTTTTTTTAGTTAATTCAAGTTCCGAAAATAATATTTAAAAAAAGAATTTTTAGATTTTTCCATTTATTTTGCATTTTAAAATTATTTTTTAGAATATGTCAGTGAAATATTCTATTTAGAATATTTCACGTATTTTTCAAAAAAAAAAAAACGGAATTTTTTTTATATATTTTTTATATTTTTTTAGTTAATTGAAGTTCCGAAAATAACATTTAAAAAAAGAATTTTTGGATTTTTTCATTTATTTTGCATTTTAAAATTATTTTTAGATTTGATCTCACGGTCTCACAAAATTAGAATGGTCTCAAATGAACCTGAACCTATATATATATATATATATATATATATATATATATATATATATATATATATATATATATATATATATATATATATATATATATATACACACACTTTGTTATCTATAGTTCCCTACGAAGAACACAATGATACATGTGAATATGCCTAAGTTGATCTGTTTAATAGCCATCTTCAATGGCGGCTCTTGAGTTGTGCCAAATTGTCAAAACATTGGAGGATGAGGTTCGTGTTGTACCAACTTCGTTGGATTATTTTGTAGAATTTTTGGTTTTATTATATCATCTTATATTTATGTCGATGTCTTATAATTTTATATGTGAACGAATGTTTGATAATACCGAAGTATTTGATAATACCGAAGTATCTATATAAGTACGGGGATGCAATGTTTAAGAGTAAGATTTATCACAATTAAAGATATACGATATTTCATAAAAACATTTTGGATTATAAATGCTTTTTTACTAAGTTAATGGAATATAAATGAATAAGTCAGTGCAACAAATAGGAAAAAAAAAAGTTAATGAATCTATAAATGCTTTTTTAACAAACAAGTTTTAAGAGTTCTATATATTAGTTAAATACTTTTATTTTCTTTAGCAGTAAATGAGATTGAATTACAAAAATAAGTATTCGTTTTAACGAAATAAAATTTTGCATACTATATTTGAAGTAATCATTACGCTGAGGGATTTCCTATATAGAATATAAAATAAATATGTCACTGATTTTGATGAAGATATGAAACATATCCTTCAACTTATTTTAAAATAAAGATCATATTTTCATTTTGAAGAAATAAAAAACTTTTTTTTTTTATCTATCCATCAATGCAACTTGAGTTTTAAATTCACTATTTCTAAGTTATCAGATTCGAATGACAAAACTTCTACAACTTTAACTACATATTTTGGTATTTAAAATAAACGTGTACATTGTATATAACACTTCATGAGATCTATTATATAAAATATTTTGTTGTCATCCATATGCAAACTCCATACAAATATCATTTAAATCAACACTATATGTATGTATGTATATATATGTATGGCTGCATACGTGTATATGATTAGGTGTTAATGACAATGAAGTTTAAAGGGAGTAGGTTTAGATTGGGGCATGCCTTGATTAATTAGCAAATTAGTCATCACGAGGCGAGGACACCTATCATGATATCTACCCTTCTATTTTTATAATTATAATATAAGATCATTAAGAATATCCATTAGTAACCATTAATATGGTCGGCTCGCTTTTTATTACCACGGGGAAATTGATCGCGCCATGCAGTCGGACAGTTTTTCCATGCCTAATGCGTACAATCAAGACCACTGATTATTTCTGAAAACTCAGTCTCTCTTCATGTGCCAAATACAATATATCAATATCACATGCAATAGGTTTGTGCATATATTATTTGCGAAAAACCTCATAAACACATGCACAAAAATAATCTACACACTTATTTGTGGTCCTCTCAAATACTTTCAAGTATTCATCTATTGTATCTAAGGTTATACCGTATCTTGAATATCTAAGTGCAACTGTACGTTTCTATATAGCATTAAAGCTCATTCTACCTCTAGCATATGAGTTTTGTTTAAAATATTCATATTTTCCTCTAAAACATTAGTAATACATAAAAATAATGTCCTGTTAAGACTGAAACGACTTTCGAATGCGTCATCATTAGAAAGATAATTATCAGAAAAATAATCACATACCAAAAGTTCATGTGTGGCTAGGCAATCTTGATTGATAACTTCTCTTGTATATGTAACATTTGTACGCTCTTCATCGTCTATGTGACATACGTAACATTCGTACACTCTTCACCGTTTTTGTGTTGCACAACATTAATGAATGTTGAGATAAACTCTCCATCATCATCTGAATAAAAATTTGTAAAAATATCATCTATGTGATATTTAGAGAGTATAAAAAAGAAGAATTGTTTGATAAATATAGTGGTATGAGGTTGTATTTATAAGTAAAAATGAAAAAAAAATACATTTTAATCGTTCAACGATCAAATTAAGCTCTCAGATTTGATTAGTCATGGGTCGTCGTCCTCCCCACAACAATCCTCCACTACAACGACCAACAACAGATAACCAGGGTGGTGTTCATGTTCATGGTTCGTGCCACGGTGGAAAAATAAGTCTTCCATGGAAAGTACTCTGGAGGGCCTAAGCAAAATATGAAACTATTCTCCTATTCCATGGGCCAAAGTGAACTGTGCATGATTCGTCTCAAATTGCTATATGGGATTTGATTAATGGGTCTAATCAAACAATGTGATTGGACTAAAAGTAATAAATGTTTAATAATTTGAATAAAACAATAAAGCAAAAAACACAAAAAAAAAAAGATATTTGAACTCTAAGGTCAATACTGAAGTTCTACGTAGAAATGTTTCGTTGTCATTTTGAACTAGAGCTTTTATGAACTTTGTAGCAAAGACTCTTCAGACAACTCGGCAAAAAGAGACTTCTCTAGAAAACTCCACAAAAGTGACTTCTCCAGACAATTGTCTGACCAAGACCGGGCTCTTAAGACAATTTCAAACTGGAACTTCAATGTTGAAATTCTACACTTATCATAGGCCGAGGTTGTTATAGCGACGTTACATTTATTGTTTATGTTATACTCCACATCTCTACAATCTCTCACCTGGATGTTAAAACAAAAACTCATGCTTTAATCCAAGGTGTAATCCAAATCATCTCGAGCTTGCACCTTTGCCTTAAATATGCGGAAGGCCAGGCGAGGCCATACATACCCTCAACTTCTTCATTGTAACTGCCTTACTGAACATATATGATGGATTCTTTGCACCAAGGATCCTTTTCAAGTTAACTGTACCTTTGGAAATCAGTTCTTTGATAAAATAGTATCTCATCTTAATATGTTTTGTCCTACCGTGAAACACCAAATTCTTTGCGGTGTGAACTACATTCTAGTTATCACAACGTAACACATAATCTTCTTGATTCAAGCCTAACTCTAATAGGAAGTTTGTTAACAAAATGAGCTCCTTACTAGCTTCGGCTAAAGCCATATACTCTGTTTTGGTGGTTGAAAGAAAGACACTCTTATGTAGTCTTGAGAAACAACTGATTGTTTTTCCCATATTGTAAAAACATATCTCATGGTGCTTTTACCCGAATCCTCAAACCCCAAGTCTACATCAATAAATCCTTCAAGAATGATCTTTTTTCCCTTTGAAACATAAGGTGTAACACCCAACTTTTTAAAACAAGGTACACTAAAAAAATCACTTATTTTTTAATAAAACACATTAGTGTACAATTATGTTACAAATCCAATACAAACAGTTATCAAGATGATCGGTGCAAAGAAAACAAAATACAATGACCCGAGTTGGGTATCACTCTCTCTCTTCTTTGATCCTTACTTCTAATTAAAGTTACCTACAAAACATATATCAACAAAAAGGATAAGCTAAAAAGAGCTTTGTGGTTAATCCTTAATAATAATTCACATATTAATTATGACATAAAAATACACCACTCATCAGTGTATAGTTTCTTGAAACTTGTTTAACTATTGAAGTTTACATTTACTCATTACCTAACTCATCTTAGTCTTTTTCTACAATCACTCTCTTTCTCTTTCTTCTCTAATCTCTTTATACTCATTCTCTTTCTTAACTCTCTCTCTCTCTCTCTCTCTCTCTCTCTTTATATATATATATATATATATACATCCCTCTCTCTCTCTCTCTCTCTCTCTCTCTTTCACTCTCTCTATCTATCTGTCTATCTTTATCACTATACACATACTTTATCTCCCCCTATGTATTCTCACTATATCTCTATCTTTTTATCTATATATACTTCTCTTCTCCACCTCTCTCTCTCTCTCTCTCTCTCTCTCGCTTTCTCTTTTAATATGTTTCTTTCCTTATATATATATGTATGTATGTATATACCCCTCTCTTTTTTTGGAACCTGAAAGTGAAACTCTAACAATCCTAAGTCTGAAGTCCGAAATCCTAGTGTTCCGAAATGTATGGTCCGGAGTCAATGGTGAAGAGTGGTCCGGAATCTGTCTGGACCAGTAGAGAAGAAGATGCGGAGCAGAAGGCATTCCGGAATGACTCTCATGTCCGGAATGAATGCTGATCCGGAGTCACAATATTTTGTCTTTGTACATTTATTAATTTTGTCTTTGTATTGATGTAAAATTTCATAGGAATTAGTCTTTTGTTATATTAGACAATCAGAATGTCAGAAACATCTCTACTGTCCAGTCCTATGTAAGCTTTGTAGTTAATTCGCTGTAACCTTCACTCCTATTTATAGGATCTTTCAATGCAAAGTCAAATACGAATCTTTAACTTAACTTTTGGAATTTACTCTGTTATTCAAGACTTCTTTCTAACATTCTTCTTGTTCCTCATTTATTAGCTTTACCTTGATCATTTATTCTCATACTTCATTTATGAATTGATCATTTGTTGAATATATTATCTAAGACTTTACTGGTCTTTCCAGCCTTGAAGAACATTTATTAGTAACCAGACATAGACATTGATCATAAGCATTCACTCAAGGTTTGAGTTTTCAAACCTTGTCCCTGCGTATTAGATCTGTTTTGTTCTCTCAATTGGTATCAGAGCTTGAGTTGTTGTCCTTTGAATCCATAAGATCAGATTATAATTGGTTTGAGATTACCTTGGTATTTCAACCATTTCTGTGATAAGGATAAAAGTTCTTCTATATACCACTTTAGCTTGAAGATATCTTAACTTCAATTGCTGCTTCTAATCCTCAACAAATGATTTCAATGCAAATCGCAAATAGTGTGGGTGCCCTACACGTGCCCCATTACTAGTTGTGGAAGAATATGATCACTGGAAAGTTAGAATGGAAAGATTTTTACTAGCCAAAGATAAAGTTGAAGAAATCTGTAGATCCGTCAAAGAAGGTCCTCATGTTCCTGTGAGAATAGTTGTGAGAGATGTTGTTACTCAGCATATGGGTCAAGATGAAACACGTCCAGCTCCTCTAACTGCAGATGATATTGAGAAGCTGCATGCTGACCAAGTTGCTTTCTCAGAAATGGTGTTTGGTGTTCCTCCCTCACTCTTTGAGCACATCAAACTGTGTAAATCAGCCAAAGAAATTTGGGACACTCTTCAGGACCTGATTGGAGGATCGGAAAATATGAAAGACAAGCGCCTCACCTCAGTTGTCAACGACTTCGATACCTTCACTACCACTCCTGGTGAATAAGCGGCCGCAACCTCCAATCGATATCGAATCATGGTCAACAATATGACTGCTCATGGGATTGTCCGAACTCCTTTGGAGTACAATCTTAAATTCATAAATAGTCTAGGAAAAGGATGGGGAAATGTAAAATCTTGTCTCTAAAGCAATGGTTCCTTGAAAAAATTTAAACTCTATCAATTTATGGATGAGCTTCAAGGACACGAATCTAATGTTGCTCAAACCATAAGGGAACTCTCCGGAGGTCCTCTTGCCCTTATTAGCTCTTTCGAACCAACCATTCTGAACTTGTCTACTTCAGATCCTTTTAAGCCCATTGTTCCATCAGTTCAATCATCCACACCCATTTTACACACACAAATCTATCCCGTCGATGATTCAAAAGCTATGGACTCTGAACTCCGTTTCCAACAGGAGTTTGCATTACTCTCAATGAAATACAAACATCCTTTCAATCCCTCTCACAAACCATATCAAAACCAATTTCATGCTCCTCATTACAACAACCCTCAACCATACTCAGCTTCGGAATCTAAATATTCTTCCGAAAATCCTCCAGTATACAAACCAAACCTATCTAAACCAAAATCTACTCCGGAACCTTCTCAAAGTTCTAAATTGGACAAACCAAAAATTTTGTGTCATAAGTGTGGACATGCAAACCATTTTTCAAAGATTGTCTGGCTGATGTTCCGCAAAAACCAAAAGTCAAGGATTCAGCCTACTACGTCCGAAAAGCTCAAGAGATGGCTGAAAGCGAAAAAGCCTTTGTGACAACAGTCTCGAGATGTTAAAGGATATTGGTCATCCGGGAATGATGATGACATGGAAACTGGAAGGAATATGTGTCTGATGGCAAGAAAAACGGTCGAATGTGATGAAGGTTATTGGTCTTCTGGGTCAGAATATGAAGATGATGTTGTTGAACCTCACTATTGCTACATGGCCACCAATGATCCACCTGGTCGAAACATCGTTCAACAGGTAAAATCCATGATCTCTGATAATAATGTTGATTTGTCTCTCTGTGAACATTATCTAACCTAGATTCATATAGACATGAGCACCATCTATAAAGCCTATAAATCAGCCATAGACGCGAGTGAGAAGAAGGAGTGTGAATTAAATCATCTTAAGTTACGTTTCGAGGATAAAAAAATTAAAAATCGAGTCTTTAGAGTGTGAACTTGTAATGTCAAAGGATGAATGTATCATTTTAAAAGACAAATGTGAAATCACCTATTTTGAACGAAATATTTTTATTTCTGATAACAAACGTCTCAATGCTAAGATAGATGCGTTGCATAATTCTATAGACATGCTTGAAGCGGACATTCGGATGACTCATAATTTTCGTCATCCATGGTCTAAAGCACCTGGTCTCGGAAGCGAGTTTCCGAAATCAATTGCTAGTCCCTTGAAGGAATTGCAAAACTTGACATTCATGGGAGAGGTTTCGAACATCAAACATTCGAACACTCCTGTTTCTCCCTTGTCACCATTTGCTGAGACTGCAGACCATTTTGAGTCCCTAATTCCAGAGTTCAAACCAATTGTTGTCAAGTGTCCTGATTCCACGCTACTTCTGCCTCTGATAAACCTGGACCTGAATCGGACCACATAATTCCATCACAATCTTTCAAATTACGTAGATTATGTCCCTAGGAATAATCATATGAACAATTTTGTGGTTGAAGAAAACATTTTGATGACAACTGAAACTGACACCTCTGAGATTGTATGGGCATCCTTAGATGATAAAGTTGAAAAATCAGGTTGTGTCTCCTCGGATTCTTGTGAATCTGACTCCTTAGTAGTCTAAAAAACGAAATTGGTTCCCATTTCTCCTGATTTTAGTCATCCCTGTATTGGAAAAACTTCAAGGTCCTCGTCTCACACTAAAAGAAAACCAATGTTGAATACGAAGGATATCACAGATCCCAAAGTAGAAGCTAGACATGCACATAAGAAGGAAGTTAAGACTAGATAAAATTCTAGGTTCATTGAAAACTCCAAACCAAGTGTAACCCAAAACTCTCATGCATCAATCCATAGTCAAAACTCCTTCGCTCCCACTAAGATCCTTAAAAGATCTTCTGAATCTCTCAGTCATGTAGAACCCAAGAACATAGTTAGTTCTACTTAGCCTAACTCTCATGTAAACGCCATAACCGTCCAAAACACTTCTCCTTGGACTGTTTCATCTGTTTCTATCGCTAAATCTGATGGCACAATTTTTAAACCCAATCTTTCAAAAACCAATGCATCATCAAACAAATCCACAAATGCAAAGAAAACGAATTTTTCAATATCTTCAAAGAAAAATCTTGTGTGGAAAGTTAAATCTATTGTTAATGAAACAACACATCTGAAGGATACAATTGTTTCTAACCCTTCAGAAGTCAAAGGTCCGAAGAAGAAGGTTAGGATACCCCAAGTCATTGACTATGACTACTGGATAGATGAAAAGACATTAGCCTTCTGTCTGTTTCCAAAGAATTCGAAAAATACCACCCAGAAACACAAGATTGGTCGTAAGTCACAATCAAAGTCCAAAGTCCATGTCTACGTCCCAAAGTATAATTCAGAGCCTAAAAACTCCATTACTCACTGATTTTGTAGGCACTTTGTGATTCAGAGCAAGAAACAATATGGTATATTGATAGTGCTTGCTCTATGCACATGACGGGGCAGAAAGACTTTCTACGAGATCTAAAACTTTCTCCAAATGTTGGTTACGTGACATTTGGCAACAACTCCAACTCCCAAATTCATGGTTATGGAATGCACACCAATGGAAACTTCTCTATTTCAAATGTTGCTTACGTAGCTGATCTGAAACATAATTTGATAAGTGTTGCTCAGCTCACTGATTCAAATCGACGCGTGAAATTTTGCAAAAAGTACAGCTATGTAATGACTGAAGACCGGAAAGAATGCTTAATCAAGTCTCTTCGCAACAAGAACATGTACCCGCTCGACATCAATATGATTATTGGCAAACCGCAACTCTGCTTTCTCACCAAAGCAGTTCCTGATGTCAGTTGGTTATGGCACCGAAGCCTTGCTCACCTAAACTTTCGATACATTAATGATCTCATATCTGGTGAAATGGTGAGAGGTTCACCTCTTCTCAAAATTGAAAATGATCACTTGTGTGCTGCTTGTGAGTGTGGCAAGAAATCGAACAAGGGTCATCCTCTTATCATCGAAAAATCCATTTCGAAACCATTGGAACTTTTACACATTGATCTTTGTGGACCTTCCACTGTAGAAAGTCTTCATCACAAGAAATACATTCTTGTGATTGTTGATGATTTCACAAGGTTCACTTAGGTCTTCTTTCTAAGGCTAAAATCTGAAACAGCCTCAGAGTTCATAAAATTCATCAAAGGAATAGAAGTTCTTATCAAACTCCCAGTTACGAGAATCCGAAATGACAATGGATTGGAATTCACTAATTCCACCATTGAGAAATTTCTCATTGAAAAAGGGATCGATCACAAATTCTCAGCTCCGTATACTTCACAACAAAACGGTGTAGTCGAAAGACGAAATAGAACTCTCGTTGAAACTGCTTGATCTATGTTAAAATTTGCAAATCTACCACTCTATCTTTGGGCTGAAGCCGTGTCTTCTGCATGCTTTAATCAAAATCGAAGTATCATCAATCGATGCCTCAACATGACACCGTACAAAGCTATGAGTGGTCGGAAGTTAACAATCTCGTTTTTACATGTTTTTGGATGCAAATGTTTCACCAAGAACAACCATGATCAGCTTACCAAGTTCCAACCTAAAGCTGATGAAGTCATCTTTCTTGGGTACTCCTCAAAATCAAAATCTTACAGAGTTCTTAACCAGTGAACTCATTTTCTGGAAGAAAGCTTTGACATTACCTTTGATGACAACTTCGTTCGAAATTCTGGCCCAACCCACTTCACAACTCATGTTATGGAGTCCGATGCTCCTCCGCCAGGATGTCCGAACACTCAAAAAATTCTTGAAGTTGACTTTGAAACTTTCTTTAGTCCTTCTGAAACCGCATTTGATTTGGAATCCCGAACACAGTCTACTCCTAATTCCAATCAAATCTCTCCTTCGGAAGCCCCTACCTCGCAAAATATCTCCGGTTCGATCCCAAGCCTCTCTCCATTTGATTCCGAACCATTTCAACCTTCTCACGTTGAGGGGGATAATGCTCATCCCTCTCTTGAATCAAATGTGGATGGCTTCTAAGATGCAACTACTAATTTCGATGACTCCAATCCTATCGACATTGATGAAAATGAACATTTCTTTGAGTTTCCTTCTGATGATGATGTAATTCGATCTAATTCAGAAGTTCAGGGGGAGCATCATCCTCACAACCAAACCATTCAGGGGGAGCAAATCAATTCCATTGTTGATATCGGATCAACGGCTGCACAAGAACTTCCAAGGTTACACGTCTGGACAAAGGATCACCCTCTAAATCAAGTAATTGGAAACCTCAATGTTGGTATACAGACTCGTTCTGTTACAAGTATTCAATATGAATGTCATTTCTCTATATTTATATCCATGGTTGAACCCAAATCCATCAAGGAAGCATTAGAGCATGCTGATTGGATTACAGCCATGCAAGAAGAACTGGCTGAATTTGACTGAAATAACGTTTGGACTCTTGTACCTCCACCTTCGGATCATCCCATTGTCGGTACAAGATGGGTATTTCACAACAAGCTTGATGATGCAGGAGTCATTATTCGGAATAAAGCAAGATTGGTGGCAAAAGGATTTACAGATATTGAAGGACTCAACTACGATGAGTCCTTTGCTTCGGTTGCACGTCTTGAAGCCATCAGAATCTTTCTGGCTTATGATGCCCACAACGGCTTCAAAGTTTACCAAATGGATGTTAAGAGTGCTTTTCTTAATAGTGAACTCGAAACCGAAGTGTACCTTCAACAACCTCCATGTTTTATTAATCTTTCCTTTCCGAACTACTGTTACAAACACTGGAAGGCAGTCTACGAACTCAAGCAGGCTCCTCGGGAATGGTACGAGACCCTCACCGATTTTCTCAAATGCTCCGGTTTCCAAAGAGGAATTATAGACCCTACCTTGTTCCAAAGATCAAATGGAAAACATCTCATGTTGGTTCAAATTTATGTGAACGATATCATTTTTGGATCTATGGATTCATCTATGGTTGTTGACTTTGCTAAACTAATGATCAATCGATTCCAAATGAGCATGAATCGGGAGTTAAGCTTCTTTCTTGGCCTCCAAATCAAACTAACTAACATAGGAATCTTCATTCACCAAGAGAAGTATATTGCGGAACTCCTCAAGAAATACTCAATGGACACCAGTGCCTCAGCCAAGATAGCCATGGGTTTCGGTCACAAGATCTTTGTCGATCCCTCAGGTGTTTCGGTTGGTGAAAAGAAGAACTGCGGAATGATTGGATCCCTGCTCTATCTCACAACAAGTCGTACGGATATCATGTTTTCTACATGTTTGTGTGCCAGATTTCAAGTCAACCCAAAAATGTCTCATCTCCTGGCTGTGAAACAAATTTTTCGATACCTCAAAGTTACAAAGAGTCTCGGAATCTGGTACCTAGCAAATGAGAGCTTCCTACTCCAAGCCTACTCAGATTCAAACTATGGTATTCTTCAACTTGATAGAAAAATCACTTCAGGTTGCTGTCAATTCTTAGGTGGTCGTTTGGTTAGTTGGTCATCCAAGAAACAGAACTGCATTGCACTCTCTACAGCCGAAGCCGAATACATCGCTGCTACCAGCTGTATATCTCAGGTTATGTGGATGAAATCTCAACTCTTGGATTATGGTTATCGGTTTCAACGCATTCCTATCTATTGTGATTCTCAAAGTGCCATTGCGATTTCTCATAATCCAATTCAACACTCAATGACTAAGCACATTGATATAAGTTCATCCTGATTGATTGTTATTCAAAGTCCACGTTGTCATTGTAATCAAATTTTCATCTCGGAATATACTTTATAATGGCATCCCAGAATTCCACTCCGAAAAGGTATTGCATTTTGCACTTCGGAATCTCAAAATTTACTTCGGAAGTTTTCTCAACTCTTACTCCGGAATGCTTTCCAAATCATACTCCGGAAACTTTTCTTAGATTTCTCACCGGAATGTTTTTCAAAATCATGTTCAGAAAACCATTTTCAAATCACTATTCCGAATTTTTTTTCTTCGGAATCTCAAACCTTTTCCGGAATCATACTAAACTTTCTTTGTTCTGGAACCAAAACTCACTCCGAATTACATCTAATTCCAGACTACTTTTCAAATACAACTATGTTCCGGAAAACAACTCTTTATCCTTCGGATCATAGTCTGTCCGGAACCGCTCATCTGTAATTCAAAAGGTTAATAAGGCGAAACATTTTTGCAACGGTTACTTTTTTAGAAGATCGTTATCCAATCTTCCTTGAATTTCGTAACACGTTTGCACGCCCCCATAAAGCAATCATCTATTCGCCGTTTAGGGTTTTCCATTTCAAGCTATCAAACACCCAACCTTTCCCCTCCCAGGTCAACTCAACCCCCTAAATACAGTTACCCATTTAACGCGACCCGTTTTGAACTTGGATCCTCATCATTACCTTCCCTGACCCGACCTACTTACCTTACCTATAAATACCCATTGATTAATCCTTTTACCTTTTACCTCTTTACGCGCCAAATACTTCCAAAACCCCTAAAATTCTCCGAGTTCTTAAATGTTCTTCAAGCATTCATAACTCTGCAACAATGGCTTCCCCTCCTTCACCACCAAAAACTGCTCTAACCGCTTCCATTCCCAAGAAATCCATTGCCAAGAAGAAACGATCAAAGGGTTCATCTTCATCAACCTCCGCTGAACCGTTTCTAAGGGACACGACGCAATTGTTTTCCCTGAACCCTGAAGATTATGATGAATCGATTCGTGTTATGGTGGAGTTCATTGCAAACCATCCCATCTCCATCCCTCTCACTAAAGTTCCTAAGCCTACTCTTCCACTTCATCATCTTCACAGAGCTTCTACAAAAATCAAAGAAGTCGATGGTACGTTGGAGACACAAATCATTGGAGATCGAATCGTTCGCATCTACAAATCAACCTTTCTCAAGGCCATCGGTGCTAAACCAAACCCCAAAGGATTCAGACCTTTATGAACCACATTGGATACAATCAAGATTACAGGGCCAAAGACTTCAAGAAATCAACTGTCTCAGGACTCCGGACTGTGCTGATGCACTTCATCATTCGCGGGCAATCGGGTAAGAACGGAGGAACTGATACACTTAGCAAGGACTGGCTTCACGTTATCTATAGCATCTACTCCAGACGTGACAACGCGGTTGATCTTCCGGAGGTCTTATGGAAGATTTCTGCAAGTTTGCCATCAAAAGGAAGGACAATGAAATTTCAAGCCCTAGATTTTGGGCACTGATGATTCAACAAATCTTCAACGAGCTTTCCGAACCAATTCCAGTCTCCACAATTCCTCCGGTGGTATGTGTTTCCTTCAAGGCTGTCAAGGCCTATAGAATTCCAGACCAATCCTCTTTTGGTTCGATTAGACGACTTCCGGACCACATGTTGGCCTTAATCCCTTCCGATTCCATTTATCTGAAACAACACTTAGATACTTCGGTTCTGTTCGACCCAAAAAAACCTACCCCAGTCTCAGTTACGCCCACTTCGGAAGAGGCCAATCCTACCATGTCCGGACCTAAGGTTGAGAAATCTGCCAAACGAAAGAGTTCTCCCACCAAACCAAAGCCTAAAAAGCAGTGTTGCAGAAATCGGCGTTGGCGGCCGATTAATCGCTTGGCGGCCTTAAACCGATTATGATTAGGGTGCTTGGTGGAAATTGGTCAAAATCGGTCAAAGTCGGCCTTGGCGGTCATAGGCGGGAATTTTTTTAAAAATTTAAAAATTTAAATTTTCAAATATTACACCAAAAATTTAAATTTTCAAATTTTTAAGCTTTCAAATTTTAAAATATTAACCTAAAATTTTAGAAATTTAAATTTTCAAATACTTAGTTTTTTAGGGAATATTGATTTTTTAAATGATTTTATTAATAATTAAGGGTCTCCGATTAATCCCCACCTAGTCCGATTAATCACTTATCGTCAGTCGACCGCCGAACGATTTTTACAACATTGCTAAAAAAAGAACCAAAGTCAGCTCTTCCTCTCCAAAGGAAGATGCTCATGACATTCAGGTTGACTCTGGCCGTCTGAACACCCCTCCTGCCCACTCATTTGAGGTCCCCTCAATGTTTCAATATCATCTGCACACACTCACTGGGAGTCTCCACATAATCCACCCTCACCTTCCCAAAAAGGTGATGTCGGTGTTGATCATAGTTCCTTGTAGCCCACTGGAACACACCCACGAGTCTCTTTTAATATCCTACTTGTTTCTTACACTAGCACACACTCTAGAACCCATATTCCGGACCCTAAGCATTTCGGAGCTTGAGCAGTCTCTCCGACTCTGGATGCCTCAACTGGTCTGATACCCGGAAGGTGTACATGACGACCAGGTGCTAACGATCCCAAATGGGAAGACTATGTCAACAAGTCCGTTTCTAGACGTCCGGATCTGACACGTGCTTAGGTGGAATCCACTCTTACTTCTATTTACAAAAGGGCTCATCAAAGTAATCTTCCTTATGTTCCTCCTACTGATGATGATGCTGATGAACAACTGGCTTCGGAACAACCACCAATCACCACGCACACCAACGTATTCCAGACTGATTCGGATGAAGAACTCCCTAAAGAAATCATGCTCTCTGATGATGGAAAATCAGTTCCGGACCCCCACTTAATGTCATCCGTCCTCTTTCAATCCAAACCATCTACCTCCAAGTCTGCCTTTGACTTCGGATCATCTTCGTCAACCACTCCGGATGGTGTACTTAACTCCAAACTGCATGAAGATGATGTTGCAACCAATCTTGGTCCATCCACAAATACTTCTTCACGATAAGCTCCTCTGTAAAACTAATACTGACTCCGAATCATCAGCTGGTGACTATATTGATCCCTTTGCTCTTCTCGAGATTCAGAACAACGTCTCAGATACTATGAAGAAGGTGTCATCTATCGAAACATCCGTAACAGAGCTCAACACGAAAATGGATCAAAAAGTCTTCGGACTTAATTCCAAACTTGATGCCATCCTATAGTCTCTGTCACACCAATCCGGACCCTCAGTTGTAGAATGAGAAGCTCAGCTTGACCAACTGATCTCTATCCGGCTCAAGCACTCTCTCGAAGAAGTTGAAGCGAAATACGATGCCTCGGTAGAACACTATCTTGACACCATCACCTCCATGCTTAAAGTCCATGACGACTTGGTGTTTGTTACCAATGATCTCATTAAGCAGACCAATGTGCGTCATGAGAAACAAATCCAGAGACTAGAGAAGGATATAAAGAATAAGGACCAGATGAATCTCATCATCCAACAAGTCTTCTTCAAACTTCTTTGATCCACTTGGAACATTGTTGATGTTCCGAATTGAATGTTTGATGAGATGTTAGCCGTCCTGAGACATCTGTCCGATCACTTGGCTGGTCAAGCACCTACATCTACGACCTATGACAATCTCACCAAACAACTCAACACTAGTCTCCAAAAAGTGTTTAAGAAATTTGATGAGGTAAAGGAATCTTAAATGCTTGCACCGGTACGAAGGTTTCCCGGTGCAAGAGGGGGAGAAGGCCCTAGCCAACCTTGGAAACCCACCTCAGAGTTTACATCCGAGATGAAGACCAGAATTCCGACGATGAAGTCCAAGTCATGTCCGAACTTCTAGGAAACTCCTCCGAAGAGGAGGATGATAGTGAAGAAGAAGAAAAATATGTCACCAAAGGAGTTCTAGGTCTCGAGGCTCCAAAGAAACTATTCCCAAAGTCAATGATTGAGGAAGAGAAGAGGATATGGTCTGTAACCTCATGGCCATCCTCTTTACTAGATGTTCTTCAAAGGGCCATTCAAATGGCCAAAACCAAGTCCTTCCTCACAACTCAAGCCTTCAGAGCCACTCCTTCCATTCTCCCACCAATTCCGGCCCCAAAAATTGCTGAAATAGACCAACACTCTCCACTCCGGATCCCTGATGATATTCCGGAAGATCCTCTTCCGAACCCCACTCCGGAATATGTAGTGGATGAAAATATGTTGGTCATCATGGGCGCTCTAAAATGAGACAAAGGCAAAAAGCTCATGACTGATGATCAACAAGCATTCTATTCCGGACATCCTATGAAACAAAAACATGGATGGTCCCAGGAGGAAATCAATCAGGCATTAGAGGACAACATCCAGATTCAAGCTCTTAAGGATAATCCTGATCCGATGCGTGGGTATCTCCTCTTTGCCATGAAGGCATACTCCGAGACCAAGAAATTGTTCCATGTATGTACTACGATCTTCCATCCAACGATTCTGAACAAATTGATCTTCCTCTCTCTCTCTCTCTCTCCATATAACAAGTACAACATCAAATTTGCTCTGCTTCACCCAAATAATGATCCGGAAGTAATCATCCGGACCGAACGTGAAAGGCTTGAACCATTCTATTCCAAGAATGCTCAAACGTTTAAGCAGGTATGGACCAGAAAGAGAATCACTCAAGTCCATGGATTTTCAAGAAAAATCCTAGTGAAATTCGATCTTAGCTGCCCACTCTTTCGATTTCATGTCCTCCGGAACAAGCCTTCCCACCGAACCATTACTGATGCAGACTTCCCTTCCATTAATCTGAACGACATCCTAACCATGGCTGCTTACTTTCAAGGAATGCAAAATAGCGATATCAGCATGAGTGCTTTTCATGCCGCTCTAAGCTTCCTGAAAGATTACGTTGCTGAATTCTGCAGATGCGACTATGAGCTGGCACATCTCTACGGAACTGAAGACTTCGTTGCGAAAAACACTTATGTTCTTCTGGAAGATGAGCTTCTTGAGGATGGTCCAACTAATGATCCGGTTCTAGGGTTTGTCTACACTACCAAGAAGACAAACAACAAGGACTTTTTCTATGTCCTTGACAAACACCTAGTTCCAACAAAAGCCCTTCGGAAGTTCATCTCTCGAGCTTCAAAGTATAAAGCTCTGGAAAACGTCAAAGCAAAGTTTGTAAGTCAATTGGCCTGGTATATTGTGTTGGATTAGGTGTCTAAGTTCATAACTATTTCTGGATTGTACTTGACCTGATTAGCATGGTCCATTTGGGTTGCATGGCATTGCAACACTTGGATAGACTAAATGAGAGAAAGGACACTAAAGGATTGTTAGTATATAATAAGTTCTAATATATTAATAATATTATTTAATTTGTATTGATCAAAGAATTAATTTGGAATTAATTAAGTGTTCAAAAAGAGACTAATTAAATATTTGGGGTTGATTGTGTAAATAATCTATTCTTATATAGTGGGCTAATGATCCATGGTTTGTATGGATTGGGCTAAAACCCATAAGGTGCTCCATGGGTAATCCATGGAGGTTACAAACCCATGGATCATGGAATATGAAAAGCCATGACAATTAGGGTTTACACGGTGTAACCCTACTTGTGCAACAACTATATAAGATGCTCTAAGGCAAGCAAAATCGGCCACTAAGGGAAGAACAAGAGGGCTATCCGATTTTGAGGTGTTAGTGAACTTCTCTCAAGTCTATTCCAATAGGAGTAGTGTTGTGTGAGACATTTGAGACATTACACTTGAGGTGCTAGGCTCATAAGGTTTTCAAGGAATCCAAACTACAAAAGGTATGCTCTTCTTCTAGCATTTATGTTTAAAAGTTCCCCATGGTATGCTAGATAGGTTAAGAACCTTGGAAATCAATTTTGCATGTATCATAGTAAACCATAGATCCAAGGTTTCTAGGTTTTCATGAACACCTTAGGAGTGTTAGAATGCTCAAAACCCTATAGTGGTATCAGAGCCTAGGCTTGTTTGTTTGATACTTGATGCAAAATTGTGAAAAAAAACTCAGTTTTTCTGCACTCTGCAACATGAACTCGCTGAGTCCATGGGGGGACCCGACGAGACCATGACTAAATTCATCCTAATCGTCGAGTAGGTTCGTGCACTCGACGAGTAGGAGTCCTAGAATACAGATTTTCAAGTTTTGCTGCTGGAAATGGACTAGAAACATTACCCTAAACTGTTTTGGTCTTATAAAACTTGTTTTAGATGGTGTAATGGTTATGCTAATCCATTTTCAATAGCTATTATCAAAATTTCAAGTTTTATATGGTTAATTTTATGATTCTTGAAATTGTTGATATGCATGTTCATGAACTTATGAGTTTAGAAGATCATATGAATTATTTGTAACTTGCTTGTTAGTTTAATTCTTGATCATTATGTGTTTTAATGGAATCCATAATTTGTCCTCAAGTTATGGATTACCAAAAGTCATTCTTTTAAAGTCCATTAAAGAAACACATAGGTTACATAAAATGAAAATTCACTCATTTTATTAAACCATTAACTCATAAGTTATGAAAGATGAAGAGTTTTGAAAGTTACAAAACTTGACCTCAAGTTTTGGAACATGTAAAGTCACTTTAAAAACTTTAGTTCCAACCCCCAGAATTTTAAAAGTTAAAATTCAACCCTTATACTTTGTAGTATTATAAGTTAATAATAATTATATATGTATAAGAGCAAGTTGTCTTACCGTTAGTAGGCCTCATTCACGAAGCCGATCTATAAGGGGCGTATAAGGTTGTTGTCTATAAAATGGCAGCTTAATGGGTGTCCACTCTCACCCACCGCTTCCTTGACTGGTGGAGGGTCGTTAGCTGAACGGGTAGGACAAAGACTATAATTCTCCCTTCATTAAAAGTATTAATGTTAAATACAAAGTAACTAAATGTTTTATAAATTCCCACTCTTAGTTACTTTAGGAAAAATGTGAATATGGTTCTAACCCATGAAATTACACTTTGTACTTTTCTTAAGTTGGTTAGTGGAGCGCGTGAGATTAACCGGCACACTAGCTGGACTTAACACGGTAGGCAAAGTGTAACTTAATGTTTATCATAGTATAAATGGAGCGCGTGTGGTTAACCGACACATCGATTGAGGGGTAAACATTTAGGGTACCAAGTAATTTGCATGGTTACTTCACACCTTGTTTTGTGATCCTTGACATACCAGTCACAAAACTTGAAGGGCACACTCGAGATTTAAAAATGCCATTGAAAAGTTTAATGTATCTCAAAGAACCTAGGAGTTTGAAAACCAATTAAAACCTATAACTTATTTCGTTTTTCATGGTGGAAATTGGTGAATCGTCATTCACCTACCTTCAAATATTTTATAGCTTGGATTACGACATCCCTTTTCTAAGATATAAAATATTGTGTTGGGTTGTAGCCATAATATTTCATCTTAGGTGTTATATTAAGGACTTAAATCAACTAACTTGAATATCTCTCATTGTAGATGTCTGGTTTAGACAACTATGATCTTCCCAAATCTCATAGAAATCATACTTCTCTACCTCCACCTCCTCCATTTATTCTCCATGACCCACAAGCTCAAATACTTGAAAAATTCAAGGTCACTCAAGCCCTACTAGCAATGAAACATAAAGATGGAAGACCTGTGTGTACTCATGTCATAGGAATGAAGTCACACATTGAGAGGTTGAGAATGTTGGGTCTCGTTGTCCCAAGGAAGTTGGCTATTTACTGGGTTCTTCAGTCACTTCCTGAGTCATATAGTGAGTTCATTAAGAACTACTATCTGAAAGATCACGACATGACCCTAATAGATCTATCTTATTTGCTTGTTGTTGCTGAGTCAGAAATGATATGGTGAAATGGCCAAGAAAATATGGGTGGAACGTCTATTTCTCAAACTTCCATGGAACTTAACAATGGTAACATTGGAAATCCATAAAAGCTTACTCTTCCCAATGGAAAGGGATCGGCCTTGGTCAACCCGATTGACCAAAAAGTAAAGGGAAAAACTAAGTCTGTGATTGTCCCGTGTACCATTCCCAAAGAGTCTATATGTTTTCATTGTCAAGAGAAGGGGCATTGGTTGCGAAACTGACCTAACTACTTGAAAGATCTAAGAGAAACGGAAAAATCAAAAAGGTTTGAATCTGCGTCAGGTAAGTCCACTATCTAACTCTGTTAAGTTCCTTATTGATTATTCTTAATACAAAATGTGACTCGGTTACATTTTGGTGTTGGGCTAGATCAAGCAAAGGGAAGGAAACTTAAAGAAAGACTATGTTGAATCAGATCGCGAAGATGGATTTCAATCGCATGGTTCGAAGATTGGATTCTTGAGCTACTACTTAGGAGTTATGATAGATTGCTAGAAAATATGTAATATCATAGTTTTCATTTAAATTTGCATTGTAAGGAAAAGTTTTTTCTGCATTTATAAATAAATAAAATTTTATTCTATTTTATTATATCTCCATGCAATGACATTTTATGAAAAATTGATGTTTGTAAGGTTCTAGCAATAATGGAAATTTGAATTTGATTCTTTCATTTGTGGTAGTGTCTAAATTTACCAAATAAAGAAGATTCTCGTCAACCAAGTTTCAATTAGACCGAAACTTGGAATCATGCAAGTTATATAGTATAATGAATGAGAATTTTAATCTTTAAAAAATTAAGACTAATTCCTTGTTTACATGTATATGTGAGTCAAGTGAAGGACTAAGGGATCCAGTACACATTCTTGTGCACGGGTCAAGGTCCACCACAAAAGATCGATAAGACTATTCGTCATGATTTACTAAAGTTGAGTAAATATGGTTATACTTACCAGTTTAAGTATAATTCTAAAATATTGGAAAAGTTTCGATGTATTGCAGGACAAATGAGAAGAATCAAATTAGGCAGAAAGATAAAAGTTTCTCAAATCTGAAAAGATGGGAGAGTAATTTAGTATCATGTTTTGTGATCATCTTAATGATTAAGAAACCATATCACAATTGATCCTTTAAGGACATCTTAGTGCATTCTTATGGCTAAGAAGAGAAATCATGAATTGTTGAAGTGGTTAAATCAAGAAGCTGAGTCATACATCGTTCCAAAACAAGTCTTAGAGTCATACTCCAAGATTGTAACTTGAGTGACATATCTTAAAGAAAGGTTTATAACACTTGTCAAATGTAAGAGTAAAATGTGTCCTACTCTTGTACATTTGAAATTGGTAAGCTCTTATGTTTTAGATAAAACAAAGACCAACTAAGGCCAATTATGTGAAGTGTTTGTCTTGATAAAGAATCCACACTATCTCTTGAATAGTTTGCAAGTGAGTCTTATATGTCAAGAGGACAGTGGGAGTCTTAAAGATCTTGAAAAAGATTCTGGATCTAATCAAGAAGAAAAACCTATAGTTTATCACTAGCACACGACTTGAGGTTTATAACCTATCGTGTTGATATATTCCTATTTCTGTGCCCATTCTAGTTAAAGTTGGCTTTGCGTATGAGTTCTGAGAGTTCTCAATTGGTTGCATAACAAATTGGAAGCAATGGCAGACCCTTGTGCTGCCAGGTGGCAAGAAGTTAATATTTATTATTGTATAAGTATTTACAAAATTGTATTCTAAACTTAATTTTCTGAATATGTAAGGACGTATGAGTAATGTTTTTCAATTATTCTAATCAGAATAACATACCATGTACTATGTAATGTAATAAAAAATATGATGAAATGGGATCAAGTACCATTTCTGCTTCATGCTAGACTGGTCCAAATTCATCTTTCAATTCACATGCTACTGACAAGGAGGATAGTAACTAACCTAAACCTTTCACTCAGATAATCAAAATAATAAAAACAATGAGGAAACATGTTTCAAGCTTCAAGCTTCAAGCATCAACATAGTTTTAGATTTTCCCTATAATGATTACACCAATCTTTCATATATACACCATTTAGTGTACTTGTCTAAATATTATGGAAAAAGAATAACATTTATATCAACAAGAATATTATTTAATCATTTAGAGGCAAACCATTGATAAAACATGTTCCAAGCTCCAAGCATCATCATGGTCAGATATTTCCCTACGATGCAAGCACCAATCTTTCAAACATGCATAAATATACATCATGATACTTAAAATAAAATATAAAACATACTATTATTATAACCATAATAATATACAATTACATCAAGATTTAAACAAAATTATGCTAAAATCAATCTCCTACCTTTTATGTTTGAAAAAAAATAATATTTAAACAAAACTATAGTGAAGCTTATATGAGAAGCAAACGTTATATCATATTTCACCAACTGTGACTCATATTTTGTAAGTATACACATATTCTTAAAGAGGAATTAAGTCGTAGGAAGGAGGGAGTGATACATCAGACTCATTATTCATTTAGGACTTTCATCAAACATGTAGAGTGCATTTTTAGTTTAAGAGAAATTGCTCAATAATAATAATTTTTTGTACATACCTCATTAATTTATAGAAAGAATACATATTAGCTCAAAGATTCGTTGTTTTTGCTTGCTTTTCTTTACGTAATATGTGCTCGAATGCCCAGGAAAAAAATACATCTTGAAACAAATTATTAATAGCTGAAATCAAAGCCTCTAATTGAGAATACATCTAAGATGATGATGAATTGCTGAAATCACAGATTTGATTGTAAAAAAATCAAATCTTGTAAACTGTTGGAAATCGATATCAATTGATGATCGATTTGCTGCTATGAACTGATGAAAATTAATGAATTGACTAACAATCGAAACTTGAAGTTCTTGAATATCATACTTTTAGTTGCAATTGCATCAAGTGAAAGAGATAACTTTCTGTGGAAGATTTGATCGATTTGGCTGCGATTGAGAAAATCATTAGACGAATGGGACGACATCTTGTTACGTTAAATGATGAATTAGAGATAAAGCATGACTAGTTATTATGATTAGAACATTAACTAAACTGCCCCTAAGAAATTAATTAGGCACTTTAATCTGGGTTATTTTTTAGCCACAAGATCAGTTTTGATCAAAGGCTAAGATTTGGTCTTCATGTCTCACAAAATATAGGTGTTTTCAAATGAACCTCTACATATATATATATATATATATATATATATATATATATATATATATATATATATATAAGATCATACGAAAACATAAATACTTTGTGAAAATGCGAAAACAGATTTTATCTTATAAAAATCAAACACATGTACTTTAGAAATTGAGTAAATTACTTAAATCGTCCCTATGGTTTAGTCAAAATTGCACATTTGGTCCCTAACTTTTTTTTTGCACTCGGATCGTCCATGTGGTTTGATTTTGGTGCATTTTTCGTCCCTATGGTTTGGTCAAAATTACACGTTTGGTCTCTAAATTTATGTATGTAAGGGACGAAAAACGCAACAAAATCAAACCACAGGGATGATCCAAGTGAAAAAAAGTTAGGGACCAAACTTGCAATTTTGACCAAACCATAGGGATGATTTCAGTAATTTACTCTTAGTAATTAAATTTATTAACAATAAATTCAAAATAATAAGTTTGCATGAGAGTGTGTTATGGTAATATAGATTTAAATGTGATTTTAATAACAATTTCTCTTTTTTTTTCACATCCTTAACCACTTTTAAATTTAAGTTTTTATAATAAAAAAAATCAAAAAACATGTTTTGCTTCTATGAAACAATTTCTCATATGTCATCGATTATCATGATGTGGTTCTAAATTTGGATGGATTCTTGACCAAAGTATATGGTTGAGGTGACACAATCTTAATAGTGAACCTTTATTAATCAAGGAACCAATCAATCAATCTAAAATTTCAGAATTTAAAGCGATCAACAGCAAAAGGAAATGTTGTAGATTTTAACAATTGACGCACATGTACTGGATTATAACAAAACTAACTTCATTTTTTTCATTAAAATTTTTTCGACCATGTTTTTTATCGAAAAAAAAAACCAAGTATACCATTGTTTATGATTTTTCGTCTTCTTTCAATACAGATCTATATTGATATACAAAAAATGATTTTTTTTAAAAAAAAAAACCCACTTAATTTCTTTGTTTTCTAAAAAGTTAAGGCCTATTTTTTTTATCAAATAAATTTAACAAATATATCAATTGTAACATCCCAATGATAAGGTACTTTTAATTTTGACCCTATAATTTTATTATATTGCAATTTAGACCCTAAGTTCAAGAAATAGAGCATTGAAGGACCTAGTGACATATTTGTAATTTGAGTGTTGGGGGAGTACGCCATGCATACGAATGTACGCTAAGCGTAAAAGGCCGCGTTGTGCGTACATATATACACAGGACGTACGTGTCAAGCATGCAAACCCTAATTTTTAGGGTTTGCCTTGTATTTAAACCCCATTATAGCCTCATTTCCCCTCACCTCATCAGCCTCCATCCACTCCTATGTTTTTGCAACCCAAATCCATCTTGTGAAGCATTTCTAAGCTTGAGAGTGTGTATTTTGTGCTTTTGAAGAAGAAGGAAGGAAGGAGAGACCACCTTGGAGGAGTGAAGCTATTTAGATCCAGGATCACACCACCTTTTGGCACCATTTGGAGATATAAATTTTTGAACTTGGTGAACTTTCATTTAGATCTTGTGTTGGAATGATTTTTGGTTCTTTTTTTCCTAAATGTGGAGATTCATGAACATAACATGTTTTTGACCCATTAAGCTGTCCTTTCAGACCTTTACGAGGGTCTTGAGTCATAAAAATGGGTTCCAAATGGTTAGTTTTCATCCGTGCATCATTTAGAAGGTCTTAATGGATTAAGAAGTAGATTTAATCACTTAATCGGCATGAAAAGTCATAAAGTTGGAAACTTTATGACTCTTGAGGGTATTTTAGCCATGGATATGAAAAAAATGGATGTGAGAGCTTAAGCCAGTAAGATCTTAATGAGATTTTGGACATCTAGGAGTACACCCGGCATACCTGGAGTACACATCGCATACGAGTTCAACCAATCTGATGGTGGTCAACGCTCGAGTGTACCCATCGTATGTTTGGAGTACTCCCCGCGTACTCACTCTGTGTTGACTCAAGTTGACATGACAGGGTTGAATCAGTTGATTTGACCAGTTTGACTTTGACTTTGGCCACTTTTGACCTAAGGGTATTTTGGATTTTAATGGAGATTGGTCATTTGGTTGAATAGGTGACGGTTCGAGCCGAGATTTGGAGTCGAGACCTTATTAGCTATTGTTCTGTTTGTGAGGTGAGTTTTTCCTAACTGCACTTGCGGGTCAAAGGCACCAAGGCAACCCATTCAATTAAATATCTTGTTATGTGATAGTATGTTATCATGCCATAGTGATCTGTTAGATCGGTACCCTAGTAGATAGGATGATGGTTAGCTTAGTGATCTATAGATCTACCTAATTTTCTGTTGACTGATTATGTGTTTTGTTGGATTAGTGTCTAAGTCCATAACTATATTTGGTATGTACTTGACCCGATTGGCATGGTCCATTTTGGTTGCGTGGCATCATGCATTTGGATAGACTAAAATAAGAGAAATAACACTTAAGGTTTATAAATATATTATAAGTTCTAATATATTAATAAGATTATTTAATTAGTATTGATCAAGAATTAATTTGGAATTAATTAAGTGATCAAAAGGAGACTAATTAAATATATGGGTTGATTGTGTAAATTATCCATACTTGTATAGTGGGCTAATGGTCCATGGATTATCAAGTTGGGCTAAACCCGTAGGATGCTCCATGGTATTTTTGTACCCATGGATCATGGAAATGAAAGGTCGTGACAATTAGGGTTTACATGGTGTAACCCTAATTGTGACACACTATATAAGCATCTTATTCTTCCCAAAAATCGGGCACTATGAAGGAATGGTGAAGGCTAGCGGATTTCATGAAGTGTCTCATTTGTCTCAAGTTATTCTAAGTGTATTTGATGTTGTGTGAACCATTTGAGGTGTCACACTTGGGGCACTAGGCTCTTGAGCTCCATGGAATCAAGCTACATTAAAAAGGTTTGTATTCTATCTAGTTTTGTTATACTAGTACTTATGATTATATGCTAGTTAGGGTAATACCTTGAAATATTCATATTTGCATGTATAATAGTGAAAACATAGGTCCAAGGTATTTAAGGTTGCATGTACACTTAGGAGTGTTAGAATGTTCAAAACCCAACAGTGGAATCAGAGCCTAGGTTTGTTTTCTTGTTATACTTGCAAAATTGGCTGAAAAATCAAAGCTTGTTGCTATCTGCTCAACAGACTTGCCAATTCCATGGAGGGACTCGACAAGTCCAAGGCTAAATTCATCCAACTCGCCGAGTTGGTTCATGCACTCGACGAGTTGGACCCCAGACAACATATCTTCGACTGTTTTGGCTAGAATTGGAATAGGAACATTACCCTAAGCTGTTTTTCAACTTATAAACCTGTTTTTGGAGTGGTAATGTTCATGCTAATCCATTTTCATATATAATTGTCAATAGATCCATGTTTTATATTAGCTTAATGGTTAGGCTAATTACATGAAAAATTTTGATGGAATTATCTTGTTCTTATGAGTTGCTTAGATTAATAGAAAAGTTATGTGAAATTGTTGTTTCCAATCCATATTAATCTAAGAGTTGGTTCTAAAATGTGTTTTTGTAACTTGTCCTCAAGTTATATGAAAAGTCACATTTAAGATTTATAAAACTCATAAATTTTCCATAGGTTACGAATAAAGAAAAGTCATATTCTTTTAATAGTTTAAAGTCTTCCATAACTTGTCCTCAAGTTATGGAACGTGACGAGTTTTTTGAATTAAAACTACCTTAAACACATCAGTTATGGAATTGAATAGTTTCAAAACTTGCCCTCAAATTTTGGAATTTGTAAAGTTTTCCCTAATGAATACTTTAATTCCAAGTTAAGCCCTTAGAATTTTAAAAGTTAAAATTCAACCCTTATACTTTTTAGTATTATAAGTTACTAATATATATATATATATATATATATATATATATATATATATATATATATATATATATATATATATATATATGTATGTATAAGAGCAAGTCAGTCTTACCGTTAGTAGGCCTCCTCACGAAGTCGGTCTATAAGGGGGTATAAGGTTACTGCCTATAGAATGGCAGTTTAATGGGTGTCCACTCTCACCCACCGCTTCCTTGACTGGTGGAGGGTCGTTAGCCGAACGGGTAGGTCAAGGACTAGAATTCTCCCTTCACTAAAAGTATTAATTATAAATACTAAGTAACTAAACTTTTATAAATTCTCAATCTTAGTTACTTAGGAAAAATGTGAATTTGGTGCTAACCCATGAAATTACACTTTGCATTTTGCTTAACTCGGATAGTGGAGCACGTGTGGTTAACCGGCACACTAGCTGGATTTAACAAGGTAGGAAAAGGGTAACTTAATGTTTATCATAGTATCAGTGGAGCGCGTGTGGTTAACCGACACATCGATTGAGGGCTAAATATTAAGGGTACCGAGTATATTTTGCATGGTTATTCACACCTTGTTTTGTGATCCTCGACATCCCAATCACAAAATTTGAGAGGGCACGATTGAGATTGAAACATGCCATTGAATAGTTCAATGAATCTCAAAAAATCTAGGAGTTTCAAATCCAAGTAAAACCTAATTAAATTATTTCGTTTTCATGGTGGGAATTGGTGAATCGTTATTTTCCTACCTTCAAATATTTTATAGCTTGGATTACGGCATCCTTTTCCAAGTTATAATAGTATTGTGTTGGGTCCTAGCCTTAATATTTCATATTGGGTATTATATTAAGGACTTTAAATCAACTATCTTGAATATCTCCCAAAATATGTATGGTTCAGACATTTATGATCTTCTTAAAACTCTTGGAACAAGCTTTCCAAATGAAGATGATTTCCCATAAATCATTCTTCACGACCTCCTCCAATTATTCTCCCTAACCCACAAGTTCAAGGTCAATCTAGTCCTATTGGAAATCAAGGTCTATGTGTGCTTACATCTTAGAGATGAAGTCACATATTGACAAGCCGGGAGAGTTGGGTGTCAAAGTCTTAAGAAAGTTGGTTATTCAATCACTTTCTAAGTCACATAGTGAGTTACCTCTGGGACTACTATGAAATAGACTATGACATGACCCTTAATGATCTTATCTATTTGCTTGGTGTTGCTGAATCAACAATGATTTGGAGCCTTGGTAAAGCAAATTTTATTAGTAGATCAACTTCCCAAACTACCATGGACATTGACAATGGTAACATTAGATATCTAGAAAAACCTTCTCTTCCCAAGGAAAGGGATTGACCATAGTCAACTCGGTTGACCAAATGGTAAAGAGAAAGGCAAGTCTGCAATAGTCCCATGTACCATTCCCAAAGAGTACATATGTTTCTCGTGCCAAAGTATGGGGCATTGATTGCAAAGCTGCCTATTTATCTGAAAGATCATAAGGTTGATCAAGTCAAGAAGTTTGACTCTACTTCAGGTAAACTCCACTATCTAACTCTGTTAAGTTTCTATTCTGAGATTCTTATTACATGATGTGACTGGGTCACATGTTGATGTTTTAAGAATCAAAGAAAAATGAAGAAATTAAAGGAAGTATATGATGATTCTGATCGCGAAGATGGATTTCGATCACATGGTTCGGTGATCAGAATTTTGAGTTATTGCTTAGGAGTTATGATAGATTGCTAAGAAATATGTAACATCATAGTTTCCATTTAAAGTTGCATTGTAAGGAAAGTCATTCCACATTTGATAAATAAATAAAATTTTGTTTTATTTTATATGTCCTTGCAATGGCACTTATGGAAAATTGATGTTTGTATATTTCTAGCAGTAATGGAAATATGAATTTGATTCTTTCATTTGTGGTAGTGTCTAAATTTACCAAATAAGAAAGATTCTCATTACCCAAGTTTTTAGGCGGATAGAAACTTGGACTCATGCAAGTTGTATAGTATGATGAATGAGAACCTTCAGCTTTGGAAAATTAAGACTAATTCCTTGTTCACATGTATATGTGAGTCAAGTGAAGGACTAAGGGATCGAGTACACATTCTTGTGCACTGGTCAAGTCCACCACAAAAGATCGATAAGACTATTCGTCATGATTTACTAAAGTTTAGTAAAGATGGTTATACTTACAAGTTTAAGTATAATTCTGAAACATTGGAAAAGTTTTGATGTATGACAGAACGAATGAGAAAAATCGAATTAGGCAGAAAGATAAAAGTTTTTCAAATCTGAAAAGATGGGAGAGTACTTTAGTATCATGTTTTGTGATCATCTTAATTATTAAAGAACCATATCACAATTGGTCTTCTAAGGAAATCTTAGTGCATTCTTATGGCTAAGAAGAGGAGTCATGAATTGTTGAAATGGTTAAATCAAGAAGGTGAGTCATACTTTGTTCCAAAACAATTCTTTGAGTCATACTCCAAGATTTTAACTTGAGTGACATATCGTAAAGAAAGGTTTATAACACTTGTCAAATGTAAGAGTAAAAGTGTCACACCCCAAAACCGAGAACAGCGGAAACGTTCTGGGGCAGAGGACGTCATGTAATGTATCACAACAATGCTAAGTAGTAAACAAGCAACAACATCATCCATTGCATTAATAGTATAATTGTAATTACATTTGAGTTCTTTCATAGTATAATTCTACAAAAATGAATATTCAGAAATAAAAGACGAGTCTTGATCGCTCCGTCTTCACAAAACCTGGTAGTCGTACCTGTCAATCCGTATCCTGGGAATACAAGTTATTTTGAAAGCGAGTATCAGCAATAATGCTGGTGAGTTCATAAGTATTTATGTGACTTTGATTTGTAAAGCTGTAAAGAAAGATATGTAATTGTTTGAAAGAAAGTTTGTACCAACGAATATGTTTGTAAGTAATTGTAAACGTTTGAAACTTCTAGAAAATCCCATATTTTCTACTAGTATAAAGTGTAGCCTTCTACCAAGACCCGACTGGTTTGAATGTTTGCTTTTAGAACTCCAATATTTTCCCATAAGGGGTGATAGTTTAAAATTTCCAAAAATGAATTACTATGGTGTTTTTCATGTCTAAAATGGTAGATTTGTGCAAGTATATATTTGCTAAAGTATTTGATAACCCCATAAATCAATGTGTTTTTTAATACTCCATGTGAGTTTTATAACCATGCTAATGACCCAGACTGCCTGTAACAACGTTCTTCAGGCGTTGGAACTGTTATGATGTTTGTCACCCCAGGCCTGCCGGCCTAGCTGTAGCTAACAGCTTAGGTGTGGGATTGTCAATCCCGTATAGATCTATACACAAGTATCACGCTCCCCTACAAGGGATTATGGTATATAATACAGGACTTAATAATGCATACTCGAAAGTACGTGAAGCGTCTCACAACCTAGTATAAAACAGATTTACGTATGAAAAATGTCCGTTTGTTCTTTTATATGAAAATATCTCTTTGATATGGTACTTGTAGTATGTAAAATGAATATCTAGTACACTATCTCATGTAATCGCATTTCTTGAAATTGTATGTGTTGAAATTGTATGCTTTGTAATTGTATGTAATCATATCTCTTCGCATAGTATGTAATGTATTTGTATAGACTCATGAATAGACTAAATTTTGTATGATTCCTGGTACTTGGAATGGTAAATAGTATGTCTTAACTATACCTATTATGGTTACTGATAATGTGTGTGTATAATCGAAATATGCCTTTGCTACCCAAAGGTACTGAACCAACTGAATAGAAAACTTTTATGTCTATATCTGTATATATCTTATGTATATATATATATATATATATATATATATATATATATATATATATATATATAACCACACATGTATAGGCGTGCATTTGTCAAATAAAATATAACAGAGTTTTGTATATCTTTTGAGAAGTTTAATAAATAAGAAGTGATGACTTGATGTCAGTTTATAAAACGATTTGAAAGTAGTTTGTTTGATAAGAACAATTTTAAATATAAGAAGACCTTTGTTTGAAATACGATTTTAATGGTGTTTG
Organism: Lactuca serriola; assembly: GCF_051521515.1. Lineage (NCBI taxonomy): Eukaryota > Viridiplantae > Streptophyta > Magnoliopsida > Asterales > Asteraceae > Lactuca > Lactuca serriola. The sequence continues at coordinate 52,769,289 of NC_136415.1, forward strand.
AAAGGAAATATAAAGTATGTAAGACAGTTTGATAAAGAGTTTTTATCATGTAAAAATGTTTGTCGTAAACTATTATAGTTTTTCCAAAAGTTTGTTTTGTTCGGATAGTAACCCTAGTGTAATGCTCACTTGTTATGAAAAGTGTAACTTTTTGGTGGTGACATAAATGAACACCTGTACTCAAAGTATAAATAAACTGTTTGATTCGTATACGTATAACAACATATTTAATTTCAATATGTATCAGATTATATCGTGTTATGTTTTCTGTACGAAGGATTTCATGTAATGGTTATGAATCACATATGTTTTACTTGATAAAAAGAGTATTTAGTGAAACTTTGAGTTACACACGATAATAATCGTGTGTTTACTTGTATCCCCCCCCCTTAGAAGTGTATATTAAAACAATATTGATAGCACATTTAAAAATGTAGATTATAGGGGTATGAACTCACCGATGAAGGCGCGTGATTTGAAGAAAACGAGATTTTCCCGGGCGGCACCTCGACCGGAAAGTGACGAGATTTTCGGAAATCTCGGGGCTTCGGACTTTCGTCGGGGCTTGGATATGAAACCGGGAAGTCGGGATGTTGTCGGCACGAAAAACGAGGCGAAAATGAGAGAGAATTGAAGAATTTGTGTCAAAATAGCCGGCACCCTCGCAATCTATTTATAGGGGCTGGAGGTCCTCGGTACGCGGGGCGTACTTCGGACTTACGCTGGGCGTTCTTCGTACGCGGGGCGTACTCCGAAGGTACGCAGGGCGTTCGCTTGCGTCACTGCTTACCGCATCCTCGGGCGAAGAGTCTATCGACGTGGTTGATCCGGAGCCTTGTATCCGAGTACGCGGGGCGTACGAGGGTACGCAGGGCGTACTCCTTCGGATAAGACTTTGAAGTGCGTGCCAAGAACTTCAAAAACCCGTAACTTTCGCGTACGAGCTCCGTTTTTCACGTTCTTTATATCCACGCGAAGGTGAGAAAATACTCTACAACTTTCATTTAGACTCCGTCGGCTAATTTTGATTTTATTTTTAATTATATTTTAATTAATAGGTCGGGACACGATAACTTCGTTAAAAATCCGTAACTTCTTTATCCGACGTCCGTTTTCGTCAGACTTTTTATTGTTATACTTCTATTGTCGGGCTCTCCAACTTTCGTTTAGGTTGTGTCGGCTAAAGATCGCTCGATCTCTGTTTCGAGTTTTTAGCTGTCTACTGCTAGGTTAGAAACTTTGGAAAATCATAACTTCCTCATACGAAGTCAGATTTGGGCGTTCTTTTTATGCATGATCACGGTTTAACGTAATCTACGACTTTCGTTTAGATACCTAAGGCTAAAAATTTATTGTATCGAAACTTTGCGTTTTACGTCTACCAGCGTTGCCGGTTCTCGCCGTGAACTTTTTGATTGGTCATAACTTCTTCGTTATAACTCGGATTTTATTGTTCCTTATATGTACGAAAACCTTGATACGAGCCCTACCACTTTATTTAACCCAAATATGATTTTAGGAAAGTTAAGTTTTGGCTTAAATTTGACTGGCGTTACATTTAATCATCTCAAAATATCGGGTTGTTACACCATCCCCCTGTTAGAGGGAATTTCGTCCCGAAATTCGAGTTTTTAAGTAGTATTAACAATCATGTTACAGATAGGAGTTCTATTTGATACTCGTGTTCTTAAGCAAACATTCGTCTTCGCCTGGCATTCCAGTGAATCTTTCACTAATGGGATACGACTTTGCTTCTTTCGTTTGACTTCACTGGTATGATATCCTTTCCTTGTCGAATGTGTGTTGTGTGTTTCCATGTTCGGTGAGAGTATTACACCTTGTACCCTACAAGTAGTGTCTCCAGATCTTTAGAGCAATCAATGCTGTTCCTGAATCAAGGTCATGTGTTGAACAATCAAATTCTTGGGTCTTAAACTGTCTTGAGGTATAGGTAGTGATCTTTCCTCTTGCATAATAATACAACCAAGCCCTTGGTTATATGTATCGCATTACACCATGCAATATTCTATCCCCTTTTTGGGAGGGATAATATTGGTGCGATGCATCAGACTTACTTTAGCGTTTGGAATGCTCTTTCTTGTTTACAGACGAATCCGGTGCTCTTCCAAGTGAGAAACTTGTCCTAAAGAATCCCCTTCTGAGGAGTTCGTTAAGATGTCTAGGAAGTTCTTGCATCTCGGTTGTAGCTATACAATAAGGTGATTTTTTTTTTGGCTATTGAGGTAGCCCCTGGAATTAAGTCGATTCTGAATTCGACTTGACACTGTGGTGGTAGTCTCGGTAGTTCTTTTGGAAGGTGTCGGGAAAGTCGCGTACTTCTTGGATGTTCTGAATGTCCTTCACTTCTAGGCATGTCTCGGCGATGTGTGTAAGGAATGCATGATATTCCCTTCATAAGCATTTCTGAGCTTGCATACACGAATTGATGAGAGGGTTCGTACTTGGTTTGTCGCTGTAAATAACTAGGGATTTGTTGTTTAGGGAGGTTAGGGAAAATTGCTTTATCAAGACACCTGATGTCGGCTCGATGTAGACTTAACCAACTCCTACTGATTATGATGTCAAAACTTTGGGGTGGATTAGCTGTCATGAAGATCTAAAAGAACGTATAACTACTCATGAATTAGGAAAAAGGGTAGGTATTTCTGAGTTTATTCTCGCTGATGCACGATCACTCGTAGTCTTGGGTAGTCTCCGTCCTGAAGTTCATAGTAGAACTCATACCTGGTCCATCCATCACAGACTCGGGTATATGAGTCGTATATAATTAAGATTGAAAAGGTAGTCGAATAAATGATTCCTCTTTAAGCTCACATCCCAACGAGGAAAAGAAGTTAAAGTGGAATCATCAATTCTAAACCTGTAGAATCTTGATTATATACCACCCTCATGTATACATTCTTCGGAGACAGATCAACCATATGGGTCTTTAGATTGAACTTGACGTACTGTACGAGTGATACTTCGGGGAGGTTTGCTGCGGTTTCCTTGGAAAGGATGAGAAACAGGAGGTACTCTATGCATGAGTACTTCGGTGTTCTGGAATGACGGCTTCGCTAGAAAGACGTTTTTGGAGAAGGAGAAATACGCACGAAACTGATATTGCGAGGATCGAATTGAGTCAAATTGTATGATGATATCGGACTTACTTGGAAATACGGTATTATGTTTGATCATAAGGGTGTTACAGACAAAACACAACAGTGCAACTTTTAACAGAGTTACAGTACTTTGGTTCTACTACAAGACTATTGTTGCGAACAAGGTATACTACAAAAGGCAAGTATATGCAATATGAGGGTCCCCTTATACTGACGGGATCTCTCAAAAGGTAAGACTCGAGTTGCACTAGTTTTATGCGAGTTTAACGACATACTTAATGCTGACGATTGGAAGTGAGCCCATATTATAGTCGGGTCCTTCATTGCCTTTTTCCATTCTGAGGTCAAACTCCTCCTATTCTACAGTCGTTCTTCTCTGTTGGGCAATCCCTGTTGAAGTGTCCCATTAAACCACATAGATGGCATATCCGAGAAGTTTCGACATTGGTGGTTGAAGTAATGTGTTTGACCCGAGTCCTGCAGAAGCGGGTAGTGTGTCCGTTCTTGTTGCAGGTCTTGCAGTGTAACAGACGACAACTACCTAAGTGATGGAAGTTGCACTTATTGCAATTCGGTAGGTTTCCAGCATACTGTCTAGCCGGGTTAGGGATAATTGGGATACTTGTAGTGTTGGTGGTAGGAGTTAAATTACTATAGTCCAATGTTTTGACTAAAGCATGTTTCAGATAGACTCCAACGAGGGTATGATGAGGGTTTTTGAACAAAGAGTGACACGGGGGTTAGCCGATTGTCAATATCATCGATGTTTAAGATGGAATAAGTTTAGGAAAATTTTATCTTGAAGAAGGTCTTACATCATATCATGAGTAGAAAGGTTTTGGCCGCATAAAGGCCTAACTAACAATACATACAGTACAAGATAGTTACATAGAAAAGTGCTGCATCGGGAATAGACAGAAAAATAATTCTTTTAACAAGGGAAATTAAAGTAAGGCATCTACTTTTGGTGACGGTCATCCCTCTGGTGGACTCTCATCCCAGTCAGTTGACATTCCATATCAAGTAGGTGTCCTTTATATACCATTCGGAGTTCTATGACTTCGGATTGTGTTTCAGCTAATGCTTGCAGCAGGGTCTCATGGTCTCTCTTAGATCTCTCATGAGTGTTTTCAAGATGATTGGTGTAGCTGGTGTGCATTCTTGCGTTGGTTTTTAACCTCTTTGATATAATGGAGAGTCGTCCTGCCTTGAATTTCGTTTCGACCAACTCTGCAGATCAGGATTGTTAGAACTTTGTCTGTTGAGCTCCCTTCGCTTAAGTTGTAGTAGCTTCGGTCTCCTTTTGACGACATAGGTTGATCTTGCTCTGCGCTCCATGTTTCCAAGTATTCTACCTAAGGAGGCGTCGGGCCATGAAGAGTTGGACGAGGGTTAGGGTTTGAATTGGGAGCCACCGGGGGTAGGTTCTCATTCTCGAGTTCAGAGTTATCATCATCCGAAAGGTCTTTAGTATGGTGATCATTCAAAAGGGGTTGGATGATCATTCTTTGGTTCTTCTCTGAACCATCCAGTATTGCCTTTGTTCGGGAAGTACGAGTTGTCGTGGGGATGGGGTCCAGCTATGTTATCTAAGCGATAATTTGGGGTATAAGAATCTAACACATAAGTAGTTTATGGAATACACAAAATACTCCTATAGTATTTTAGGTTTACGTTCCATTGTTCCCATTATGGTGTTGTGGGTAAGTTTTTAGACTTGTTGCAACTCATAACAACACTTAGGCACATGCTAGTCAGCCCTTGGAAAATATAGTTGATCAGGCTATATCATCCCAGTTTTGACTATATGTCCCTAAGTCTACTTGTGTTGCCCAACAATCGTAATACTTTTGTTCTGTCCTAGTGATACTGGTTTTAGTATGAATGCAGACATGTATCCTTACTTAAATATTTTATTATTTAAAAGTATAGACTCTTTATCAGAGTATTTTAATCCCTATTGTATTTATAGTTTGTATATCTTTTATGGGTTGATATACTTAATTCACTATAAACAATGCTCTGATACCAATCTGTCACACCCCAAAACCGAGAACGGCGGAAACGTTCTGGGCGGAGGACGTCATGTAATGTATCACAACAATGCTAAGTAGTAAACAAGCAACAACATCATCCATTGCATTAATAGTATAATTGTAATTACATTTGAGTTCTTTCATAGTATAATTCTACAAAAATGAATATTCAGAAATAATGCTGGTGAGTTCATAAGTATTTATGTGACTTTGATTTGTAAAGCTGTAAAGAAAGATATGTAATTGTTTGAAAGAAAGTTTGTACCAACGAATATGTTTGTAAGTAATTGTAAACGTTTGAAACTTCTAGAAAATCCCATATTTTCTACTAGTATAAAGTGTAGCCTTCTACCAAGACCCGACTGGTTTGAATGTTTGCTTTTAGAACTCCAATATTTGCCCATAAGGGGTGATAGTTTAAAATTTCCAAAAATGAATTACTATGGTGTTTTTCATGTCTAAAATGGTAGATTTGTGCAAGTATATATTTGCTAAAGTATTTGATAACCCCGTAAATCAATGTGTTTTTAATACTCCATGTGAGTTTTATAACCATGCTAATGACCCAGACTGCCTATAACAACGTTCTTCAGGCGTTGGAACTGTTATGACGTTTGTCACCCCAGGCCTGCCGGCCTAGCTGTAGCTAACAGCTTAGGTGTGGGATTGTCAATCCCGTATAGATCTATACACAAGTATCACGCTCCCCCTACAAGGGATTATGGTATATAATACAGGACTTAATAATGCATACTCGAAAGTACGTGAAGCGTCTCACAACCTAGTATAAAACAGATTTACGTATGAAAAATGTCCGTTTGTTCTTGTATATGAAAATATCTCTTTGATATGGTACTTGTAGTATGTAAAATGAATATCTAGTACACTATCTCATGTAATCGCATTTCTTGAAATTGTGTGTGTTGAAATTGTATTCTTTGTAATTGTATGTAATCATATCTCTTCGCATAGTATGTAATGTATTTGTATAGACTCATGAATAGACTAAATTTTGTATGATTCCTGGTACTTGGAATGGTAAATAGTATGTCTTAACTATACCTATTATGGTTACTGATAATGTGTGTGTATAATCGAAATATGCCTTTGCTACCCAAAGGTACTGAACCAACTGAATAGAAAACTTTTATGTCTATATCTGTATATATCTTATGTATATATATATATATATATATATATATATATATATATATATATATATATATATATATATATATAACCACACATGTATAGGCGTGCATTTGTCAAATAAAATATAACAGAGTTTTGTATATCTTTTGAGAAGTTTAATAAATAAGAAGTGATGACTTGATGTCAGTTTATAAAACGATTTGAAAGTAGTTTGTTTGATAAGAACAATTTTAAATATAAGAAGACCTTTGTTTGAAATACGATTTTAATGGTGTTTGAAAGGAAATATAAAGTATGTAAGACAGTTTGATAAAGAGTTTTTATCATGTAAAAATGTTTGTCGTAAACTATTATAGTTTTTCCAAAAGTTTGTTTTGTTCGGATAGTAACCCTAGTGTAATGCTCACTTGTTATGAAAAGTGTAACTTTTTGGTGGTGACATAAATGAACACCTGTACTCAAAGTATAAATAAACTGTTTGATTCGTATACGTATAACAACATATTTAATTTCAATATGTATCAGATTATATCGTGTTATGTTTTCTGTACGAAGGATTTCATGTAATGGTTATGAATCACATATGTTTTACTTGATAAAAAGAGTATTTAGTGAAACTTTGAGTTACACACGATAATAATCGTGTGTTTACTTGTATCCCCCCCCCCCCCCCCCCTTAGAAGTGTATATTAAAACAATATTGATAGCACATTTAAAAATGTAGATTATAGGGGTATGAACTCACCGATGAAGGCGCGTGATTTGAAGAAAACGAGATTTTCCCGGGCGGCACCTCGACCGGAAAGTGACGAGATTTTCGGAAATCTCGGGGCTTCGGACTTTCGTCGGGGCTTGGATATGAAACCGGGAAGTCGGGATGTTGTCGGCACGAAAAACGAGGCGAAAATGAGAGAGAATTGAAGAATTTGTGTCAAAATAGCCGGCACCCTCGCAATCTATTTATAGGGGCTGGAGGTCCTCGGTACGCGGGGCGTACTTCGGACTTACGCTGGGCGTTCTTCGTACGCGGGGCGTACTCCGAAGGTACGCAGGGCGTTCGCTTGCGTCACTGCTTACCGCATCCTCGGGCGAAGAGTCTATCGACATGGTTGATCCGGAGCCTTGTATCCGAGTACGCGGGGCGTACGAGGGTACGCAGGGCGTACTCCTTCGGATAAGACTTTGAAGTGCGTGCCAAGAACTTCAAAAACCCGTAACTTTCACGTACGAGCTTCGTTTTTGACGTTCTTTATATCCACGCGAAGGTGAGAAAATACTCTACAACTTTCATTTAGACTCCGTCGGCTAATTTTGATTTTATTTTTAATTATATTTTAATTAATAGGTCGGGACACGATAACTTCGTTAAAAATCCGTAACTTCTTTATCCGACGTCCGTTTTCGTCAGACTTTTTATTGTTATACTTCTATTGTCGGGCTCTCCAACTTTCGTTTAGGTTGTGTCGGCTAAAGATCGCTCGATCTCTGTTTCGAGTTTTTAGCTGTCTACTGCTAGGTTAGAAACTTTGGAAAATCATAACTTCCTCATACGAAGTCAGATTTGGGCGTTCTTTTTATGCATGATCACGGTTTAACGTAATCTACGACTTTCGTTTAGATACCTAAGGCTAAAAATTTATTGTATCAAAACTTTGCGTTTTACGTCTACCAGCGTTGCCGGTTCTCGCCGTGAACTTTTCGATTGGTCATAACTTCTTCGTTATAACTCGGATTTTAGTTTTCTTTATATGTACGAAAACCTTGATACGAGCCCTACCACTTTATTTAACCCAAATATGATTTTAGGAAAGTTAAGTTTTGGCTTAAATTTGACTGGCGTTACATTTTATCATCTCAAAATATCGGGTTGTTACAAAAAGTGACCTACTCTTGTGCATTTGAAATTGGTAAGTTATGATGAAACAAAGACCAACTAAGGCCAATTGTCTGGAGTGTCTGTCTTGATAAAGAATCCGCACTATCACTTGAATATTTGGCAAGAGAGTCTTATATGTCAAGAGGACAGTGGGAGTCTTAAAAATATTGAAAAAGCTTCAAGATCTAATCAAGAGTAAAAACCTGTAGTTTATCACTAGGACACGACGTGAGGTTTATAACATATCGTGTTGACATATTTCTATTTGTATGCTCATTCCAGTTAAAGTTGGCTTTGCATATGAGTTCTGAGAGTTCTCAATTGGTTGCATAACAACTTGGAAGCAATGACAGGCCCTTGTGCTGCCAGGTGGCAAGAAATTAAGATTGAGTTCAATCCATATGAGTTTGGATTTGTCATTATCCTTGTCTTGTGATCATGGTTTAGAAAAATTCACATGGATAAGAACACATACACCATAAAATCTAAGTGTCATAAGGTTTCTCTCTGATTCATGAAAATAATGGTGAGGACACGCTTTCACTAAGTAGGTTTCAAGTAGATAGCAATTGTGATATTTGCATTCTCAAATTCGTCAGTGGAGCGTGTGTTGTTAACCGACACACTAACATGGACTTGTGAGGAATGGCAAAGGTCTAAACAATTGAGACTATGATTACGACATCCCTTTTCATAGTTCTGAAATTGTTTAGACACACATGTGTGCTATCTAAGGAAAGGTGTATGATTTTGATTAAGTTTTTTTCAAAGCATTTCGTATCAGTAGTCTGAAATTTGGTAAGAAAGTCAATAAAGTATTGATTTCTAGAAGTCCAACTGATTTCTAAGTACATGTCAAAGCTAGTGGGAGCATAAGTGTTATGCTAATAATCATCATGTTAGTGGGAGCATGATAATTATTATTACTATTTCAAGATAGCAATGTTAGTTATAGAAAACAAAAGTTTCAATTCGTGAACTTCCAGGGGTTGAAAAGCTGTTTTGCTATAAATAAGGGAGAGGAAATTATACTTCATTTCAATTCTAAAAGCTTTGATTGAGGTTTTAATCATCTTTAGTCAAGGATATATATGAATTTTGTGTTGGAATGGCTCAACATTAGGAAATTTTGTATATGGGTCCATTATTTGCGTTCTAAAATTCGATTATGATTACGGCATCCCTTTTCATAATCTGAATTATGAGAACTTGGCAAATAGAAATATTGTAGCAAAAGGACTGGTCTAGTATCATGTCTTTATGTGAGACATCATGAATCATGTCCTATATGCTTCGGATATAGGATCGATTGCATGTGCTATAATATTCATCCTTTCTAAAATTTTCCAAATGCTTGGGGCATTAAGAAGGGAAAAGGTCTAGAATTGGATATGACTAAAATAATTAAACAATTGTTCAGGACAATCTAAGGTTTACCAAAGATTGGTTGCTAAGGGACAGTTGGAAGTATAATGTTAATTTTGGGAGGGCCATATTAACATATTCTAAAAAGAGGCAACTCTTGTTCAGGAGTGATAGTCAAAATGGGAATATGGATTTGTTCCCAGAGGTGGAAGCTATTCATTATATATGTGTAAGATTAGGAAACTTAATGCAAGAATAATGTTCAAAGCAATGAACTTTGAATATGAGAATTCGTTTCCATGGAGTTGATCTCCATTGGAATACTCTGTAATGTCTGTTGACAAGTCTTTGTGACTTTGTGCATAATCATTACAAGAGGACCAATGCATATAATTTTAGAATCTAACAGATTTAGGTAAATGGCAGGAATTTGGAATTCTTGCATTTGCAGTAAGGATTTTAGATTATGAAATGAGTATCATTAGAATTATGTTCAATCGATCTATTTCACAGAGTAAAGATCATAGACAAACTTAGTGTGCATACTTGGTGTATGGCATGACTAGTGTTTAGAAAAAATCATAGTGTACATGATTGGAGCATGGGACAACTATTGTTTTAATTCAAGTATAAAGTTGATAATTTGAAACAATATGCAATGAATAATGTGTAATCAATATGGTGATAAATAAAAGATGTTCTATTTATATTCATAAGTTCTGAGACCATATTGGATTCGATTATTCTTGTGTTTCACTTTTCATGTTTTGAGTTCCAGAATAACTAAGTCGCTCTTCCAGAATGACTAAGTTATTCATACCATCCACAGTCGGTCATATGTTGGAAGTAGATATGAATCAAGACTGTCATGAAGCAGGATTGTGGATGTCCAAGGTATGAGACATAGTAAGAGTTGCTACAACATTCATGAGTGCTCATTAGTTCTGAGTATTGGATTTAACCCACGCTCATTGGTATCACTTCATGTAATTTATCTCGAGTGATCGTGAGACGGTAATATCATATAAGTCTTCAAACCTAGAGATATGACTTGTTGCTTATGAGTTGGTTATACATTCATTATATGAAAACGCATTGGTAACTCGATGTTATAAAACGTTCCTTTGTGTATGATTCAACAAGTAGTAGAACAAGCATATGAGTTGAATTTTATATGTTCCTTCTTGGATTAGAAGCGATATATGGTCCCCTCGATGATTTTGTGTTGACCCATGTACCGGGCCAGTCAAAACTAAGTTGATGTGTTCAATTAAGTTCTATGTCAAACAAATCGCAAATCGGGAAACAAACTGTTGGACAATAAGTAAGACATTGTTCTATGTATTTGTCCGACTGATATCTAGAACAGAGGATTATATGATCACTTATTTTAAATGGTGTATCATCATCATCTCAGTTCCGCGAGACCTTGAAAGAGCTACGATTGTTGATCGGTTCCTAAAGTCATTCTTGCAGTTATAGTTATTAGACTTATCCAAGTGGGAGACTGATGGATTAGGTGTCTAAGTTCATAACTATTTTTGGAATGTACTTGACCCGATTAGCATGGTCCATTTAGGTTGCATGGCATTACAACACTTAGATAGACTAAACGAGAGAAAGGACACTAAAGGATTATTAATATATTATAAGTTCTAATATATTAATAATATTATTTAATATGTATTGATCAAAGAATTAATTTGGAATTAATTAAGTGATCAAAAAGAGACTAATTAAATATTTGGGGTTGATTGTGTAAATAATCTATTCTTATATAGTGGGCTGATGATCCATGGTTTGTATGGATTGGGCTAAAACCCATAAGGTGCTCCATGGATAATCCATGGAGGTTACAAACCCATGGATCATGGAATATGAAAAGCCATGACAATTAGGGTTTACATGGTGTAACCATACTTGTGCCACAACTACATAAGAAGCTCCAAGGCAAGCAAAATCGGCCACTAAGGGAAGAACAAGAGGGCTATCCGATTTTGAGGTGTTAGTGAACTTCTCTCAAGTCTATTCCAATAGTTGTAGTGTTGTGTGAGACATTTGAGGCATCACACTTGAGGTGCTAGGCTCACAAGGTTTATCCAAACTACAAAAGGTATGTTCTTCTTCTAGCATTTATGTTTAAAATTTCCCCATCGTATGCTAGATAGGTTAAGAACCTTGGAAAATCAATTTTGCATGTATCATAGTAAAACATAGATCCAAGGTTTCTAGGGTTGCATGTACACCTTAGGAGTGTTGGAATGCTCAAAACCCTACATATTGAAGCCAGAGAATGGCTGTTCTGAGCTTCCACTTTCATCAAGGAAGAAGCAGTTTAATTGAATGGATTGCTAAGTTCACATAGAGGGAGATTTTTGGAACATGAAAGTGAACCTCTAGCAATCCTAAGTCTGAAGTCCGAAATCCTAGTGTTCCGAAATGTATGGTCCGAAGTCAATGGTGAAGAGTAGTCCAGAATCTGTCCGGACCAGTAGAGAAGATGATGCGAAGCAGAAGGCATTCTGAAATGACTCTCACGTACGGAATGAATGTTGATCCGGAGTCACAATATTTTGTCTTTGTGCATTTATTAATTTTGTCTTTGTATTGATGTAACATTTCATAGGACTTAGTATTTTGTTATATTAGACAAATCAGAATGTTAGAAACATTTCTATTGTCCAGTCCTATGTAAGCTTTGTAGTTAATTCGTTGCAACCTTCACTCCTATTTATTGGAGCTTTCAATGCAAAGTCAAATATGGATCTTTTACTTAACTTTTGGCATTTACTCTGTTATTCAAGAATTCTTTCAAACATTCTTCTTGTTCTTCATTTATTAGCTTTACCTTGATCATTTATTCTCGTACTTCATTTATGACTTGATCATTTGTTGAATATATTATCTAAGATTTGACTGGTCTTTCCAGCCTTGACTTGAACATTTATTAGTAAGCAAACATAGACATTGATCTTAAGCATTCACTCAAGGTTTGAGTTTTCAAACCTTGTCCCTGCGCATTAGATCTGTTTTGTTCTCTCATCTTTCACTCTCTGTCTCTCACACTATAATTCTTTCTCCATGCCTCTCCCCCTCTCTCTCTCTCTCTATATATATATATATATATATATATATATATATATATAACTTTCAATATCTCAATAAATCATTAACCATATAGCAGTACTTTATTGTTTATCTCACTAATACTCGCTCTTTAACTCTTATAGTAATATACAACTATATATCTCAATTATAGTTGTTTATTAACAAATCTTTTAATATTCTATTTTATATTTTGAATGTATTCATTATAAATATTATACTTCTCTATGTATCTCAATCATACTCGTCTATTTACTAAAATAGTAAGAAACGACTATATATCTCAGTTATTCTATTTAATTACTCATACATCATTAGGCAACTATAATTCTCAATGATCACAAATACTCTATTAATACAATATTAATAAATAGCAATTCAAAATATTATACTCAACTCTGAATTTGCATAATAATTATCACATATCTAGCTTGATGGGTTTTCTAGATTACTTCTATGTACTTGCGGAATTTCACATAACTAATTATGGGCACATGCAACCCTAGAAACAATTATATGGCTTTTCTGTTAATAGCAATGGTAATAATTGGTAATTTTAGGTCAAACTTCGTCGACCGAACCACCGTGAACTGGTGGTATTCGAGGCCAACAAAATTAATAACCCTAAATCTTTTACACTAAAATAGTGTATAGTGGTAAAGGGGTCGAATCTGTGGAGATTGGTTCAATTTTATAGCTCTTTGAAAATATCTTTGTAGAAATACTTGTAAAATAACAATAAAAACAATAATGGGGGGTTTTGGTCTTTTAAAATACTTGAAATAAAACTAGAATTAAACTAATATTAAAATTAACAATTCAACAAAAATAAGAGTTTGAGGTAAAATCCATAAGGGAATGATGGTTGACTTAAGGTTTTCTCACTTTGACTTTCGATGAACATATCATTAGAGTCTAATGGTGCAACACTTGTTTTAGATCCTTAATTTGGCTATAGTAATACAAGAAGCTTGAGATTACCTAGACTTTTCTTAGTTGTTAAAATGGTTATAGAAACTCATGTGACAACCCGAAATTTCCATTCGTACAAACCCTACAGTCAAGCAGTTCAAATAAAATTCAAATACTTTTCTGCTAATTTTTAGCCGGTTTAAAGCCCGTTTGAGTGTTTTTAATATTTGTTCTTCAAATGAACGAATAAAAGGAAGTATATTCTAGGACTATGGGGCATCAACAAATCAACCAACACCTTGGTTAGGTGTTCACGACCAATCAAACGGAGTTTGGGCCGTGAACTTCTTCTGGCCGTAAACTCATGCATATAACATGAGTTTACTCCCCATTTCTCTTATTCTTCACTTCCTAAATCAAGAACTCCCACTTTCTCTTTCAAGTATCATAACCTTTATCTTCCAATCTTCCAAAAATGTAAGTGTTCCTACCCTTGATTTATTGTTATAACCCTTCATCTAGTTGTTATACATCATTTCATCCATGAATTCTTCACTTTTTCATAGATCTTCAAGTGTTCTTCAAAACACCAAAAACACCAAGAATACACACTAGTGTTCTTGGACCTTAAACACCCAAACAAGCTTCTAGATTGTAAGTAATCTTGTCCTAGATTGTTGTGAGCTTGAATGAACTTGTTTAGATCTTAGAAACATCATAAAATCTGGAATGGATGAGAGTGTACAGCCAAGGCATCTCCCAAGTCCGTAAACTCCATGAAGGGATGCAATGTTTCCCTAACTTCCTTCCTAATGCTTAGAACTTGGACTAGAACCCTTCACCATTGAACTAGGGAGCTTAAACTTCGAGTTTGTGGAGTTTTCCATGGGTTTACGTCCATAAACCCACTAGGTCCGTAAACTCTAGGCTGTAAACTCCATGGGGGGGGGGGGTGGTCCTTGGGCAATGAACTCAATAGAAATGCTTTCTATCCCCTTTGATGCAACCCAATGGCCTTCTAACCCTTAAACCAAAGTGTTTTCCACACTTTAGGGTGTTTATACTTACTTAATTAGTGTTATAATCACTAATTAGATGTGTACATATGTCTATATATGCTAAATAGGATCATTGTGTGTGTTCAACTCTTCACTTGACACCTAACACCTTGTCCAACACTTCCATACAATCCACTCACTACACGTGAGTTCATACCCCTTAATTAACCTTTTAAATGTTTTTAAATGCTTTTATGGGGGGGGGGGAATACAAGTTGAATCATAATAGTTATTATATCAATCACATCTGATTAATAACTAGCATACAAATGGATTTACTATACTTTAAACTGTTTTGTCAAAAAAACTACTTGAAATGATTATCAAACCCTTTTACATGTTAACCTCATTATAAAACTTAGTTTTAGTTTCCAAATCTTTACTTTCAATTATTTAAACTCTTATATTGTCAAATCATGTTCAATACATATATAGTTATATAAGTAAGATTTAAAGAACTTAGGACCGATAATACACTCTATTTTCCTGTTCCTTGTTTGGTTGTGGACCTAGAGTACCCTATTATTTGTCCGAGTGTTGTTTGATCCTTAGTTATATATTATGTATATATGTATAGACATAAAAGCTTATTGTCGTATTTCAATACACTCAGATATACACACGACATTACTATTAAACTATAATAGGTATAGTTTAGAGTTATACTACTTACTATTTCTAGTACAAAGAAACATACAAAGAGTCAGTTCATACATGAGTCAATACACACTATAAACAATACATACACTACACTATACAATTAAACATACTATAATGAGAGTCAAAGAGAACATACTAATCACTAGACAGAGAGAACATACACTAGTACATACTATTCATACACACTATATACTAAACTAGAGAACTTACTATGATGAGAATCAGGGGACACCTACACTACACTAGTACATACACTACATACACACTATATCATAAATGTGAGGCACTACTTCGGGGAACGACATCTCTGTCATGGCTCGTCTTGTATCCAGAGTCTCCTGAAGGGAGAGCGTGAATTCGTGTATAGATCTATACTTGACTGACCGTCCTACACCTTGCTGCTAGCTACAGTGGGACCTGCAGGTCTTCCGGTGATGAATGTCATAAAATCTCGACGTCTTCTAATGTCGTGTTTCACTAGGTCGATCAAGTATGGTTACAATTACATTACATTATACCTGAATTAACAATTGGTTTAAGGTGGTTAGTACAATAGTAGTTATAATATTAGTATACTACAGTACTTCATTATTTTCCCATTACATCTACCTTGTGACCTCCTCACATAAATGGTAATTTAAAACTATATTTTTACTAATGATAGTCACGTTTGGGAAAAAGACTCACTTTTACAATGAACAAACATACAATACTCTTGATGCCTTAGTAGAAGGCTGCTTCTAATGGAAAATACAGGATTTTCTAGGAGATACAAACATTTTAAATACTTTTACACTCAAACTCTTACAAACATTTTCATACAAATTATGGCACTAACTACTTATGAACTCACCAGATTTAATGTTGATAAACCCTTTTAAAATAACTTGTATTCTCAGGTCATCAGTAGACAGGTACCGATGCCAGCTTTTTAGAAGATGGAGCACATACAAGATTCATCTTTTATTTTGATTCATATTTTTGGTGTCTATAAACTGTACATAACACACTTGTATTAAAATACATTATTAATGCAATGGAAGATGTTGTTTGCTTGTTTACTATATTTCTGTGTTGTGATACTGTACATGACGTCCTCCGCCCCAGAACGTTTCTGCCGTTCTTGGTTTTGGGGTGTGACACATTGCTATCAGAGCATTGTTTATAGTGAATTGAGTATATCAACCCATAAAAGATGTACTAACTATAAACACAATGGGATTAAAATACTCTGACCAAGAGTTTATACTTTTAAACTATAAAAGATTTAACTAAGTATATATACCTACATTCATACTAAAATCAGTGTCACTAGGACAGAACAAATGTATTACGATTGTTGAATATCACAAGTAGGCTTGGGGATGTATGGTCAGTTCTGGGAGTGGCATAGCCTGATCAACCATGCTGGTTCGAGAAGTGATTAGCATATGCCCAGGAATGGTTGTGATATGGCAACAAGTCTAACAACTTACCAACACTACTACAATGATAACATTCGAACAGAACATAAACCTAAAATACTATAGGAGTATTTTGTGTTACTATAATTACTTTTCTGAGAACTAAAAAGGTCTTTATTGGTAGGTCAATAGTTGCTAAGTTGATACACTGAGGTTATGTGTTTCTAGGATGTCATAGACTCGGAATCTATGATCTTTGCTTTACTCCCTGTTCCGTGTTTGGTTGTGGGTTTAGAGTTAGGGTCACTTATTCGAAGGTCTATCATGTTTCGAATAAACATAACTGGTATGCACTATGCAAGTATTGAAGTAACCGATAAAGATTATATTATAATTATCTTAAATTGTACATCTAGATATATAAGATTCTTATACCCCTTTTCTCGCGTAGATATCATGGCTGGATTTCATCATCATGGCGACTCGTACTTCCCAAACCAAGGCAATGCTGGATGGCTTGATGATGAGTCAGATGATGATCACCCAATCCCTTTGGATGATCACCTCGCAGAAGGCTTCTCGGATGGTTCTGACTCTAAGCCTGAAGTCAACAACCTACCCCAAGTGGGTCAAGCCCCAAATCTCAACCCCCGACCCACGTTTCAAGGCCCCACACCCTTGTGGGCGACAAACTTGAATCGTTGGAGTGATGAACAGGGTCAAACTTTACCCTACAATGGGGACCAAAGCTTTTACAACATAAGTGAGGGTGGCTCAGCTTACCGAGTCCTGCCTGTCATGGTCTGCAGGATTGCTCAGAATGTCAAGCAAGGTTGAGCAACCATCGACCGAATCATGGAAATTGATGCCAACTCTAGTGTCAACACGGTCTGCATTCACCATCTCGAAGAGGATATGGAAAGGACCAGGAGAACCAATGAGACTCTGCAGCAACATCTAGTTGCTTCCCGAGCTGAATTCATAGAGCTTCGAGTTCGCCAGAGGTCTCATGAGCGACACCTTCAAGAACAGGTTCGACAAATGGCAGATCTGAGAGTTCACCCGAGGAATTCCCATCGCCGGTAGAAGATGTTTAGTACATCTTTTCTTTTGACTTAAGGAATAACCTTCCCTAACTATACTCTATGGAGTAATTATCTGTAAAATATTCCTACTTTCCAAGCACTTTAGCTAGAATTCTAAAAACTGTCACCCTTTTTCCCATATGGTTTGATGTAAGACCTACTGTTAGGTCATTTTTCCCGAACTTGTTACATCAATAATACTAGTAATATTGACAGTTATCTAATCTGTTGAAAAATCTGTACTCTTGTGTTTCTCTACTCTTCTATTGTACTTCTATTTCACACATACACTCATTCAACTGTTGGACTATGGCGATTTAGCCCATGGATCACTCTCACTATGCCTACAATTAATTCTTACTATCATATTCATATTTTTATAATTATAGTTAAAGGATGCCTCATCTCAAATCAACAAGGCGTAATCCTCCACCTCCACCACCATCTCCTCCAGTAATCGATACGGCGGCTCTGAATGCTGCTGTAGTTGCGGCTGTAGCAACAGCCATGGCTCAATATCACTCCACTGGTGCCAGCGGAGGTGGAACCCCTGTTAACTCTACTCAAGGTGCTCAAGGTGAACTCCTTGTGCGCTCGAGAGAGTGCTCCTACAAGGACTTCACTAACTGCACGCCAAAGTCTTTCAAAGGGTCTGGCAGAGTCATTGCCCTCTCGCAATGGTTTGAAAAGACGGAGTCGGTCTTCGAGATTTGCTCAAGCCCTGTTGCAAGTAAGGTCTAGTTTGTTGCTTGTACCTTTGAGGAGAAAGCCCTGACATGGTGGAATAGACATGTCAAGTCACTAACCCTTGTAGTGGCTAACGACATGGGCTGGGAAACTTTGAAAGACCTCATGATCGAGGAATACCGCCCGAGAGGCGAAATCCAGAAGTTGGAATAGGAGCTGTGGAGCCTAACCATGAAGGGCTCCGATATAGTTTCCTATACCGCCAGATTCTACGAGCTGGTGGCCCTCTGTCCCAACATGGTTCCTACGGAGGGAAAGAAGATAGAGAGGTATATCTGGGGGCTGTTGCCTCCGGTGCAAGGGAATGTTTTAGCTTCAAAACCCACTACCTTCGATAGTGCCAAGCGATTGGCACAACGTCTCATTGACCATGGGGTCCATACCCCATCTTCAACAACCACCATGGCCATCCCCGAACCTTCCAAACCTGCTGACAACTAGGGGTGTGCAAAAAGACCACAAAACCGAAAAACCGAGCCGATCTGGTCAATCCGAAACCGAAACCGGAAAAAACCAAAACCGAACAAACCGAAACCGAAAAAACCGGGTACCTACGGGTCGGTTACGGTTTAGATATTTCAATATCCGCGGATACCCGAAGCGAACCGTCGTGTGTGTGTATATATATATATATATATATATATATATATATATATATATATATCCTTTAAGAACATTATTTATTTGACATGAGAATTTAGGAACGATTATACACCCTTCAATCACTAAATAGTATGCACAAACCGAGAAATTAAAATTGGTTAAACCGAGAAATTAGAATATACTACATTTTTAATGCGTAAACCAAAAATTTACAATTGGTTATATTTATATATTTGATTGAAATTTGAACATCCAATAACTTAGAATTGGTTATACTATATTTTTCATGCGTAAACCGAGAATTTAGAATTGGTTATATTTTGATTGTAATTTGAACATCCAAGAACTGACATAAATGTTTTGAGGCCACATGTAAAAAAACAACAGATAATAAATATTGAATATCATTATATCAAAGAATTTATATTAGTTTGCACCATTATGTCTACGTAAATCCAAAAGTGATGATTGGTTTTATAATTTTAAAAGTATTTATTATTTATAATTAAAGAATTGGCTTTATTTTCAAAAAAGGAATTCTTGAAATGGAGTTTATAGTTTTGATTGATTCTTATTTTTTATATTTAACGGATACCCGTGAACTGAACCGTGGTTACCCACCTTTATATGGTTCGGTTCGGTTCGGTTTTTTTAGCAATTCGGTTCGGTCACGGTTAGTGCTAGCAAGGTACCCGCCCCGTTCTCGCAGTTCACAATTTTATTATTATCCGATCCGAACTGCCCCGTAAACACCCCTACTGACAACAAGCGGAAGTTCTGGGATGACAAGAAGAAACAAAAAGCTGCGAAAAAGCAGCAGGTTGTGGCGGTTCATGCCGCGATAGCACCTGCCGCTACTGCTTCGGTGAAGTAGTATGCTGGAAACTTGCCTAAGTGCAACAAATGCAGCTTCCACGACAATGGACCCTGCCGATAATTGCAGTGCTCCAACTGCAACCAGAAGGGACACATTGTCCGCTTCTGTAGATCCCCGACAAGGCTAATCAACCAGGTCCCTGGAGCTGGTGTGACTCAGTCATGCTATGGATGTGGCGAAGTGGGCCACTATAAAAGGGACTGCCCCAAGGCAGGAAATGCTGGTGGAGCGGGAAGAGTTTTGGATAATGGCCACAAGGAGGCAGTTATTGACCCAACGGTGGTGACTGGTACGTTTCTCCTTGAAAACTGTTATGCATGCATACTATTTGACAGTGGAGTAGAAAGAAGTTTCGTAAATCAGAAATTTACACGCTTACTTAAACAACAACCATGCACACTTAAAGAACCATTCACTGTAGAAATGGATAATGGGAAGACTGAGAGTAGTAGTACATACATAGGATGTACTCTAACTCTAGATAGCCATTCATTTCCAGTCGACCTCATGTCGGTCTCACTTAAAAGTTTCGATGTCATCATCGGCATGGATTTGTTGAGTCTACACCATGCCGACATCATGTGTTACGAAAAGGTTGTCCGCCTTAATCTTCCGTCTAACGAAACTGTCATTATCTACGACGACAAACCTAGCACTATCCTTAGCATCATCTCAAGTATTCAAGCTCAAAAGTACCTACGAAAGGAGTATCATGCATTCCTTGCACATGCTGTTGATACGAGCAAAGAAACCAAAGACCTGAAAAACATCCTCGTAGTACGCGACTTTCCCGACATCTTTCCAGAAGAACTACCAGGGTTACCTCCGCAACGACAGGTCGAGTTTTGAATCGACTTAGTTCCGGGAGCTACCCCAGTAGCCAAATCGCCCTATTGTCTAGCACCAGCTGAGATGCAGGAACTGTCAGGTCAACTTAACGAGCTGCTCAGCAAGGGCTTCATAAGGCCAAGCTTCTCACCATGGGGAGCACCGGTCTTGTTTGTTAAGAAGAAAGACAGGTCGTTTCGTATGTGCATCGACTACAGGGAGCTCAACAAAATAACGGTTAAAAATCATTACCCTTTGCCTTGCATAGACGATTTGCTTGACCAACTGCAAGGGGCGTCATACTTTTCAAAGACTGATCTGAGGTCCGGGTATCACCAATTGCGAGTGTTAGAGGAGGATGTTCCGAAGACAGCCTTCCGAACTCTTTACGGACACTACGAGTTCGTAGTGATGCCATTCGGATTGACGAATGCGCCTGCAGTGTTCATGGATCTAATGAATCAGGTATGTCGTCCTTACTTGGATCATTTCGTCATCGTCTTCATCGATGACATACTTATCTACTCTTGAAGTGAGGAGGAGCATAGTGATCATCTGCAACAAGTCCTAGGAACCCTACAAATAGAGAAGCTCTACGCAAAGTTCTCGAAATGCGAATTTTGGATCCAAAGAGTTGAATTCTTAGGAGACGTGGTTAGCAAAGAGGGAATCCACATGGACCCATCGCAAATTAAGGCCATTAAGAACTAGTCAGCACCGAAGACGCCTACATAAATTCATCAATTTCTAGGCCTCGCTAGCTACTACCGCAGATTCATACATAACTTCTCCCGATTTGTGAAACCTCTTACAACGTTGACCCAGAAGGGCGTGGCCTTTGATTGGGAAGAGAAACAAGAGAAGGCATTCCAAACGTTGAAACACGCCTTATGCACCGCACCAATACTATCCCTTCCCAAAGGAATAGAAGACTTCGTAGTCTACTGCGATGCGTCAAATCAAGGGCTCGGATGTGTTCTGATGCAACGAGGTAAGGTCATCGCTTATGCCTCAAGGCAGCTGAAGACACATGAAGTGAACTACACCACATATGATCCTGAGCTAGGAGCAGTTGTCTTTGCTCTAATGTTCTGGAGACACTACCTACATGGGACTAAAAGCACGATCTTTACAGACCACAAAAGCCTACAATACATATTAACCAGAATGAAATCAATATGAGGCAATGATGGTGGGTCGAGCTACTCAATGACTACGAATGCAAAATTTGTTAGCATCCGGGTAAGCCAATATAGTAGCAGACACCCTCAGTCGAATAGAATATTCTGGTCGAAGAGTCAGATCACTGACTATGACTATCCATTCACATCTGTCCACACAAATTAAGAAGGCTCAGCTTGAAGCTTTGAAACCTGAAAATGTGGCCGGTGAATCCCTGTGAGGGATGGAGAAGAATCTGGAAGTCAACGGTGACAGAGCCTTATTCCTCATGGACCGGATCTGGACACCGAAACACGGTGGCTTCAGAGACTTGGTCATGACCGAGGCGCACAACACTAGATATTCTGTCCACCCGGGTTCAGATAAGATGTATCTGGATCTTAAAAAGCTATACTGGTGGCCTAACATGAAAGCAGAGATTGCTACCTTCGTGAGTAAATGCCTTACTAGCGCAAAGGTTAAGGTCGAATACCAGAAACCATCG
The DNA here is from genome assembly GCF_051521515.1 of Lactuca serriola. Lineage (NCBI taxonomy): Eukaryota > Viridiplantae > Streptophyta > Magnoliopsida > Asterales > Asteraceae > Lactuca > Lactuca serriola. The sequence continues at coordinate 52,791,784 of NC_136415.1, forward strand.
AGCTTACTTCAACAACCGGAGATACCGGAGTGGAAATGGGAGCAGATTACTATGGACTTTATAACCAAGTTGCCCAAGACAACGGGTGCACTTGTTACCATTTGGGTCATCGTTGATAGATTAACCAAATCCGCGCATTTCTTACCAATCAAAGAGACTGACAAAATGGAGAAGCTTACAATGACTTACATTAGGGAAATCGTATGATTGCATGGTGTCCCTATATCCATTATCTCCGATAAAGATAGTAGGTTCACTTCGAGGTTTTGGCAGTCGCTACAAAGTTCCCTAGGGACGAGGTTGGACATGAGTATAGCCTAATACCCACAGACCGACGGACAAAGTGAGAGAACTATCCAAACACTGGAAGATATGCTGAGAGCCTGTGTGATTGATTTTGGGAAGGCATGGGATACTCACTTACCCCTTGTCGAATTTTTCTATAACAACAGTTATCACACGAGCATAAAGGTTGCTTCGTTCGAAGCCCTCTATGGCCGGAAGTGCAGATCCGCTCTATGCTGGGCCGAAGTGGGTGACACGCAGTTGGCTAAAGGACGAGTTCCTGACAACACTCTCACAGGTCCAGAGATCATTCGGTAAACGACAGAGAAAATCATTCAGATTCGGAAACGATTGAAAGCCTCTAGAGACCGACAGAAAAGCTACGCAGACAAACGAAGGAAACCTTTGGAATTCCAGGTAGGAGACCGCGTTCTTTTGAAAGTCTCACCCTGGAAGGGCTTGAGACGCTTCGGAAACCGTGGAAAGCTAAATTCAAGATACATATGGCCTTTCGAGATTCTTGCCAGAATCGGCCCTGTAGCTTACAAATTCAATCTACTGCGCGAACTCAGTAATGCGCATTCTACATTCCACGTCTCAAACTTGAAAAAGTGTATGTCCGACGAGACTCTTGTAATCCCACTCAACGAGATCGAGATCAACGAGAGCCTCATCTTCGTGGAAGAATATGTAGGATCATGGACAGTGAGGTCAAGCAAACGAAGTGAAGCCACATCCCGATAGTGAAGGTTCGCTGGAACGCCAAGCGAGGACCGGAATTCACATGGGAGTGCGAGGATCAAATTAAATTGAAATATCCTCATCTATTCGCTTAGTTATTTGTAACTACTTTATATGCTAAAACTCTAATTTCGGGACGAAATTCCCTCTAACAGGGGGATGATGTGACAACCCGAAATTTCCATTCGTACAAACCCTACAGTCAAGCACTTCAAATAAAAGTCAAATACTTTTCTGCTAATTTTTTCCGGTTTAAAGTCCGTTTGAGTGTTTTTAATATTTGTTCTCCAAATGAACGAATAAAAGGAAGTATATTCTAGGACTATGCAAATCAACCAACACCTTGGATAGGTGTTCACGGCCAAACAAATGGAGTTTGGGCCGTGAACTCGTTCTGGCCATAAACTCATGCATATAGCATGAGTTTACTCCCCATTTCTCTCATTCTTCACTTCCTAACTCGAGAACTCCCACTTTCTCTCTCAAATATCATAACCTATATCTTCCAATCTTCCAAAAATGTAAGTGTTCCTACCCTTGATTTGTTGTTATAACCCTTCATCTAGTTGTTATACATCATTTCATCCATGAATTCTTCACTTTTTCATAGATCTTCAAGTGTTCTTCAAAACACCAAGAACACCAAGAACACACACTAGTGTTCTTGGACCTTAAACACCCAAACAGGCTTCTAGATTGTAAGTACTCTTGTCCTAGCTTGTTGTGTGCGTGAATGAACTTGTTTAGACCTTAGAAACATCATAAAATCTGGATTGGATGAGAGTTTATGGTCAAGGCATCTCCCAAGGTTGTAAACTCCATGAAGGGGTGCAATGTTGCCCTAACTTCCTTCCTAATGCTTAGAACTTGGACTAGAACCCTTCACCATTGAACTAGGGACCTTAAACTTCGAGTTTGTGGAGTTTGCCATGGGTTTACGACCTTAAACCCACTAGGGACGTAAACTCCATGGGGAGTGGTCCTTGGGCCGTAAACTCCATGGGGGGTGGTCCTTGGGCTGTGAACTCAATAGAAATGCTTTCCATCCTCTTTGATGCAACCCAATCGCCTTCTAACCCTTAAACCAAAGTGTTTTCCACACTTTGGGGTGTTTATACTTACTTAATTATTGTTATAATCACTAACTAGATGTGTACATATGTCTTTATATGCTAAATAGGATCATTGTGTGTGTTCAAGTCTTCACTTGACACCTAGCACCTTGTCCAACACTTCCATACAATCCACTCACTACAGGTGAGTTCATACCGCTTAATTGACCTTTTAAATGTTTTTAAATGCTTTTATGGGGGGGGGGGGGAATACAAGTTGAATCATACTAGTTATTATATCAATCACATGTGATTAATAACTAGCATACAAATGGATTTACTATACTTTAAACTGTTTTGTCAACAAAACTACTTGAAAATGATTATCAATCCCTTTTACATGTTAACCTCGTTATAAAACATAGTTTTAGTTTCCAAAATCTTTACTTTCAATTCTTTAAACTCTTATATTTTCAAATCATGTCCAATAGATATATAGTTATATAAGTAAGGTTTGAAGAAATTAGGACTGATAATACACTCTACTTTCCTATTCCTTGTTTGGTTGTGGACCTAGAGTACCCTATTATTTGTCTGAGTGTCGTTTGATCCTTAGTTATATATCATGTATATATGTATAGACATAAAAGCTTATTTTTCCTATTTCAATACACTCAGATATACACATGACATTACTATTAAACTATAATAGGTATAGTTTAGAGGTATACTACTTACTACTACTAGTATAAAGAAACATACAAAGAGTCAGTTCATACATGAGTCAATACACACTATAATCAATACATACACTACACTATACAATTGAACATACTATAATGAGAGTCAGAGAGAACATACTACTCACTAAACAGAGAGAACATACACTAGTACATACTATTTATACACACTATATAGTAAACTAGAGAACTTACTATGATGAGAATCAGGGGAGACATACACTACACTAGTACATACACTACATACACACTATATCATAAATGTGAGGAACTACTTCGGGGCATGGCATCTCTATCAAGGCTCGTCTTGTATCCTGAGTCTCCTGAAGGGAGAACGTGATATCGTGTATAGATCTATATTGGACTGACCGTCCTACACCTTGTTGCTAGCTACAGTGGGACCTGCAGGTCTTCGGGTGATGAATGCCATAACATCTTGACGTCTTCGAGCGTCGTGTTTCACTAGGTCGATCAAGTATGGTTACAGTTACATCACATTATACCTTAATTAACAATTGGTTTATGGTAGTTAGTACAATAGTAGTTATAATATTATTATACTACATTACTTCATTATTTTTCCATTACATCTACCTTGTGACCTCCTCACATACAGGGTAATGTAAAGCTATATTTTTACTAATGATAGTCACGTTTGGGAAAAATACTCACTTTTACAATGAACAAACATACGGTACTCTTGATGCCTTGCCAGAAGGCTGCTTCTAATGGAAAATATAGGATTTTCTAGGAGATACAAACAATTACTACAAACATTTTACATACTTTTACACTCAAACTCTTACAAACATTTTCATACAAATTATGGAACTAAATACTTATGAACTCACCGGATTTAATGTTTATAAAACCTTTGAAAATAACTTGTATTCTCAGGTCATCAGTAGACAGTTACCGATGCCAGCTTTTCAGAAGATGGAGCACATACAAGACTCATCTTTTATTTTGATTCATATTTTTGGTGTCTATAAACTATACAGAACACAATTGTATTAAAATACATTATTAAGCCTAAAAATCTTTATTGTTCTCCAAATCCAATCGCCTCCCGAAGATCCCGTTTCACTAGTCTCCAAAAAACCTGCAATTATGCTCACGAAACTAGAGAGTACCTGAAATAGTCATAAAAAAACAAAAAGGAAAATATGAAATGAAATTAACTAAAATATGAATGAAATATACTAAAATAAACTATAAAAAAGAAGTAAATAAAATAAAACTATCATGAACCCTGTTGTATTAAGACCTAATGTATGTAATCCTGTGTTAATAAAGTATATTAAAGATATTATACTTACACTTACCTTCAGAATGTCTCAAATTTGCTTAACAAACGTTTATCGCTTAAGATTGAAAACAAAAATCACAAAAGTTGATACTATTTGTGACGCTAAAAATAAATTTTTGCATCAAGTATACTTAGGACTAATTTATGATCAAATTGGATAGATTATACTCTCAGGACTTTGTGGATATAAACAACGTCAAAAAAAGAAGTCATATGCAGAAGTTACGTCCATTTTAATTTACCAAATCAGTACAATACTGATTTTCTTAATAAACGAAAACCGAATTGATCTGTTGAGGTGCTTACACATCTCATATGGAAATTCTGAGAACATTTTTGAACTCATACATAGGTCTAATATTAGGTATTATAATAGCAATATTGTTAGCCCGTAAATTATTCGAAGTCACGAAAATTGTCAAATCATGATGAATTAGACACAAAACTTTAAACGCCTTTTCCCAAAATTCTACATGTTGGATTTGGGATTCGTCTTAGTTTTTGGAATCCCCATTCCCGATACTATCATTCTCCACCTTTAAAAAAAATTACTAGATGTTGGGATTGATGGCACACGAATCGAGGATGCTAGCGAGTGACATCATTTGATGTCAAAAGGGTGACATCACCTTCAAGTACAATAATTCATGAAAAGACTTAAAAGTCCATACATAATCTTCCATTCAATTACTTACACTCTTCCTCCCATCTCTCTCTAATCAATCTCTCTCAAACCCTTTCTCTTTCCCTTTTTTTTTTCTTGATCTTGGTTAGAGAAACCCCCACCGAAGGTGGGTTTTCTGGACACCAACCAGCGGTGGCAACCCCCCTTTTCCTCCTTCATTTTTTCTCGTCGACCTCAACTTCCAAACACCCCTTGTCGTTATTTTCTCAGTTGCCTTTTTTCCCTCCGATCACTCTGGTCGTTACCGATGTCAAGTAAGAAAAGGAAGACTCACTAGTCTCGACAACTGCCTCCTCCTTTCATGACAGATCAACCACATCGAAGCCACACTCAACCATCCTATCGTTTGCAATACACGATCAAAACAACACCTGTGGTTTTTAGGTTCAAAGAGCTCGATCTTCTAGTTCCTCAAGTAAAGATCCATAAGCCCAAGTTTTGGTTTGGTTCAAAAACTTCAAGTTCAAAGTCGGGAAATAACAATCTAAGCCTCGATCTTCGAGTCTAAAACAAAATTACGCATCTAGGGTGAGTCTTTATAAACCCATTTTATGTTTTCTTGATTTTAGGGGATGATACATACTCGTCTTGTTTTTATGAAAATTTGATGTTGTTATGTGTTCAGATCTTGATTGGTGTATATATCTAGTTATTGCAAAGTATGTTATGATCATTTTGGTTATGTATACATAAAAGACATGTTAAATTGCTAGTAACTATGGTAGGAATCATAAATATAAGATTTGTGACATTTTGTGTACATTACATGTCATAAGTATTAGTAAATAAGTTGTTATACCAATAGTAAGTTCAAAAATGTATAAATGATCTTTTATATCATTTATATGAAAAATGGTTATTATAAATATGTACATATATGTTAATAATACACAAGGACTTTTATTTCTAAATAAATGTGTGTTAGACATAAAATAACAACATAGTATGTCCATTTTTGTTTTATATGAAAAATGGACTTAAAATGAATTTTGCTAAATCAAATAAGGTCTAGTATGTAAATACATGCATATTTGTTAAAAATATGTGTTTTATGTATTTATATAAAAGGCATGCACAATAATGGTCTGTAACTTTCCAAAAATCACGATACATTTTTTTGTTTTTAACTTAAAAGAAACCATTGTTTTCAATCAAAACCATATCAAATTAAGTATCGAACACAAACATCCGCAAGATCATGTATCATAAAATCTCCCAAAACATATCATCGCAGGATGTATATAATCACGCCTTCGCTTTGTCCTGGTCATCTGAAGTACCTGAAATATCAAACTGAAACTGTAAACCAAGGCTTATTGAGTTCCCACAAAGTACCACATAGCACAACCAAATAGATATACAAAATGCATGTTGGCTCCACAACCTACCAATTGGCTTACCCTGGCTCACAATCTCCTGGTTGGATTTCCCTGAAATAACATATCCGGTCCAGAACCTCTCGTTTGGATTACCTAGGCCCATGACCTCTCAGTTGGATTGCCCTACAAATAATGTACTGGGTCCACAGCCTCCCGATTGGATTACCCTGACACATAACCTCCCGACTGGATTACCCTGGCCAATAACCTCCCGGTTGGATTGCCATAGGTTTGTTGACTGACCGCACGAAGCAATACAGTATCAACCCAACCATACAATGTTGACATGTTACATATAACATATATTTAACAAGCAAATAATCATATATCCAGACAACAGTCACAAGCATATCTACCGATCACTACCTCATAATAACATCCTATATACCAAGACAGAGTTCTAACAAATCAATACAACATAGCAACACTCCCTAAACTTGTGACATCCCCAAAATCTCGGCCAGAAAAGACCGGTTTCATTTATGCTTTTTAAACATTTTCAAAGTAAATCCTTTTGATTTTAAAAGAGTTGCGGAATTTGTTCCCAAAAACAAAACATGATGAAATAGATTTTTATCAAAACATTTCATGAAGACATATAATTTCATTTCATAATCAAAACCCGGGATGTCATGTTCCGATACAAACCATAAAGCATAAACGATAACATTACAAATTATTCAACAAATACATCCATATACAGACTTTAAAACAAAACAACTTGATGATTATCCATCTTATGCCCTCGCGCCACTTCCTGTAATACAAAGAAACTGAGTGGGTCAGGCTTGGGAGCCTGGTGAGCATATAGGGTTTTCAACCCACAATAAATAATTAAATTAATATTCATCAACCAACAATAACCCAATTACCCATTCCCGTTATTCTCACTTTATGTCCCTAAAATAACTAACACAAGGGACCTAGTCTAAGAATATTTCATCGGGGCGACAACACATGCTTTCGGGGGTTTCCCGGCAATATATGTCAAATAAGGCAACCATGGGGGGATGGAGTACAGCGAATGAACACCCAAGTTCATTAACACCTACAGGTGGCGAGCCTGCTAATGCTCTACAAGACTGTCTAGAAAAGTCCGTGGTCGTCATCTAAACTCCGCTAGATGACTAAATCAAAACAACATCAAGGCCTCTCATCTGTTTATTACACACCAACTATCTACCCATGTTCTACCCAACATATTAGTAGATAAAAATATACATTTTTATACATAGTTTAAAACTTGTATAGCATGCTTTAATCAATACATATTCCACATAACAGATGAGGCACACACACATAACACGTATTTCATAGAGAATAAATCAGATCTATGAGATAGAAGAGAGTGGATATACATTCACACATATAACAACAAAATATATACACATAGCACGTATTTTATATAAAATACTTCATAATAATGGGTTGGAAGAAAGTAACTACACACTCACTTGATCAGAAGATGATCAGACAGCATTACGACTTGCAGAAGTAGTGTTTCTCCGTAGATCTGGAAGATCTTCACAAAAATCGAACTCCTCGCGGGCAGAGCTTCGGCTCGGGAATAACGCTCTTCGAGATCCTCGGGGCTTCGGATCTTGCTTCGGGGCTCGGGAATGATACCGAGGCTTCGGGATATGATTGGCACGAAAATCGATGCAAAAACTACAGAGAAGAAAGAGTTTGAAAAACAGAAAATGGCTGATCTCGGTTTCTATTTATAAGCTGGTGGGTCTAGGATTACGCTGGGCGTAATTTCAATTTACGCTGGGCGTACTCAGTATGCTGGGCGTAACTTGGTTACGCTGGGCGTACATTGAAGTCACTGCATGCATCAATTGGTGGCACTCGAGTATTGGTCAGGCAACTTGCATCCTCCTGAGTACGCTGGGCGTACTCAAATTACGCTCGGCGTAATTTGACTCGTCAAACTTCTAAATTGCGTAACTTTCGCATACGAGCTCCGTTTTCGACGTTATTTATATCCACGCGTAGGTCAGACTATGCTCTACAACTTTCGTTTAGACTCCGTCGGCTAGTTTTGAATTTATTTTTATTATTTATTTTTAGTAGGCCCGGACAGGAAAACTTCGTTATAAAATCATAACTTCTTCGTCCGACGTCCGTTCTCGCCTAACTTTTCATCGTTTCGCTACTAACAACGAGATATTCGATTCTCGTTTAGATTTTTTCGGCTAAAAACCGCTCGATCTCAAATCGATTATTTGGGCTGCATACCGCTAAGTCGAAACTTCAGAAAATCATAACTTCCTCATACGAAGTCAGATTGGGGCGTTCTTTTTATGCACGCTCTCGGTTTAACGAACTCTAAGACTTTCGTTTAGATAACTAAGGCTAAATATTTCACTAATGTAAATTTCACTTTTTACGTCATTCAGCGTTGCCGTTTCTGTCGCGAAACTTTGACAGGTTATAACTTCTTCGTTATAACTCGGATTTCGGTATTCTTGATATATTCGGAAACCTCGTTTCGACCACTACATCTTTATGCAAAGATATCAGGCTTATCTCATACTTTAATTTTGACGCTTATTTTATTCTTAATTCATTAAATTATAATAATTAAGAAAATAAACACATAATTCACATCATTCACAAAATACTCAAATATTTCATCATTCATTAATACTTCAAAAAGAGTTACAAGGGTTAACCTAGACTATTACATCAACGAAAAAGCCTAGCCTGGAAACACGGGCGTTACAATTCTCTCCCCCTTAGGATGATTCCGTCCCCGGAATCACACATCGACAGACAAATGCGAATAGCGAATCAACATGTCACTCACGATTTCCCAGGTGAGATTTGGCCCATTCGAATGTTTCCAACGAACAAGCACAAATTCGACCATCTTGCGTCGAAGCTTCTTAGTCTTTCGGTCAACAATTGCCTCTGGTTCTTCAATTAACCTCTTGTTTTCATCAATTCTCAATTCGGAAATTGGAATTCTATCGGGAACTTCTCCCGTGAACTTCCTCAAATAACACACATGGAAAGTGTTATGAATACCACTCAGTTCTTCTGGTAGTTCTAGCTTGTAAGCTTGGTTCCCAATCCTCTGAAGAACTTTAAACGGTCCAATAAACCTTGGACTTAACTTTCCCCTTTTTCCAAATCTTATAAGTCCCTTCCACGGTGAGACTTTAAGTAACACCGAATCCCCAACTTCAAAAGTCATCGGTCTTCGCTTCTTGTCAGCATAGCTCTTTTGATGATCTTGAGCTGCTAACATTCTTTCCCTGATCAATTTCAACTTCTCATCAGTCTGATGGACCATCTCGGGTCCCATAAACTGCTTTTCCCCAGCCTCAAGCCAACAAGACAGCGTACGACACGTTTGTCTGTACAAAGCTTGATAAGGTGCCATCTTTATGCTTGAGTGGAAACTATTATTGTAGGAAAATTCTACTAAAGGTAAGTGTTCATCCCAGTTACCTAGGATTTCTAGGGTACATGCTCTCAGCATATCTTTAAGTGTTTTTATCGTTCTTTCACTCTGACCATCAGTCTGTGGATGGTAGGCTGTACTTAAACACAACTTGGTACCCATTTCCTCTTGTAGACTTTTCCAAAACCTCGAGGTGAAACGACTATCACGATCTGACACAATCGTTAACGGAACACCGTGAAGCCTCAAAATTTCCTTCACATAAGAATTCGCAAGCTTATCCATAGACCATTTCTCCTTGGCTGCTATGAACTGCGCACTCTTAGTGAATCGATCAACGACCACCCAAATCATGTCGTGACCACTTTTCGTTCTGGGTAGTTTAGTGACAAAATCCATCGCAATGTCTTTCCATTTACCCATAGGCACAGGTAAAGGTTCTAAACTCCCATATGGTTTCTGATGTTGTGTCTTGACTCTTGCACAAGTCACACACTCGGCCACATACTTTGCAACATCAAGCTTCATCGTCGGCCACCAGTAGTAGGGTTTCAGGTCCCTATACATTTTAGTGCTGCCAGGATGAATTGAGTACATGGTTTTGTGAGCTTCTTCCATCAGAAGATCTCTTATTCCTCCTGACTTAGGTACCCAAATACGATCTTGGAATACCTTCAGTCCATGGCCGTTTGTACCAAACACCAACGTTTTGCCCAAACGTTCATCCTTTCGGTCATTCCTCTCAGAAGCTTCCTCTTGAGCTTTCTTTATACTTTCCACAATTGTCGAGACAACTTCTATTCTCAACGCTCTTGGCCTTTTTTCTTCAAGATTGACTTTCTGACTGAGAGCATCAACAACAACATTAGCTTTACCGGGGTGGTAAAGTATCTCACAGTCGTAGTCCTTAAGTAATTCTAGCCATCGTCGTTGCCTCATATTCAATTCTTTCTGACTAAAGAGATATTGGAGACTCTTATGATCAGTGAAAAGTTTGCACTTCGTGCCATAGAGGTAATGCCTCCATATTTTTAGAGCAAAAACTACCGCTGCCAACTCCAAATCATAAGTAGGGTAGTTCTTTTCATGCTCCTTCAACTGTCAAGACGCATATGCTATCACCTTTTCTCTTTGGGTCAAAACACAACCTAATCCAACCCCAGACGTATCGCTATAAACAACGAAGTCTTCAACTCCATCGGGTAGAGAAAGTATTGGTGCCTTGCATAGCTTCTTCTTTAGCTTCTCGAATGCTTCTTTATGCTTATCACTCCAAGCATATGTAGCTCCTTTGTGGGTCAAACCTGTTAATGGACTAGCGATCGAAGAAAAGCCTTGGATAAACCTTCGGTAATATCCGGCTAATCCTAAAAAGCTTTGGATCTCTGTGGGACTTTTCGGTTGTTCCCACTTCATTACAGCCCCAATCTTTGCTGGATCGACCATTATCCCTTCCTGGTTGACCACGTGACCCAAGAATTGGACTTCTCGAATCCAAAAATCACATTTGGAGAACTTCGCATACAGCTTCTCCTTCTTCAAGACTTCTAACACTTCTCGCAAGTGTCTTCCAAACTCCTCTTGGCTTTTCGAGTAAATAATAATGTCGTCTATGAATACTATCACAGATTTATCAAGGAACGGATTACAAACCCTATTCATTAAATCCATGAATGCTGCTGGAGCATTGGTTAGTCCAAACGACATAACCAAAAAATCGTAGTGTCCATATCTAGTTCTGAATGCAGTCTTCTCGATATCTTGCTCTCTTACTTTTAGCTGATGATATCCTGACATCAGGTCGATCTTTGAGAAATAACTTGAAACTTGAAGTTGATCGAACAGGTCATCAATCCTTGGCAACGGATATCTATTCTTTATTGTTGCCTTGTTTAGCTCTCTGTAATCGATGCACATTCTCATACTTCCATCTTTCTTCTTCACGAATAACACCGAAGCTCCCCAGGGTGATGAACTAGGTCTAATGAAACCTTTGTCCAATAACTCCTGAAGTTGCATCATCAGATCCTTCATCTCCGTCGGTGCTGATCGATAAGGTGCTTTGGCTATTGGCGTGGTCCCTGGTAACAAGTCTATTCTGAACTCCACTTGTCTATCAGGTGGTAATCTAGGAAGATCTTTGGGAAATACTTCCGGATAATCACACACCACTGGAATACTCTGCATCACCTTCTTTTCCTTCTTAGCATCAATCACGAATGCTAAATATGATGTACATCCCTTGGTCAAACACTTTCTGGCTTTCATTAGGGAAATGATTCCAGAATTCACTCTGCGTTTGTCCCCATACACCATAAACGAATCTTTCCCAGGCGGGTTTACTTTAACTATCTTCTTCTTGCATAAAATTTCGGCATCATTGGTGCTAAGCCAATCCATTCCCAAAACGATGTCGAAATCATTTAGTTCGATAGGCAATAATTCCTCATGAAACTTATTCCCATTAAGGTCGATTAATATGTTTTTCATACGATGGCCAACAGGTACAAACTTGCCACTAGCAACTTCGACTAATAAATCATTATCTAGTCTATCAACAGGCAAAGCTAGTTTTCTACCAAACTTATGCGAAATAAAGGAGTAGTTGGCTCCAGAATCAAACAAAATTTGAGCAGGTAATTCGTTAAGAAGAAAGGTACCTGAAGCGACATCCGCTTCATCTTTCACAGCCTCAAGTGTCATCTGGAAGGCTCTCGCCTTCGGCTTTGATGGAATGTTGGGCTTCGCTGCCTCCTTCTTCTTCGGACAGTCCTTCAAAATGTGCCCCTCTTCATTACAACCAAAACACATCCTTTTGTTGGACGGACACTCATTGGAAACATGCCCAATTTTTCCACACTTGTAGCAGGTTACATCCTAACTACATTTCCCAAAGTGCTTTTTCTTATACTTGTCACACCATTTCGCTTCGCCTCCTTTTCCTCCACCAAACTTTTTCGAATCAGATTTCAAAAATTTGCTTTTCTTACTGGAACCAGATGTTCCCTCAAACTTTCTCTTCTCACCAACCTAAACCTTGTTGGTGGTTCTCCCCTTAATCATGTTCTCAACAGACTTGGCAGCCCAGATAGATGCCTCTAGAGTATGTGCCTGACGTACCGGCACCTCGTACTCCCATGGGAGTCCCTTCGCATACCGGTCCACCTTTGTCAGCTCATCTGGAACGATGCACAAAGCAAACTCCATCTTTTCTGTAAAGTTATTAGTGTATTCATCAAATGACATGCTGCCTTTCGTCAATGCCAAAAACTTATTCTCCAACTCCAACAGATTTTGGGCCAAGCAGAACTTGCGTTTGAACTGTGCCAAGAATTCTGCCCATGACAACTGCAGTGGCTCATTAGGGCTTAAAGTCTTTCCTAGAGTGTTCCACCAACGAACGGACCCACCTCAGAACTGACGCACTGCATAGATAGTCTGCAACTTGCCTCTGCAGCCACAAGTCATGAAGGCTAACTCCATTTCTGAGATCCAATCCATAACTCCAATCGGATCCTCCTTTCAATTGAAGGTCGATGGTTTGCAAGTTAGAAAGTCCTTGTACTTGCATCCCATTCCATCATTCCTTCTATCATGGTTGTTTTGCTTAACTATCGGTGGGTTGTCTTGACCAACAGATCCACTGAAGTTTCCGCCTTCCGAGTGCCCTTCATTCAATTCGGGCTCTTCCACTTGAATTGACAGTTCTTCACGATTCTGTTGAAGCAACCGCCTAGTCTCCTCCATTTGACGATCCAACATCGTTTGAATCATCAATTGTACACCAGCCGTTGTTATCGGCTCAGGTGTTGCTGCTACGACAGGTATTTCCTCAATCACTGGTGGTTGATTCCTGTTTTCAACAGCATTTCCAACTCCACTTCTTGTTCTCACCATTTTTGATCTACACACCGAATAAGGTGAAATTAGATCCTCATTCACAATAGATATTCAAATCATCCTTATCACTCCGAATCATTTACATGCTAGTTCTAATATCGTAGAAGTACGCTTAGAATCCTACACATATAAGGTTTCCAGATCCGGTCGGCAACAGACCATAGATCGGAACAAATAATATCATATATGGCAAACATATAACATTTAGCACATAAAAACATTTTAGGCAATTTTCCTAAAATAAACTAGTGCTCGTGTCTAATATATAACAGACACACATCTCAAAATTTCACTTAGCATTTTAAGTTTAAGTCTAGAAATCCTACAAATTCCTAGTTCGCTTAAACTAATGCTCTGATACCAACTGTGACATCCCCAAAATCTCGGCCAGAAAAAACCGTTTTCATTTATTCTTTTTAAACATTTTCAGAGTAAATCCTTTTGATTTTAAAAGAGATGCGGAATTTGTTCCCAAAAACAAAACATGATGAAATAGATTTTTATCAAAACATTTCATGAAGAAATATAATTTCATTTCATAATCAAAACCCGGGATGTCATGTTCCGATACAGACCATAAAGCATAAACGATAACATTACAAGTCATTCAACAAAGACATACATATACAGACTTGTAAACAAAACAACTTGATGATTATCCATCTTATGCCCTTGCGCCACTTCCTGTAATACAAAGAAACTGAGTGGGTCAGGCTTGGGAGCCTGGTGAGCATATAGGGTTTTCAACCCACAATAAATAATTAAATTAGTATTCATCAACCAACAATAACCCAATTACCCATTCCTGTTATTCTCACTTTATGTCCCTAAAATAACTAACACAAGGGACCTAGTCTAAGAATATTTCATCGGGGCGACAACACATGCTTTCGGGGGTTTCGCAGCAATATATGTCAAATAAGGCAACCATGGGGGGATGGAGTATAGCGAATGAACACCCAAGTTCATTAACACCTACAGATGGCGAGCCTGGTAATGCTCTACAAGACTGTCTAGAAAAGTCCGTGGTCGTCATCTAAACTCCGCTAGATGACTAAATCAAAACAACATCGAGGCCTCTCATCTGTTTATTACACACCAACTATCTACCCATGTTCTACCCAACATATTAGTAGATAAAAAATATACATTTTTATACATAGTTTAAAACATGTATAGCATGCTTTAATCAATACATAGTTTAAAACATGCACGCTCTAGGTTTAACGAACTCTACGAATTTCGTTTAGATAACTAAGGCTTAATGTTGCACTAACGTAAATTTCACTTTTTACGTCATTCAGCGTTGTAGGTTCTGTCGCGAAACTTCGACAGGTCATAACTTCTTCGTTATAACTCGGATTTCAGCATTCTTTATATATTCGGAAACCTCGTTTCGACCACTACATCTTTATGCAAAGATATCGGGCTTATCTCATACTTTAATTTTGACGCTTATTTTATTCTTAATTCATTAAATTATAATAATTAAGAAAATAAACGCATAATTCACATCATTCACATAATACTCAAATATTTCATCATTCATTAATACTTCAGAAAGAGTTACAAGAGTTAACCTAGACTATTACATCAACGAAAATGCCTAGCCTGGAAACGCGGGCGTTACAAAACTAGGGTACATAACACAGTGGGACGATATTGGTGCCTTCGACTCACAAGTACTGTGAGGAAAACTCACCTCTCAGTCTGAAAAAGATCTTTGAATAGGATATAACTTCGAATGTCAGCTCAACCGGTCCCCTATTCATCAAGAAATTACCAATCTCAAAAACCACTTGAAATACCTAAAATACCCTTAGGTCAAACTTGGTCAAACCCTGGTTAAAGGTCAAAGTCAACAAGTCAACTAAGCCATCTACCACGTCGTGGTGACCATTCACCACATCGTGGTGACTATTCAGACCAACTTATTCTAATAATCTCTTAATCCATTAAACCAACCATTAAAACTTCCCTTAAGGTATTCTCTCACCCAATGAACCATAAAAAACATCGCTTTATAGACATCCATGTTCAATGCATGTCTTGAACTTAAACTAGGTCAAAATAGAGTAAAAAGGGCCAAGATCACATGCAAGAGTTCAAAGCTCTAAGAAATTTCAGATCCAACACTCCTAACCCCAATGAGACTCTAGGGATCTATAAAGTTGGCAACTTTATGGAATTACAACACTCGAATAAGCCCCAACATGAAGAATAAGGCTTTGAAACATAGATCCATGTACAAAGAACTAAAAAGCATGGAACTTGAGGACTTACAAAAGTACAGAAGATGCATAACAAGAAGGTGAAAAGAGTCCCTTGCTAAATCCAAGACTAAATGTCACCTTCTTCTTCTTCTTCTTATTCTAATACCCAAAAATCAACACCAAAGGCTCAAAAAGTAAGTTGGAGGTTAGTATTTGCTTAGAGGCAAAGAGAGTGTGATGGAGGCTGAGGGTGAGCAACCCTATCCATCGCACTCCCTTAAATACGGGAACAAACATCGGATACCAGGGCTTCTCATTAAACCGCCACCATGTTGTGGTTATAGGCCGCCATGTCGTGGTGGTCATTTAAAACCAACGATTACAAAATGCTCTGCAACATCGTGGTGATGCTCCACGACGCCGTGGCCACCCCAATTAAGATTTATACATAAAAGTTGATTTATACTTAGACCAGATGTTACATGATCAAATTAAGATTTTTATATAAAAAGGGTTATGATTTTATATAAAAAAATGTTTATAAAGATGTCTGTAGATGCCTTTATACAAAAAGATGTCAAATAAATTTATATATATATATATATATATATATATATATATATATATATATATATATATATATATATATATATAATGATGACAAATTGTGTTCACAAATGATTTTATATAAAAATGGAACAATATAAATATTTAGACATTTGATATAATGATATATATGTATATATACATTTTTCTAAAAAGTGTATAATAAGTTTAAAAATAAAGAGTTAAGCAAAATAGTATAAAATTAAGTTTTATACGCAAAACGATGATTATATATATATATATATATATATATATATATATATATATATATCGAATCATCGTTTTGCGTGTGTGTGTGTGTATATATATATATATATACAGGTAGAGGTTCATTTGAGACCACCTATATTTTGTGAGACATGGGGACCAAATCTGAGCCTTTGATCAAAAATGATCTTGTGGCTCATAACAAAATGTGACTAACACTAATTAATCTAAAAGATTAGTTAATTAGGGGTAGATTAGTCACTAGGTTAAACTTTAGATCATCATATCTATTATCTTCACGTTATCACAAAACCCAGCTACTTCGATTCTTTCTACCACTTCATACTAATAGATCAACATTCCTTCATCTTCGATTCACACTGATCAATCTTCTATTTGCTTTGATTTGGGTATTGAGGTTTATGTTCATCTATCGACATCAACAATTCATTACAAGATTTTTATCGATTGTGGCTCTGTGATCATCAATTTCATCCAAGGTAGAAGTTCAAGTGTTTAGTGGATTTCTGCTAATCTTCATCTTCAACAATAACTAACGATCTTTCAAGCTGTACTTTTTACTCTACGTCTTGATTTCATCAATTGATCAAGCTTTCTGTTTTATTCCCCTGAGTTTTCATCGCTTTCAGATCAACAATTCTTAGCCATTCATCAACATTGGTAATCAGTCATCAACTGCTATCGATTTCCATCAGATTGATGCTTCGAGCTTATTATCAAATTAGGTGTTTTATCATCTTAAATCTATTATCATTTCAAGTTTTTGATTTCAACTATCGATTATCAATTTCAAGGTTTTGTTTTTTATGTGCATTCGAGCACATATTAAATGAAGATAAGCAAGCAAAAATAACGTATCTTCGTGTTATTTTGTGCTCATTCTATAAAATCAATGAGGTATGTACATAACTATTATTGTTCTTGAGCCAATTATCTTACATTATACACGCACTCTACCTGTTTGATGAAAGTACTGAATGAATAAAGAGTGTGATGTAGAGTTTGATATGTCACTCCTTTCCCACCCTTAAACTTTGATACTATTTAATGATATTGACCCCAAATTCTAAGCTGTTTTTCTTAACTTAGTGATCACTGGTGTACTTCTTTTTGTCAGTGATTGAAGGACATACAACTGTCATCAATGCAATTGTTCAGTGCATATGTTGGAAGAAGATATCATCCATATCTTGCCACCATTAATTAATGATGGGAAATTCAAGAAGCATATTGACATGTTGGTTTCAATGGTGCTTGGTCCATAAAGACTTAAAGTGGCTAAGAAATTGATGGATGATGAGGACTTGGTTCATCTTTAGAATCGAAATTTGTAATGAAGATGGTTTAATTTACTCCCTGCACTCTCTTTATTTCTTTCTTGTTGAAATTGTTCTCTACATTTGTGCAACTTTAAACATTGTTATTGCAACATATATGTATCCTAATACCCATCAAACCCCTTTCAACCCTTTCATAGTGTAAAGTGGTACATACAGTTATGAAATTAGATAAAACTTTCATGTTTTCTATCATTCCAACTTTTTAGGTAAGTCTTGAATGGAACTGTAGAGAATGTGGTTCAATAATAATTTCCTTGAGTGTCTTATTCAATGTAATGGGATGTTGTAAATTTGCTTATGTATTTTTTTTTTGTTTCAAGTGATGTATTTGAGGTAATTGAATAAAACGATAACACTATATTCTAAGTGTTTACTTTTACATTAGTATTTACAAATAAATTGTGCATTATTTTAATTTTCTTACATATATATTGTTATATTCTAGTTCGATATTTGATGTTCATATAATCATTTAGTATTACATTCTATTCAGAATGTTCTACATATACAAACATCCTATAACATTATTCCATAAGAATATTAAGTTGTGACATGAATATAGACAACATAATTAAATTATTCTGTTAGAATGGTATATATATTTAGAATATTAAATATAACATTAGACTCTTATGTAATATAAGTTCACTTTATATGTTAATTAGAATAGTTTGCACAAGGAAATCTTTAACAATGAACAATATTTTCAAGGAATAGTTTGCACAATGTTCTCTATATATATTATCATCTTTTCATACTAGAATAAATTGAACAATGTTGTGTACATCTAATTACATTATGTATTTATCCTTTCGACATCTAAATTAGAATTTGACAAAAAAATGCTCCAAAGTGAGTTTCCTATTTAATTTCACAAATGTATCCATATATGTTGATTTTAAGCATTTTGATCATTATCCTCCATTTCACTATCTTCGGTTTCAATTCTTTCCTCTGTCCCTTGATTTTAAGTTTCTACCATTCCAACATGCGCTTATCCACTTTCTGGCTTATTGGTACTTCAAAAATTGTACTCGAAAATAAGTCATTGAACTTTTTTGCCAATTCCATGTTCTAGTTTCGTTTGGAAACATTGATACACAATTAAAAACAATTTCTTCCATATTTTCTTTTTCTACAAAAACTTTCTAGAAGGCCTTTTCAAACATTTCTTCATGTTCCTGAAAAACAATAAGACACTAAAATTATAAGTATAACTTATTAAATGAAATCATAATATTCAGTTGAATAATAAGTTATGAAGTACCATACGATCTATCATATCAGAATCGTAGAATATCAATTATAAACCAAAAGCATGTCATATCAGAATATCTAGAATTACGAAAAATAGCAACATACTTTAATCTTTCTACTACTATAAACAATGTACTTTACTTCTTACTCTTTATAGCAACATAGTTTCAAAAAGGCTAGAATATTATACTAGAAGCTAATATATAAAACATAATTCCTAGAATATTTTACTACACAAATCAAAATGACTTGAATAATATGATATATAAATTCAGAATGACGAGAATATTGTACTAAACATCAATGTTTTAAAATTAATCTTCAGTTTCTCTATTTCAGACATCGATAAGGAATTTTGATATTTCAACATTAATTTTCAGCAATTCATCTTCAATTTATCTACTACCGAAGGATTATCATAAAGGATTGATTACTTATCGATTTTATATAATTTCATATCAGAAAATCGATTTTCAGCAATTCATCATCAAAGAATTTTGCTATTACTGAAGGATTATAAGCAAGTTTCGATTTTCAACAATTTACTAATCTATCATAAACTTTGCTATTACATAAGATTATCAACTCATCGGCAATCAATTTACAACAATTTATGATAAAAATGGGAATGAACATGATACTAAACAGAATGGCTAAAATATTATACTAGAAGTTAATATACAAAATAGAATGGCTAGAATATTATACTAGAAGTTAATATACAAAATAAAATTACATATTTTACTACACAAATCAAAATTAAAAGAATAATATACTACACAAAATCAGAATGACTAGAATATTGTACTAAACATCAATGTTTAACAATTCATCTTCACTTTCTCTATTATAGACATCTATAAGTAATTTCGAGATTACATCGGTTTTCAACAATTCATCATCAATTTCTCTATTACTGAAGGATTATCATAAGTAATTGATTTTAGACATTGATTTTTTGTAATCTCATAGCAGATCATCGATTTTCAGTAATTCATCATCAAAAAATATTGCTATTACTAAAGGATTAAAAACAATTATCGATTTTCAGCTATTTGTCATAAATTTTGCTATTACATAAGGATTATTAACAACTCATAATCAATCGATTTCATTAATTCAACATAAAAATGAGAATGACTACCATACTAACTCTAATATACAAAACCAGAAGGACTAGAATATTATACTAGAAGCTAATACACAAAACCAAAAAACTAGAAATTTTTACTACACAAATCAAAATGATTAGAATAATATGTGATACAAAATCAAAATGACTAGAATATTATACTAAACATAAATGTTTAACAATTCATGATCATTTTCTCTCTTACATACACTGATAAGGAATTTCTAGATTTCAACATTTATTTTCAACAATTCATCATCAATTATATATTATCAAAGGATTATCGTACATGATCGATTTTCAGCAATTATTCATCAATTTTTCTATTATAAAATAAATATCAACAAGAATCAATGAAAAAAATCATCAACAATTTCGATATTTAGCAATTCATCATCAAAATTAGAATGGATAGAATACTAATTCTAGCATACAAAACTCAGAATTACTATAAAAATATACTAGAAGCTCATATACAAAACAAAACAGAATGATTAGATATTGTACTATACAAAATCAGAACTAGTGGAATATTGTTTTGAAAGCTAAAGATTGAGTTTTTGTTGGAAAATAGCTTTATGTCCTTTATTTTTGAGTTAACTACTTCTCATTGGTTCTTTAGACTAGATTTCAGTACATGTTATTTTAATCACTCTATCTACTTCATATAATGACATTGGTGATTCATCTTTTATATTGAGAAGGGGAATTGGAATCTGATTCTCTCTAACAAGACATTGTTGAAAGGTGAAATCAAAGCCTTTGATGGGTATGAGTTCTAAAGTCGATTCTTAAAACTAGAATGAAACAATCTGAATAACATAATTAAGGTTTATGATTTTGAATGGTCGTCGATTCCTTCTATTTAGAAGGAT
Source organism: Lactuca serriola (assembly GCF_051521515.1). Taxonomy (NCBI): domain Eukaryota; kingdom Viridiplantae; phylum Streptophyta; class Magnoliopsida; order Asterales; family Asteraceae; genus Lactuca; species Lactuca serriola. The sequence continues at coordinate 52,812,938 of NC_136415.1, forward strand.
AGGGTTTATGTGAATTTAAAGGATGATAGATTAAGGAAAGAAAGAGCCTGTATATATGATTTTGATTCGTTAGCGATCTTCTAGGTTTGATCTTCAGTTTTTGTAAACAAGAAACCGAAATTAACTCTCTTTGATTCACTTTGCTTCAATTGGGAGAATGGTTAACGACGAGGATATGATCTATGTTTTGATTTGATATACTATGGTTATTCGACTTAGAATCTGTACAACCCAAATTATTCATCGGTTCAATTACACAATCCGAAATTTGAATAGCTTAAATTAATACTTGTTTTGTGAAGGAATGGTTGATAATCGAGATTGAATAAGAAGGTTGAAGTTATGAATTTGAAGTAATAAGAATTTGTTGATAATCGAGATTGACCGAGGGTTTTCTGATCATTTTTGGCTACGTGAATCAGTTAGGATTTGTTTCGAGTATGAATCAGAGGATGAATTCGAGCTAGAATCAGAATAAAGAGCTCGACTTTGCAATCGCTTTAGGGTTAATCTGAAACAAATTTGTGATGGAAGGGTCTGCGATTGATGAAAGGGTTTTGGGAAATGAAAACCATATGGATGCGTTTGTGAATGTGCCAAGTTACATTTCTACCCCTCAGTGGTTTCTAGTTAATTACAAAGTTTGTGTTATTTACACAAACTTCCACCGCCAGTATTTTGTTTTTTTTGTTTTTTTTATTAAATCTAAACCACATATCAGTTTTGATCAAGGGCTAAGATTTGGTCCTCATATCTCACAAAATATAGATGGTCTCAAATGAACCCAACCATATATATATATATATATATATATATATATATATATATATATATATATATATATATATATATATATATATATTGATAAAATATATAGAAAGTATATTTATGGAATGAACTAAAGACACAGACTACGTGAACAAAATATGATTTAATTTCATTAGAAACAAAATAATGTAAAAGCAAGTTTATTGTGGTTTTGGTTTAATAACTGATTTATTTGTATATTTGTGTTTCCATGTCTATAATTATTGGTTAATTTCACATTGGTTGAAATTTGGATTTTTTTTCAAAACACAACCGTTATGTTGTCCGACTTTTGCCAAAAAAATTGTACTACACCTTAAAGTCTAAGTATAGGAAACTTTACAACTTTAGTGTTTTTTAAAGTTTAGTTTACTTTCTTGAACGACTTCAACGAATTAGTTAAATAAACTTTTCATTAAAATTTAGGGACTTCAGCACAAACACACGCACATAATTTTGGGTCTGATAATTATGAGACCCTTTATATGATATTGATACTCTTAATCCACTAAGAACATTAAAACTTAGTAAAATCCCTCTGTGTTATCACCGTTAATCTGAAAGGAGCATGGAACTTATTGGTATAGATCTATACGGTTTGACAACCCTGCATGTGGTTACTAGAAACAACCATCGTATGACGTGTAAAAACGGGCGTAATTGTTCATTCTCTTCATACTTTCACAAGGTCGATGAAGATTTAGTAATGATTTAGACACATCTATTCATTTAACTCTTTAGAGGCTTTCTTGCTTGTAGGTTGATTATAGCCTCATTATAAAACCGGAAAATTCATTCTACATGTGAAAGAGTAAAATGAGAATGATTTATTCAAGTGGTTAAGTGTCAAATATGTATTTAGTTAAGCAAATAAATCTTTAAGACGACACAATATTTTATCAAATTATAACTTAGGTTTGATAAGTTATGTAGATGAACAAATATCTTTTACTTGTATGAGATTTCAAGTGCAAAACCCGTTGTACTTGGCACTTTTATAATTCTTAAGTCTAAACACACTTTTTATTATAAAATTACATGAAGTCAGAATGATAAACAAATCTACTTTACTTGTATGGGTTTAAAACCGTAGAACATGTTACACTTTACATTTTTATAATTCATTAGTCTAAACACACTTTTGATTAGAAAAACACAAGGAGTCAGAACGATAAACAAATCTCTTTTACTTGTAAGGGTTTACACGGGTAGAACATGTTGCATTTTACTTTTATAATTCACTAGTTTAAACATACTTTTGATTATAAGAGTATAAAGAGTCAAAACTTGTAAAGCGCACCAACGATATTGTTGACGTATTGTTTTCAAAGGTATGTATCTTCATAAACATAGGAGCTGGAAAACACACCTTGTGTTTCATTGAATAATACATTTCTTTTTTAAATGGTTGGCCGATATGTTATTCCTTTCGTTTCATTTAAACTTATGTTATGCATAACTTGTTCTAGTGGTTATCGTCTGTTACATTGTCAGCAATGTAATTCCTCATACCAGATTTATGGAAGAATGTAATGTATTAATAAATCTTTGTATAAATCAATATGTGTTGTTAATTGTGATCCAACATTTTACATTGCAACCCCAGCGTTTTTGTCAATGGTCGAGGTGTGACAACAACATACTTTGAAACTACTACATAACCTAGCTAAAGTCGAAAATCAAAAAGGTTATGTAAAACATACCTTATTGTTATTTTCAAAAATAACATTGTACTTTGAAGACCCTTGGAATGATAGCCCCAATAGTATGGAAGCCTCTAATGAATCACACCGAAAGCCTAGGAAAAGCCCTAGGATCAAAAATAGAGAGAGGGGGAGGATATTTAGAAAATCCTTGTGAGAATGGAGGGTTCTTTGAGTCTTATGGAGGTCCCTTTTTATATTTATAGAACACCCTGATTAGAATTCAAAATATTAATAAGATATTCCAAATACTTGTTAGTTTACTTATTGACCAAGGAAGGGTTCTAGAAACCCTATTAATGGCTCCTAAAACCGTCCCATATAGGGAGGTTCTAGAATGCATCATTGTTCAACTATTGAACAATTGCATTCTAACCTCTTAGACATAATAATCAATTCTAACTAATCCAACACAATTAATTAAATTAATTATGATTAGTGCTTAATTAATAATTTATATTTCTAACTAATACAACAGTCTCATTATATATTAATAAATTAATAATCTTTCTCTTATAATCAATCTTAGGACATTTTATGGTTATGAGGGCAACCCAAAAAGGATTTTACTAATACAACAGTCTCCCGCTTGGATAAGTCGTTAACTATAATTGCAGGTATAACTCTCTGAATCACTAGTAAAGAATACATTATAAGCCATTGCCAAGCTCTAATCAGGTCAGGCGTCATCCCTAAGATAAGTGATCGTCTATTCCTCCGTTCTCATGATATTGTAAGGACATGTGACATGGATTACAATTAATCTCAGGGTCCAAGATTTTGTTTCACAATTTTCAAATTTGTGATGACGTCATCATACTACGAATCAAACACATCAATTTAGTCCCAGTTGGGCCCAACACTATTTTGGTTAGATTAAGGTGCCTAAGCTAGTAACTAAATTTGTATATTCTTGTAATTAGAAGAAAATTCCTTTTTGTGTTGCCCTCATAGCTAGAACTTGGTTAGAATGAAATTTATAGAGAGAGGATGACTTATTATATTATTATATGATTCATAAACTAGTTGGAAATTATGAGGAAATAATTTGTTAATATATTATGTGATTAATATTGTGACAACCGTCAATTTCCGGTCGAGTCAAAGTCAATTAAAGTTAACAAGTCAAACCAGTCGACTGAATTAACCCTTGCGTACTAGGGTTTACGCTATGTTATTTCCGTACAACTCGCTATTCTAATGAGAAATCACCAATGGAAAAGTTCGTATATCTAGATTTCATTAACCTAAAACGGCGTTAAGTAAGGAACCAAACCGATAAAAAATTGTTGCATACTCATCGGGAGTGTGTAAGATCCTTAAACATGTCTTAACGGGGCTTACGGACCTTGCGTTGTGGAGCCAAACACTCACAAATGTCACACACGAAACCTCTCTCAATCGTTTCACTCTATCTCTCTTTATCTAGAATCTCTCTAAGTATGTCAAATCTATCCCAAATCTCTCTTTATATGAGAAATCACTCCAAGAATGTGAAATCTCTCCCAAATCTCTCATTGTATGTGAAATCTCTCCCAAATCCCTCTTTGTATGAGAAATCTCTCTAAGTATGTCAAATCTCTCCCAAATCTCTCCAAGAATGTGAAATCTCTCCCAAATCTCTCTCAAAAGTTCCTTAAACTTTTTGTAGTATTTCGGGCCATCCCGACTTTTAACCAGGTCAAAAACTGCTTAAAACGGGGTAAAAACGAATAAAATAGACTTAAGGACCCGAAACCCCTCTTAAGGAGTCGTACCCTCTTAAGGACCCGAAACCCCTCTTAGGAACCAAACTTGTCAGAAGCGAATTTGTCAGAAGCAAAATGCACCATCTCGGACCAATCCCTCTTAGGAACCGAAGGTCCCTTCGGACCGAACCTCGGCCTAGGACCGAGAGGCCTCGCAGGAAGCTCTTTTTCACCCGGTTTTCGACTAGTTTTGGGTTTTAGGCCCGTTTTTAATTGTTTTAACACGGGATTTTCACCAAAAACTTTATTTTAACATATAAAGCCCCATATTTATTAATTAACCACGTTTTTGGGATAAATCTTATCCAAGAAGAGTGGGTGAAGTACAAGAGGTGAAGTGTTGACTTTTCTTTAGTTTATGACACAAGCAACCACCTACACCCACTCTATGACCAGCCACACCTCCTCACCTTACCTAGGTCACTTCAATGTCCTTTTCACTCATTTACCAGCCCTCCCCACGTCCTTAGGGCTGGAACATCCATCCTCTCTCCTCACATTTCTTTCATTTCCTCTCATTCTTCCATCAAGAACAAACTTCATTTTCTCTCATTTTCTCTCTCTAAAATTCGAGATTCAAGGCCATTCTCAAAGTTTTTCTTATACTTTTGGTAAGTATTAGCATCCTCCATACGATTATTACACCCCATTCTACTCCAATCATAGATTTCTTACACCAATTCCATCATTTTGGTGTTAGATTCTCAAAAATCTTCAAGGCATCTTCAAGTGTTCTTGAGTTGAACACTTCCCTAATCCAACATTCATCTACTGAAATCACATAAGGTGAGTTCATACCCCTAAATTTTCATGTTTTCTTAAGTTTTTAGGGGGGTGGCGGGGAATACAAGTTAAAACACCAAGAACATAACTAAACTTTTCTAACAGCTTTCATCAGAAAAGTTGGACTCCATTCACGGACTGTTTTGGACAACTTAAACATTTTAGTTTTCAAAAATGTATTAGGTGAAAATATTTCAAGTTCTTAGCTTTAAAATGACTACTTACAAATCTCCATACGATTTTTCTACAATTTATGGTGATTTTTACAAAACTGCCTATCATTTCAAACATCAATCCAGACCAGTCTGTGATTATGTACTTTTTCACACAAGTTGAAGGTCATCAAAAATCATGATAAAAATTATGAATAAACTAGACACATTTTAGGAACTCTCAAAATTTACGGATTCAATTTTTGACTTTATATGAATTTTCTATTATCTTTCTAAAACAATGTAGAAAAGTTAAAAACTAGTTAACAACTTATAACTTTCAACACACTTTGGAACATGTTGAGCAAAGTGTTAAATCTTTGATGACTTCATATTTTGCATGTGTTTCTTGTTGTGGTATAATTATATAACAGAAAATACTCACTGAATTGTAAAAATCCTCCATCATTACCATTAGTACAAAACAAAGCAAGATAAACATAGTTATATTTTGCTATACATTCGACTTACATAGAAAAGGGTTCTTATACACCACAAACAAACATACAAAACTACAATAGGTATAGTTAGGTCGCTTATACATTTCAAACATCTTGATAAACTATAATAGGTATAGTTTATGCTCATTTACATTACAAAAGGTTTTCATACCAAAAGGGGTACAAATACAAAGTACCGGTTTTATACGAAAAGGGGTACAAATACAAAGTATTGGTTGTATACAAAAAGGGGTACAAATATAAAGTACCAAGTTTTCATACGAAAAGGGGTACAAATATAAAGTATCGGATTTATACGAAAAGGGGTACAAATACAAAGTACCGGTTTTATACAAAAAGGGGTACAAATACAAAGTACCAGGTTTTCATACAAAAAGGGGTACAAATACAAAGTACCAGGTTTTCATACAAAAAGGGGTACAAATACAAAGTACCAGGTTCACATGAAATAGTTTTCATGATATTAAAACTATGTTTCATCTAGAATTGTTAGACTTCAGCTATAAATGCAAAGTGTATACGCTAGAGTTATATAAGAATCTAGTCACAATCGACTTAGAATTGGTGGGCCCGCCTTATCTCCTGTTCCTTGTTTGGTTGTGGACCTGGGGCAGACCCATTATATTCAACGGTTTATTTAACTTAATTTTTATATAATTTATATACGTTGAGTGATTATAGAAGGAATCTATGGGTCTTTCTAGGATTCATTATCGCATAACATAGAAGCATTCATTTCATACATAATAAGGAAAATATTGGATTTTCTAGAAACATACTTTGTTACTTTTACAAGGAAAACGGTTTCATTCTAAAACAAAACTCTTATGAACTTACCAACTTAATTGTTGACAGTTTTTCAAAACTACTTGTATTCTCAGGAAATCAGTGAAACATGAAAACATAAGCACCTTGAGGATGGGATGTTAAATCGTCAAACAATTTATTTTGTCATCATAATGTAATTGATTTTGAAACATGTAAACACATACTTTGGTGTAACTTTTTCAATTATATTTATGATGGTTGTATTTACTTTGAGCACTATTATACTCGTTGTTGTGATACTATACATGAGGTCCTCCACCCCCGAACGTTTCCGCCATCCTTTGTTTGGGGGTGTGACAGATTAGTATCAGAGCATTGTTTATAGTGAACTAAGTATATCGAACCACATAAGATATACAAACTATAAAAGCATTGGGACTAAGGTCTCTAATTTAAAGTTTTCAAAACAACTATACTTTTAGAAATAAATAGTTTCTTGTTAAAAGTATAGATGCATGCATACATACTAAGGTCAGCATCATTCTAGAACAAAACAAAAGTAATGATTGTTGAATATCATAGGTAAGCTTGGGGAGGTATGGTCAGTCTTGGGAGTGGCATAGCCTGATCAACTATGCTGGTCCGAGGAGTGATTAGCACATGCCCAAGAATGGTTGTGATATGGCGACAAGTCTAAAAACTTACCAACACTACCACAATGAGAACATTAGAACAGAACATGAGTTTAAAATACTATGGGAGTATTTTGTGTTACTATAAGTGCTTACATGAGAACTAAACAGGTCTCTATCAAGTAGGTCAATAGTTGTTAAGTGGGTACGCTAAGGTTATATGAAATTTAGGCGTTATAGAATCAGAATCTGTGACCATTGCTTTACTTCCTGTTCTCGTTGGATTGTGGATTTGGAGTTAGAGTCACCTATTCGAATGGCTATCCTGCCTTGATTTCATATAACTGGTATACACTACATAAGTATTGATATAAACTGATATAGATCATCTAATAATTATCTAGATAGTTCGTCCAATAATTATCTTCTCACTCCTATTCTCGCACGTACAACATAGCAAGATCCTACTTACCGGACGACCCCTACTTTCCCAATCAGAGAAATGGTGGATGGTTATGAGGAGAATCAGAAGCGGAACCGGAGGTAATCAATCCTCCATGCATAGCAAGGGTTCCCACGAACCATTTCGACTACATCGAACCTGTGCCCCGTTGGGCAACCGTGATCGAGGGTTGAATGTCGACAGCAGTGAGAACAACCACCATGTGGGGACCAACGAGGGTGCTATGACCACAGCCACGGGGGATCAACTAACAGAGCCCTCCCGGCGAAGACCCGATAGATCGCGAACACCGGGGATTAAAACAGGAAGACTACAACCCGAGTTCAGAAAACTGCGCGCTACTACAGACCCTACCATCTCACGTACCCGAAACTCGAAAAGAGACTACTATTTCAGAGGTCAAATCTCTCCTTAGGACCTTATCGCCACTCGGGTAGAAGTAAGAGAGTACCAGGGTAGACACACGACATTCAAAGAGAGGATGATCGCAGCCAAGCGTCGACTGGCAAAGCTGCAAGATGCATCGACTTTGCCTCAGGCATCACAAGGGACGGATCGTCGTAAGTGAATCTATACCGCTCACGAGACCCTGTAAATTAAGATCATGAGTACACGTTGGTGCTACTCTATTCTAGGTGTAAACACGACACTGTGATTTAAGCGGTTATACTAATCAAGAGATCTAGTTGCTATCAAAATTTTTCCTTGCATAGATGTGAGGTAGACCAGCATCGAAGTCAAAATTTTTGCGGAAACCATAATTACTAGAATCATATTAACCATATGGGCTTAGGACATACCTAACAGACTCGAAGGTCTATCTAGTCCTTATTATATAACTAAGCATACATCAATTGGTCACTATAAGGACCTAGCTTGGGTCAAATTACAAGGTTTCACTTGGACACAGAACTACTAAAATACACGAGTTTATCATATATAGGCTCTCGTTATGAAATGTTTTCAGAACACCATAAAGCAACCGGAATACGTTACAAAATGAACTAAGATAAACTTAGTTAGAAAACTCGCGACACATAGCCCTTTCTAACGACTCATTATCGTCTCACCTTTAAACATTTTGGTGAAAGGGTGCCTTCTTGGTAGACCTATAGAGTGCGATCATACAAGCACTAATGCACCGGATTCCATCAAAACTCCTCAGCTAAGTGTGTTTGGACAAACATGATCCTAAGTTGAGTAAATCTTAACACCCGTACAAAACCTACTAAACTCATGAAATTCATTCATATGGACTTCCCTTATGAATTAGATGCAAGACATTCTTAAGTCGGAGCAAAATACAGAAATTCTAGTTCAATAACAACCGACTTGTCTTTACTATTGGGAACTCACCATCTGATCATTTTTACAAACTTATGACAGAACTATGCCACCAAGGAAAAGACCCAGACCTTCCGGCAGCACAGCACCACCACCTCCAACACCACCTCCACAGTTTGATCCCGCAATGTTCCAAACTGCAGTAACAGCAGCCGTGGCAGCTGCAATGTCACAAATTGGTACAAATGGTACTGGTGGTGCTGGATCTGGAGCCACAAACTCTAACCACAGGGACAGTACAGGACGTACGAGGGAATGTTCGTATAAGGACTTTACTAGTGCCAAACCCGATTCTTTCAATGGAAGCGAGGGCGTCATCACCTTGATGCAATGGTTCGAAAAGACCGAAACGGTCTTTGAAATTTGTGCATGCCCCGAAGCAAGCAAGGTCAAATTTGCAGCATACACTTTCTCTGGCCGGGCCCTCACTTGGTGGAAAAGTCACGTTATGTCACTAACGCTTGCAGTGGCTAACTCGTTAAGTTGGGAGGACTTAAAGAAGATGATGCTGAAAGAATATAGCTCAAGAGGCGAAGTGCAAAAGCTGGAGCAAGAACTGTCGAATCTCAAAATGACAGGCTCTGACCTTACAACTTACACCACCCGATTCTGTGATCTAGCACTCCTTTGTCCCGCGATGGTCACCCCGGAAGACAAAAAGTTGGAGCGATACCTCTGCGGATTGTCCCCCGAAATTCAAGATAGCGTGTTGGCCTCAAGACCAACTACCTTCGACAGCGCCAAGGAGTTGGCACAACAACTCATCGACCATCGTGCTAGCCATGACACTACGACAACCACCCTTAACCAAGAAAGAGGAGGGAACAACAAAAGAAAGTTTTGGGACAACAAGAAGGACCAACCAGCCTAGGACTTCGCTAAGAAGCAACAGATTGTTACTGTTAATGCTGCCACAACCCTCACCGCGCCAACTCCCATAAAACAATATGCTGAAAACCTTCCGAAATGCAACAAGTGTAACCTCCATCACACCGGGGCTTGCCGGAAGATGCATTGCAAAAATTGCGACAGAGAGGGGCACACTATCCGTTTCTGTAAAGCACCAGCATGACCCATCAACCAGGTCCCTGGCTTTGGAGTAAGCCCAGCATGTTACAAGTGCGGCGAAACGGGACACTTTAAAGGGGACTGCCCAAGAGCAAGAGATGCCAGTGATGGTGGAAGGGTGCTTGCGATCACCGCAGGAGAGACCACCCCGGAACTGCCTGTAAATATCAGTACGTGTTTCTAACATCGACATTTAAATTCTAAATTTCTTTTATTTGCTAAATCTAGCATCGATTAAAGTATATCGACCATGAATCTCGAGAACACGGCAAAACTCAAATAAGTCTTATCACATATATAAAAACTCAGGGTTTTTTTACTAGTGAGTCTATGATGGCTAGTGTAAACATTATGGTCATATATCTTTAAGATTCCATGGACTTAGAATGTGTGATTCCGCCTCATTCCCTGTTCCTTGTTTGGTTGTGGGCTTAAGGCGGGGTCACTCATCCGAATGTCCTTGCAATCTTAATGATATGCGACTAGTTTACACCAAGCGATTATAAAGGAACTGGTAGGATTTATAATTCAAATTTCGTCACAAATTGTGAAACATTCATAATGTCGGAACTCGCTAACTACGTTATAAAGTATTCATAGTGGTAATGCCAAGGATTAAACAGGGAGCATAAACAATATGAAATTCCAAGGTCGTCATGTGACATCAGGCGGATTGTTCCTCACCATAATCAATTTCTTGTACTACGAAAAGTTTCACCCATCTTTCCTCCAAATTCTTGAATCCCCAATCAAAATGCAAATTTCGGGATGAAATTCCCTCTAACGGGGGGATGATGTGACAACCGTCAATTTCCGGTCGAGTCAAAGTCAACTAAAGCCAACAAGTCAAACCAGTCGACTCAATTAACCCTCGCGTACTAGGGTTTACGCTATTTTATTTCCGTACAACTCGCTATTCTAATGAGAAATCCCCAACGGAAAAGTTCATATATCTAGATTTCATTAACCTAAAACGGCGTTAAGTAAGGAACCAAATCGATAAAACAATGTTACATACTCATCGGGAGTGTGTAAGATCCTTAAACATGGCTTAACGGGGCTTACGGACCTTGCGTTGCGGAGCCAAACACTCACAAATGTCACACACGAAACCTCTCTCAATCGTTTTCACTCTATCTCTATTTATCTAGAATCTCTCCAAGTATGTCAAATCTATCCCAAATCTCTCTTTGTATGAGAAATATCTCCAAGAATGTGAAATCTCTCCCAAATCTCTCTTTGTATGTGAAATCTCTCCCAAATCTCTCTTTGTATGAGAAATCTCTCCAAGTATGTCAAATCTCTCCCAAATCTCTCCAAGAATGTGAAATCTCTCCCAAATCTCTCTCAAAAGTTCCTTAAACTTTTTGTAGTCTTTCGGGCCATCCCGACCCTTAAACAGGTCAAAAACCGCTTAAAACGGCGTAAAAACGGATAAAATAGACTTAAGCACCCGAAACCCCATTTAAGGAGCCGAACCCTCTTAAGGACCCGAAACCCTCTTAGGAACCGAACTTGTCAAAAGCGAAGGTGTCAAAAGTGAAGGCATCAGAAGCGAACTTGTCAGAAGCGAAGGCATCAGAAGCGAAATGCACCATCTCAGACCGATCCCTCTCAGGAACCGAAGGTCCCTTCGGACCGAACCTCGGCCTAGGACCGAGAGGCCTCGCAGGAAGCTCTTTTTCACCCGGTTTTCGACTAGTTTTGCGTTTTAGGCCCGTTTTTAATTGTTTTAACACGAGATTTTCACCCAAAACTTTATTTTAACATATAAGGACCCATATTTATTAATTAACCACGTTTTTTGGGATAAATCTTATCTAAGAAGAGTGGGTGAAGTACAAGAGGTGAAGTGTTGACTTTTCTTTAGTTTATGACACAAGCAACCACCTACACCCACTCTATGACCAGCCACACCTCCTCACCTTGCCTAGGTCACTTCAATGTCCTTTTCACTCATTTACCAGCCCTCCCCACGTCCTTAGGGCTGGAACACCCATCCTCTCTCCTCACATTTCTTTCATTTCCTCTCATTCTTCCATCAAGAACAAACTTCATTTTCTCTCATTTTCTCTCTCTAAAATTCGAGATTCAAGGCCATTCTCCAACCTTTATTATACTTTTTGTAAGTATTAGCATCCTCCATACGATTATTACACCCCATTCTACTCCAATCATAGATTTCTTACAAAAATTCCATCATTTTGGTGTTAGATTCTCAAAAATCTTCAACGCATCTTCAAGTGTTCTTGAGTTGAACACTTCCCTAATCCAACATTCATCTACTGAAATCACATAAGGTGAGTTCATACCCCTACATTTTCATGTTTTCTTAAGTTTTTAGGGAGGGGGGGGGGGGAATACAAGTTAAAACACCAAGAACATAACTAAACTTTTCTAACAGTTTTCATCAGAAAAGTTGGACTCCATTCACGGACTGTTTTGGACAACTTAAACATTTTAGTTTTCAAAACTGTATTAGGTGAAAATATTTCAAGTTCTTAGCTTTAAAATGACTGCTTTAAAATCTCCATACGATTTTTCCACAATTTATGGTGATTTTTACAAAACTGTCTATCATTTCAAACATCAATCCGGACCAGTCTGTGATTATGTACTTTTTCACACAAGTTGAAGGTCATCAAAAATCATGATAAAAATTATGAATAAACTAAACACATTTTAGGAACTCTCAAAATTTACGGATTCATTTTTTGACTTCATATGAATTTTCTATTATCTTTCTAAAACAATGTAGAAAAGTTAAAAACTAGTTAACAACTTATAACTTTCAACACATTTTGTAACATGTTGAGCAAAGTGTTAAATCTTTGATGACTTCATATTTTGCATGTGTTTCTTGTGGTGGTATAATTATATAACAGAAAATACTCACTGAATTGTAAGAATCCTCCATCATTACCATTAGTACAAAGCAAAGCAAGATAAACATAGTTATATTTTGCTATACATTCGACTTACATAGAAAAGGGTTCTTATACACCACAAACAAACATACTAAACTACAATAGGTATAGTTAGGTTGCTTATACATTTCAAACATCTTGATAAACTATAAGAGGTATAGATTATGTTCATTTACATTACAAAAGGTTTTCATACGAAAAGGGGTACAAATACAAAGTACCGGTTTTATACGAAAAGGGGTACAAATACAAAGTATTGGTTGTATACAAAAAGGGGTACAAATACAAAGTACCAGGTTTTCATAAGAAAAGGGGTACAAATACAAAGTACCGGCTTTATACGAAAAGGGGTACAAATACAAAGTACCGGTTTTATACAAAAAGGGGTACAAATACAAAGTACCAGGTTTTCATACAAAAAGGGGTATAAATACAAAGTATCAGGTTTTCATACAAAAAGGGGTACAAATACAAAGTACCAGGTTCACATGAAATAGTTTTCATGATATTAAAACTATGTTTCATCTAGAATTGTTAGACTTCAGCTATAATTGCTAAGTGTATATGCTAGAGTTATATAAGAATCTAGTCACAATCGACTTAGAATTGGTGGGCCCGCCTTATCTCCTGTTCCTTGTTTGGTTGTGGACCTGGGGCAGACCCATTATATTCAACGGTTTATTTAACTTAATTTTTATATAATTTATTTACGCTGAGTGATTATAGAAGGAATCTATGGGTCTTTCTAGGATTCATTATCGCATAACATAGAAGCATTCATTTCATACATAATAAGGAAAATATTGGATTTTCTGGAAACATACTTTGTTACTTTTACAAGGAAAACGGTTTCATTCTAAAACAAAACTCTTATGAACTTACCAACTTAATTGTTGACAGTTTTTCAAAACTACTTGTATTCTCAGGAAATCAGTGAAACATGAAAACATCAGTGCCTTGAGGATGGGACGTTAAATCGTCAAACAATTTATTTTGTCATCATAATGTAATTGATTTTGAAACATGTGAACACATACTTTGGTGTAACTTTTTCAATTATATTTATGATGGTTGTATTTACTTTGAGCACTATTATACTCGTTGTTGTGATACTATACATGAAGTGCTCCACCCCCGAACGTTTCCGCCATTCTTGGTTTGGGGGTGTGACAAATATATTAATTGAAATAGAAAATTTGATTTGTTAATTTATTATGACTAAGAAATTAATATGAAATCAATTCGAATTAATTAATTATTAATAAGAATTTATCTAGAATTAATTTGGGATTAATTGGAATTAATTAAAGGTTCAAAGGGTTGAATTGTAATTGTTCATAGTTGGGCAAGGAATGAAGATTCTAGAACCCATATAGGTGGTGAAGAAAATTAGGAGGGATTCTAGGGTTTCAGAAGCCTCCTGGTAGTAAACAAGGAAATGATTTGAACTAGGACTATTTCTATTATTTAATCATTCAAATCTTGCTTTGTCCCTCAGTTACCTTAACTATAAATAGGACCCCATGGCCTATGATTTTCATTCATAATATTCCGTAGAGAATACTCTGGCCAAAAATATCCTCTCCCTTATCTCATCTTGTCTTCTAGTTCTAGGGTCTGGGTGTGAGCCAATAGAGGCATCATCCTTTTGGTGCTAAGCTTTCCAAGACCTACACTCCAAGGAGATTGAAGTGATTTGTTTACTACACCAAATCAAAAGGTATGTAACTCTACACTTGGTAATTTCGAATTACATTAGGGTTATGCTAGGTTTAGTTGGTAATTGTATGTTGCTATCAAGGTGTATGACATAGATATTTTATAAGATGCATGTGCCCTATTAATTGTTTATTGTTTTCCGCATTGCACAATTTTGTTTTCTACAAAACCCAACAATTAGGCTTCGGGTTTTGGGCTGTTTATGGACTAGTTGGATTTGGGCCTTCGCTGGACTTTATGAATATAATATTTTGGGCCAAGTTTTGGTAATGGATCTTGGAATTAGGCCCAATTAGGTAGTTAGGCCCAATTTGGTAAATTGGGCTAATAATGGGCTTTGCATAAGGACTTTCAAGGTTATGGAATTGGCATTGGGCCTTGGCCCAACAAAGAGAATGAACATGATGGATTGTGTGGACCCCTTAGTCAAGATTGTTTTGTTGTGTAATGACTTGGTATTTATTATGTGATAGTTCGGGATTTCCGGTGAGACAACAATCATAGGTTTTTAGTACTTCAACACAACTTGCGAGGTGAGTTATCCTCACTGTAATCAAGGGTCTAAGGAACCAAGGTCGGCCCTTTTATTTTTTATTTGGGATTGTTACTATTGTGATATGTTATCTTGGTATCCTGGTAGATAGGATGATTATATGCTAGTATGATCTGTTAGATCGGTATCCTGGTAGATCAGATGTGGTTATGCTTAGTGACCTATAGTTTGGTCTGACTGTCTGTATGCTGGTAGGAGATTACCTATTATATGTGCACATGATTGATTGATAGTTGATGGTATTCCACCCCGAGGATGATAGGAGCCTAATATGTTGTCTTTATAGACTGTTATATGATTATCTGATATAGGTGCACATGTTTGATTGGTTATGGGGGCATTCCAACCCGATAGTTGTGGGCCGAGAGTATTCCATCCCGAGGATGATTGGACTCATAGTATGTGGGCATTCCAACCCGATGGTTGAGGGCCTGGGGTATTCCAACCCGATGGGTGATTAGACCCATAATTGGCATTCTAACCCGATGGTTGAGGGCCTAGGGTATTCCAACCCGATGGTTGATAGGACCCATAGTATGTTAGCATTCCAACTCGATGGTTGATTGGACCCATAGTATATTGGCATTCAATTCAATCAAAGTCAGACTTGTTTCTGCTATCATTTAGCACCATTTAGAGTCTGTTTGAGTGTTCTAAGCATAGTACATTTAAGGATCGGGTGTTAGAAAGTATCTGCTTGAGCCCATTATGCCTTAATCAAGCTTTAAACCACATCATATGGAGATGACAGCCGTAAACTCGTGCTATATGCATGAGATTTCATCATTTTTCCTCATTTCTCTTCCATTCCAAGTCTAAGAACCCAATTTCTCTCTCAAGTATCATAAGATCTTCATCTTGATCTTCCAAAAATGTAAGAATTCTTTCCATTTGATTTGTTGATACAATTCTTTAACTAGTACAACCCTTTGATTTCATCCATGAAATCATCTATTTTGGTTAGATCTTCAAGAAACACCAAGAACACACACTAGTGTTTTTAGACCTTAAACACCCTTTCAAGCTTCTATATCGTAAGTACTCTCTCCTTAGCTTGTTGTATACTTGAAATACTTGAAGAACACTTAGAAAACATACATTTGACAAGAACAAAGGGAGTTTACGGCCAAGATCATCTCCCTTGGCCCTAAACCCTTAAAATGGTGTCATATTGACCTTAAACTCTTCTAGGAGCTAAGCTTATGAACTAGAACACTTCTTGGAAGACCATTAGACCTTAACACACACTTTGGTACCAAATACTATGAGTTTACGGCCATAAAGTCATAGGACCGTAAACCCATGGGCAGTGAACTCATGGGAGTCTTACCATTTGGGTCGTAAACTCCAATGTGAGGCCCTACACCCCTTATATGCAACCCTATGTGGTGTAACACTTCATTACAAGTGTTTCCTAGTCCCTAAGGTTGTTCCATTTCATTATTAGATGTTATAAACACTAATTAGATACACATATGTGTCATTATATGCTAAATAGGATTCGTGTGTGCTCAAGACTTCACTTGACACTTAACATCCTTATCGATCTTACATTCGAGTTACTCACTACAGGTGAGTTCATACCCCTTAACTTATCTTTTAAATAATTTTAAATGCTTTTATGGGGGGGGGGGGGGGAATACAAGTAGAAAACATATTAGTTATATAATCAATCACATGTGATTTATCACTGTGTTTCAAACAAAGGATTTCTTATACTTTAAACTATATTATCAAACAAACTGTTTTTAAATCGTTTTATAAACTGACATCAAGTCATTAATATTTATTGTTAAACTCTTCAAATTTATTAACAAACCTTCTTCTAAACTTATATATTGTCAAAAGCATGTCTATATATGTATAGTTATATAAGTAATGTTTAAAGGACTTAGGACTGATAACTCGGCAACTCGCTTTATTTCTTTTATCTTGTTTGGATGTGGCCTTAGGGTATCGGTTATTTGTCCGAATTTCATCTAAATATTAGTTATATATTATCTATACATATGTAGATATAAAAGTACTATCAATCAGTTCAGTACCTTTGGGTAGCAAAGGTATACAATCATTCATTCAACTACAGAAATCACTAGTAAACTATAATAGGTATAGTTTTGGAGAGCACTATCACGATAACAGAGAATACTATAACAGAGAATACTGTAACAGAGAATACTACACGGAGAATACTATACAGAGAATACTATAACAGAGAATACTATAATAGAGAATACTAGACAGAGAATATCATACAGAGAATACTATATATAGAAAACTATTACTATATCAAGTATACTATAACAAGATTCAAGATAACATAATGTGAGATACTACTTCATGACACAGCAACCATTTTGTTGTGTCACATTTTGTAGCCAGAATCTCCTGGAGGGAGAGTGTGAGTTTGTGTATAGATCTATACCTGATTAACTATCCTACACCTTGTTGTTCGCTACAGTGGGACTTGCAAGTCTACGGGTGCCAAATGTCATTTCTTCTGACGTCTTTCATCGTCGTGTTATAGTCGGTTTAGTATGGTAACAACCTCATCACATTTTACCTTATATAAGCCTTTTCATTTTAAGGTAGTTATTACTACAGTGTTTACTACATATAATACTGCACTACACACACACACACAGTTTCCCATTGCATTCAAATTGTGATCTTCTCACATAAAGGGTAATGTAAAACTATATTTTGGTAATGATAGTCATATTTGGGAAAAACTTTCACTTTTAAAAAGAAACAAACATACGAAACAGTCGAGTTTTGGTAGAAGACTAATTTTTATACAAGTAGAAAATATAGGATTTTCTAGGAGTTTTCAACATATACAAACATTTACAATGAACATTTACAAACACTTTTAGTAAACTTATACAAACATTGACACTAAATACTTATGAACTCACCAGCTTAAATGTTGATCTACGCTTTCAAAATAACTTGTATTCTCAGGTCATCAGTAGACAGGTACAGTCGACCAGGTTTTGAGAAGACGGAGCATGTTGAAGACTCATCTTTTATTTTGATTATTCATTTTGGTTTCATACTACTATCAAAGAACACACTTGTATTAAATTATACTATTAATGCAATGGATGATGTTTTTGCTTGTTTACTACTTTGCATTGTTATGATACTGTACATGACGTCCTCCGCCCCCGAACGTTTCCGCCATTCCGGTTGTGCGGTGTGACACGATCCTAACCCAGATCTGGTCTCAAGACGTCTCGGATAATCCCTACAATAATAGGGATCCAACTTCCAACTAAACCCCAGGGGTTGTGACTTCTTTGCTATGCGCATGGGTCCTCTGCTTTCAGTAGTACGGGCCCATACTACCTTCCACACCTACCCATATTTGTCTCAAGTATCACCACAACACCATAACAATATACATAAACATAGAGAGTGCTCAATCCTCACTCTTAGAGGAATGCTAAATATCTCATAACTTACCTCTCGACCTCACACTACCCACCCATCCACCAACTGCCACACGACCCTCTATTGGTGCCAGTTAACTATTGCATGAATATATAATCACATACTGCACAACTTAAACAATCTTAGACTAAAAGATTTAATCTCACAACGGTTTGACTCATACAAGAGCTGTGCAGCATGACCAAATTCCTTACCCTAAGACTATTTAACCCATGTAGCATGTGACTTGGAGTATTCATCCAAAATTGAATTCACACACGAAAGAGTCATACAACAATCAATGAGGTACTCTACATAAGATAATGTTGGATAAGGTGTCTAAGTCCATAACTATTTCTGCTAAATACTTGACCCGACCCGGCATGGTCCATTTGGGTTGCATGGCACCATGAAATTGGATAAACTAATGAGAGAAATAACACATATGGTTTATTAATATGTTATAAGTTCTAATATATTAATAATTTTATTTAATTAGTTTTGATCAATAATTAATTAAGTGATCAAAAGAATAACTAATTAAATATATGGGTAGATTATGTAAATCTTTCATATCTTATATAGTGGGCTAAAAGGCTCCATGGATTATCAAGTTGGGTTCCACCCATAGGATGCTCCATGGACTTAACCCATGGATTAAGAAATGAAGAGTCATGTTACATTAGGGTTTTACCTAATGCAACACACTATATAAGGACCATGTCTCTCCCCAAAATCGGCTACACTAGTGATACACTAGAGAAACAAGAGGGCTTGGCCGATTTTGAGTGTGTTAAAGTATTCTCTCGAGTTTATACTTTGCATTTGGTGTTGTGTGAAGCATTTGAGGCATCACACTTGAGGTGCTAGGGAACACTTACAACAACAAGGTATGTAATTCTATCTTTTATACAAAGAGAATTGTTCCCCATGTATGCTAGATAGGATCATAGCCTTGGAAATTAACTTTGCATGATAATTAGACAAACATAGATCCAAGGTTATTAGGGTTGCATGTACACTTAGGAAGTGTTAGAATGCTCAAAACCCATCAGTGGTATCAGAGCCTAGGCTTGCTTGTTTGATTTTTGTGCAAACTGCTTGAAAAATCGAGTTTTCTGTTTTCTGCCCGTATGAAATCGCCGAGTCCATGGGGGGACTCGACGACCCCATGACCAAATGCAAGCTACTCGTCGAGTCAGTTCATGCACTCGACGAGTAGAGGCTGCAGTTTTTAGAATTTCGATTCTTGTTGCTGGAAATGGACTAGGAATATTACCCTAAACTGTTTTGGTGTTTTAAAACTTGTTTTAGTTGGTGTAATGTTCATGTTAATCCATTTACAACAACAAGTTATCAAAATTACAAGTTTTTAAGTGTAATTTTTGATTCATGAAAGTGTTCATATTCATGTTCTTGATCTTATGATGTTTAGATGATCATAGGAATTATTTGTAACCTATGTTGTAGTTTAATTCTTGATCATAATGTGTTTTAATGGAGTCCATAACTTGTCCTCAAGTTATGGAGAAGCAAGAGTCTCACTTGAATGAAAACCATTAAAAGAACACAAGAGTTAGAAAAATGAAGAGTCTTCATTTTTATTACTCTATTTAACTCATAAGTTACAAGAAATGAAAAGTTTTGAAAGTTTACAAAACTTGCCCTCAAGTTTTGGAACAAGTAAAGTCATATTAAAAACTTTAGTTCCAACCCTTAGAATTTTAAAAGTTAAAATTCAATCCTTATATTTATAATATTATAAGTTAATAATATTAATATATATATATATATATATATATATATATATATATATATATATATATATATATATATATATATATATATATATATATATAAGATTAAAGTCGTCTTACCGCTAGTACACCTCATTCATGAAGCCGGTCTATAAGGTGGGTATAAGGTTGTTGCCTATAAAATGGCAACTTAATGGGTGTCCACTCTCACCCACCACTTGCTTGACCGGTGGAGGGTCGTTAGCCGAACGGGTATGACAAGGACTTATAAATTCTCATTAAAAGTATGATGAATATTATAAAGTAACTAAATGTTTTATTAAATTCCCAATCTTAGTTACTTTAGAAAAAATGTTAATAAGGTGCTAATCCATGAAAATACATTTTACACTTTGTCTAAGTCGTTAGTGGAGCGTGTGTGGTTAACCGGCACACTAACTTGGACTTAACAAGGTAGGTAAAGGGTGACTTAATATTTATCATAGTATCGATGGAGCGTGTGTGGTTAACCGGCACATCAATTGAGGGTAATTTATTAAGGGTACCAAGTAATTTGCATGGTTACTTCACACCTCGTTTTGTGATCCTCGACATCTCATTCACAAAACTTGGAGGGCACACTCGAGATTGAAACATGCCTTTGAAAAGTTTATTGAATCTCAAAAGAATCTAGGAGTTTCTAAGAACCAAATTAAATATTTTAATATTTCAACTTTGGTGGAAATTGGTGAATCGTCATTCACCTACCTTTCAAATATGTTATTACTTAGATTACGGCATACCTCTTCTAAGTATAATATATTGTGATTGGTTCCTAGCCTTAATACTACATTTGGGTGTTTTATTAAGGACTATCTCTATTTCTAAACTTAACTTTTCTTCTCTTCAGATGTCTGCAAACATTGCTGCTTCTGGCTCTAATCCTAATGGCTCCTTTTCTCTTATGAACTTGTGTGGGAAAGTCAGTTTTGATGGATCCAACTTTAATGAATGGATCAGAAACATCAGAATGATTACTCGCTACGAGGACAAGGAATATGTCCTCAATAAGGAGCTTAAGGAGATCGATGAGACAGTTGCTACTCCTCAAGAGATCTCTGACTTTAGGGCACATGAAAGGGATGCCACCAAGGTGGCATGCATCATGATGGCCACTATGACAGCCGATCTTCAAAATTCCTATGAGGACTACTACCCTTTTGATATGCACCAAGATTTGATGGAAAGATACCATCAAAGTGCACGACAAGAGAGGTATGAAATCATCTCCTCCATGATAACAACTCACATGAAGGATGGAGAACCCATCACGGGCCACATGCAGAAAATGCAAAGATTTGTGGACCGTTTGCTGAAGCTTAATGTGAACTTCCCCGAGGAGCTTGCAATAGATATCATTTTGCACTCCTTACCTTCATGTTATGATCAATTCCGCATGACATACCACATGAACAAGGAAGAGGTCACTCTCAGAAAACTTCAAGGACTCTTAAAGACCGCGGAAAGTGGTCTTAAGGGTAAGGCGGTTGTTACTACTCCTACTCCTATCAACTCCGCCCTTGTCTTGGCAATCGGGAAAGGACGAGGGAAGAAGAGAAAGAGTTCTTCGAAGGGTACCAAGGTTAGGACCCTTGATGGCTCTTCTTCAAGTGGAACCAAGAAAGGTTTCATCACTCCTTCTTCTGACCCAAAAGAGGCTGAATGCTTCTATTGCCATGAAAAGGCACATTGGAAGCGGAACTGCCCAAAGTACCAGCAAGATGTGAAGGATGGGAAAGTTAAACCCAACCATGCAGGTATTTACACTATCTTATCTAATAACTCACCCCATTCTAATTCTTGGGTCCTTGATACCGGTTGTGGTATTCATATATGTTCTGATTTACAGGGACTAAGAAGAAGTGAGGATGTGGAGCAAGGAAGAATAAACTTGATCATGGGAAACAGGAAAGCTTCACCTATCACCAAGATTGGAGTTTATACTTTATCGCTAAGTAGTGGGTTTAGTTTAGATTTGAATAAGTGTTGTTATTCGCCAGAATTGGCAAGAAATATTATTTCCTTTCATGCATTGTATAAACAAGGTTTCACCTTTTCATTTGATAATGAAGTTGGTTCGATTAATGCTTTATTTAATAATGTTCTTTATTTTAAAGCATTACCTTGTGATGGCGTGTATGAAACAGTATCTGTGGTTGATAACTTAGGAAATAATGTATTGTGTATTGATTCTGTTAATAATAATAACTTGGATAAAGCATCATTATGGTATTGTCGTCATGGACATATAAGCAAGAAACGCATAGGCCAACTCCAAAAGGATGGAGTCTTGGAGTCATTTGACCTAAATTCAGATGATAGTTGCGAATCATGCTTACTTGGGAAAATGACAATGTCACCCTTCACATGCTCTTATGAGAGGATGAAGGTTTGTTGGACCTTGTACACACGGATGTGTGTAGACCATTCAAACATGCCACAAGGGATGCTAATCGTTATTATTTGACTTTTACTGATGATTAAAGTAGATATGGATATGTCTACTTAATCAAGCATAAGTCAGAGACCTTCAAAAGGTTTAAGGAATTTAAACAGGAAGTCGAGAATCAATTGGGCAGGAACATTAAGATGCTTCGATCCGATCGAGGTGGTGAGTATCTTTGTTCAGAGTTCCTCAACTATCTTAGGGAATGTGGGATTGTCTCACAATTGACACCTCCCAGGACACCGCAGTTGAATGGTGTGGCTGAGAGGCGTAATCGAACCATGTTGGATATGGTTCGTTCCATGATGAGTCGAGCTTCGCTACCAATTTCATTCAGGGGGTATGCCTTAGAGACTGCCGCCCATATTCTTAATCTAGTCCCTACAAAGAAAGTTGCCAAAACTCCTCACGAGATGTGGACGGATAAAGTACCTAAACTAGACCACATCAATATTTGGGGTTGCGAGGCTTTTGTGAGGCACGAGTCTCATGATAAGCTAGAACCCTGAAGCGAGATGTGTTTTTTCATCGGCTACCCACAAAGATCCTTTGGTTACCTCTTCTACAGACCTAGTGATAATGTGGTCTTTGTAGCAAGAAGAGGAGTCTTTCGAGAGAGAGAGAGAATTTATAAGCCAAGGAGACAGTGGGAGGCAAATTGACCTTGAAGAACTTCAAGAGTCAAGCGGTGAAGGAACTTCAAACCCTAGCCCTCAACTTGAGGAGGAAACTCCTGTTGAGCCAATTGACGATTCTGTACCTCTGAGGCGTTCCACGAGAGTTAGGAATGCACCTGAGCATTACTATGGTTTCCATATTACTGTAGAAGGTGAGACACTTATTAGTGATGAGACACTAGTAGGTCTGGATGAACCTAACAGCTACGCGGAAGCCATGGCAGGCCCCAAGTCTGCAAAATGGAAAGAGGCTATGGATAGCGAGATACAATCCACGTATGACAATCAAGTTTGGAACTTGGTTGAGAATGTACCAGGTCGTAAGACTGTAGGGTGCAAATGGATCTTCAAGAAGAAGACCGACATGGATGGTAATGTACACACTTATAAGGCTCGGCTGGTTGCAAAGGGCTTCTCTCAAATTCCTGGAGTGGATTATGATGAGACCTTTTCTCCAGTAGCCAAGATTAAGTCTATTAGGGTTATGTTAGCCATAGTTGCATTTCATGACTATGAAATTTGGCAAATGGATGTCAAAACCGCTTTCCTTAATGGAAAGTCGACTGAAGATGTTTACATGAGTTAGCCAGAAGGTTTTGTCAGCAACGAGTACCCTAATAGAGTGTGTAAGCTTGAGAAATCCATTTATGGATTAAAGCAAGCACCTCGCAGATGGAATCTTTGATTTGATGAAAAGGTCAAGGAATTTGGCTTTTCTAGGAGTGAAGATGAATTTTGTGTGTATGTCAAGGCTAGTGGGAGTATAGTTAGCTTTTTGGTATTATATGTGGATGACATACTACTCATAGGAAATAACATCCCAACACTGCAGGAAGTTAAGTCCTGGCTTGGGAAGTGTTTCTCTATGAAGGACCTAGGAGAAGCTGCCTATATTCTAGGGATAAGGATTTTGAGAAACCGGAGTAAAAGACTCATTGGACTTAGTCAAAGTACATACTTGGACAAGGTGTTGAAGAGATTCAGCATGCAGAACTCCAAGAAAGGAGAGTTACCCATCCAGAGTAACACCAGATTGAGTAAGACACAAAGCCCAAGTACCGAGGCTGAGATAGTAGAAATGAGTCAAGTACCTTATGCTTCAGCAGTAGGCTCGATCATGTATGTTATGACGTGTACTCAACCTGATGTAGCCTTTGCCTTGAGCATGGTTAGCATGTATCAGGGGAATCCTGGCAAGGCACACTGGACTGCGGTAAAGAATATCCTCAAGTACCTACGGAGGACTAAGGACTGGGTCCTTACCCTCGGTGGGAGTGATGGCTTGAGAGTTGTAGGGTATAGTGATGCTAGCTTCCAGACTGATAGGGATAATTTCCGCTCTCAGTCGGGCTAGGTCTTTACCTTAAACGGAGGAGCAATCACTTGGAAGAGTTCCAAGCAGGAGACAGTGGCTGATTCCATTTGTGAATCAGAGTATATAGCAGCGAGCGAGGCAGCAAAGGAGGCAATATGGCTGAAGAACTTCATTGGAGACCTTGGAGTTGTACCAGCTATAAAGGAGTCCATGGAAATTTTCTGTGATAGTGAAAGTGATGTTGCCTTAGCCAAGAAACCAACGGGTTCACGGTAGATCCAGACACATCGACAAAAAATATCATTTTATCAGACATCGCATAGAATAAGGAATCCTCGTGGCAAAGAGGGTATCATCGGATGACAACCCAACAGATCCCCTCACGAAGGGACTGAGTAGGGTTAAGCATCTCCAGCATGCTCGGAGCATAGGGCTGAAGGATGATATAAGTTTTAGTAGTTAGATAAATTATGAAATTTGTAAAGTGTAATTGACATTTGATGATGAATAAAAGTTGTGTTTATTTATGAGTAAAGTGTTACTATCTTTTGTCAATCGTTTACTATATTTCTTTTGCATGTTTTGACTTCCAGAATAATTATGTTTGGTATATCATATTATGCGAACCTCCACAGTTGGTCATATGTCGGAAGTAGGTATGAACCAAGACTGTTATGATTGGTTGCAGAGGTCTAAGATGTTGGACATGGCTACAACAATCATGAGTGCTCATAAGTTCTGAGTATTGGAATCATCCCACGCTCACTGGAATCACTTCATGAAATTTTATCTCGAGTGATCGTGAGACGGTAATATCATATAAGTCTTCAAACCTAGAGATATGATTTGTTACTTATGAGTTGGTTATGCATTGATTGTACGAAAACGCATTGGTAACTCGATGTTATAAAATGTGCTTTTGTGTGTAATTCAATGAGTGGTAGAACAAACATATGAGTCGAAGTTTATCTGTTCCTTCTTGGATTAGAAGCTGATATCTGGGCCCCTCGATGATTTTGTTTTGACCTATGTACCGGACAATAAGTAAGACATTGTTCCATGTATTTGTCCGGCTGATATCTAGAACAGAGGATCATATGATCACTTATCTTAAATGGCGTATCAACATCTTCTCAGTTCCGAGAGACCTTGAAAGAGCTACAATTGTCGATCGGTTCCTGAAGTATTGCAGTTATAGTTATTAGACTTATCCAAGTGGGAGATTGTTGGATAAGGTGTCTAAGTCCATAACTATTTCTGCTAAATACTAGACCCGACCCGGCATGGTCCATTTGGGTTGCATGGCACCATGAAATTGGATAAACTAATGAGAGAAATAACACATATGGTTTATTAATATGTTATAAGTTCTAATATATTAATAATTTTATTTAATTAGTTTTGATCAAGAATTAATTTAGAATTAATTAAGTGATCAAAAGAATAACTAATTAAATATATGGGTAGATTATGTAAATCTTTCATATCTTATATAGTGGGCTAAAAGGCTCCATGGATTATCAAGTTGGGTTCCACCCATGGGATGCTCCATGGAGTTAACCCATGGATTGAGAAATGAAGAGTCATGTTACATTAGGGTTTTACCTAATGCAACACACTATATAAGGACCATGTCTCTCCCCAAAATCGGCTACACTAGTGATACACTAGAGAAACAAAAGGGCTTGGCCGATTTTGAGTGTGTTAAAGTATTCTCTCAAGTTTATACTTTGCATTTGGTGTTGTGTGAAGCATTTGAGGCATCACACTTGAGGTGCTAGGCTCATAAGGTTTCAAGGAACACTTACAACAACAAGGTATGTAATTCTATCTTTTATACAAAGAGAATTGTTCCCCATGTATGCTAGATAGGATCATAGCCTTGGAAATCAACTTTGCATGATAATTAGACAAACATAGATCCAAGGTTATTAGGGTTGCATGTACACTTAGGAAGTGTTAGAATGCTCAAAACCCATCAGATAAGGCATCAAAGATCATGAAATTCTATCATACGGTTCCTGAGGATCCCTATCTTATCACTAGCATGTTGTTCTAACATATCACATAATCACATAATTGCATGGTATTTTGGACTTACTGGCTCCGGCTGATCGTATACTTCACATCCTCTTTTACTTATTTTGAAAACCATTTAAAATTCATTTTGAAAACCTTTCCTTGGTTTGAGACTAGAATCACATAAGTGTTCCTCCAATTCACTCAAACCAAGGCTCTGATACTAACTTGTAACATCCATAAAAAAGTCAAGCCAATTTAAAACTTTTTAAATATCCAAAATACAATTTATTATTACAAAGTGTTTTCAAAATAGTTTAAGCATCTGAGTTCCCAGAAATCAAAATCATAAATCGAGGAAGTGTACGGTTACGCCTTTTCCTTCCCGCGGTCATCCGCTGCACCTGAAACAATAATCGATAAATGTAAGCTCGGAGGCTTTGTGATTTACCCCCAAAATACCCATACACACAACAATACACATACAATAACAATCATCAAACGATATGGAATACCCCATGCCCTCTACCATCGCGTTGGAATGCCTACATACTACAAGTCTAATCATCCTCAGGGATGGAATACTATTGGCCCACAACCATCGGGTTGGAATGCCCACATACAACACATATATAACAGATACTATGGTTCCAATCATCCATCAGGATGGAATACCCCAGGCCCCTAAACCATCGGGTTGGAATGCCCCCATAACCAATCAAGCATGTGCACATATATCAGATAATCATATAATAGTCTCTAAAGACAACATACTAGGGTCCTATCATCCTCGGGATGGAATACCCTCAACTACCAATCAATCATGTGCACATATAACAAGTAATCTCCTACCAGCATACAAAAAATCAGACCAAACTATAGGTCACTAAGCATAACCACATCCGATCTACCAGGATACTGATCTAACAGATCATACTAGCATATAACCATCCTATCTACCAGGACACCGAGCTAACATATCACAACAGTAACAATCCCAAATAACAAATCAAATGGCTGGACTTGGCGCCTTAGACCCTTGAGTACAGTGAGGATAACTCGCCCCGCAAGTAGTGCCGAAGTACCGAAAACCTCTGATCGTTGTCTCACCGGAAATCCCGAACTATCACACAATAAATACCAAGTCATTACACAACATAGCAATCTTGACTAAGGGTCCACACAACCCATCATATCCATTTGATTATTTGGGCCAAGGCCCAATGCCAAGTCCATAACCTTAAAAGTCCTTCTACAAAGCCCATTATTGGCCCAATTTACCAAATTGGGCCCAACTTCCTAATTGGGCCTAATTCCAAAATCCATTATCAAAACTTGGCCCAAAACATTATATACATAAAGTCCAGCAAAGGCTAAAATCCAACTAGTCCATAAACAGCCCAAAACCCTCAGCCTAATTGTCAAAGGCCCAACAGAGGACGTATGTGGGGCATACTCGTCCTGATGTTGACGAAAATCAGGGTGGTTGACCCAGTATGTTGGGCGTGCTGCATTTACGCGGTGCGTATGTGAGCTGTTCTTAAAACTCCAATAAGTGCTTAATGGCTTAAGCACTTAAGCCCAAATTTCAGATCCGTCAACCAAATGTGCCTTAGAATCATAAAGTCTTGAACTTTATCATTTTGGACGTCCAGAAAGTTCTTAATACTTGGTCTTAATCCATTAAGACCTTCCTACTTCATGCATGGGACATCTTAAGCCATTGGGACCTCATTTTTATCACTCAAAACCCCTTCAAGAGTCTAAAAGGACAGTTCATTTCGTCCCAATCACATCATGCACCATCTTGGGACTTTTGGGGACAAGAAATGGTTATTTAAAGCAAAAATGGCAAGATCTATACATATATGCATAAAGTTTGAAGCTTTTTACCTTTTGGAGCTTCTAGGGCACAAACCAACTTCAGATCTATATGCTTGATTTTCTTTTCCAACTCCTTGATGCAACACTTTCTTCTTAAAACACTCAATAAGCTTAAACACACAAGGAAATGGCTAGGGTTTGGGGAAAACGACTCTAAGCAATGGAGGTTGGGGTAAGGGAGGGTTTTGTGCTCATAATGTTGCTTATATAGCCCCCAAACCCTAAATATTTGGGTTTCCTTCTGATATGAGTATGCCCAGCATAGACAATTGTACGCCCAGCGTACTAGGGTGCGCCTAGTATGCTTAGCATACCCTTATTTACATGCGGTGTACTCCTCCTGGTCCCAAAATTTCAACTAAGCCCTTAGGTTGTATATGGCTTTACCCTTCCATCCCTAGGGACTATAAATAACAAATCTTGGAATGTTACAAGATTTGAATATGATTATGACATCCCTCTTCAAAATTCAAATCGAAAATATAGATACTAGCCTTAATTTAAATTATGGGTTAATAATTATGGATTAAAATCAACTAACTTGAATTTTATCTCTCCCAAAATTTTAGATGTCTAATTAAGATAATGATGGTCTTCCTCGTTCTTCTAGAAATGTTTTTCATTGTTCTTCTAAAGATGATCTTCCATATTCTGATAAAGGTGAAAAAGCGTTGTCTTCTTTGGGGAATGTTGGAACTAGACATCATACTTCTTCAACTCTTCCACCTCCTCCTTCTGTGACTCTCCCAACATCACGTTTTCCTCATGTTGAAAGATATGAGACCACTTCTGCCTTATTGGCACACAAACATCATGTTGGAAACTTTGTATGTATGCATGTTCTAAAAAGCAATCGTACATTGACAAATTGGGTCGGATGGTGTCATATTCCCAAAGGAGCAAGCCATTGATTTGGTTCTTCTTTCTCTTCCTTACTTATATGGTCAGTTTGTTAAGAAATTTCATAGGAGGAATCTTGACGTGACCCTAATTGATTTACCAAGATGTTGATAGTTGTTGAAGGAGGAATGCTTAAGAACACATCTGAAGCAGAGTTGCTTAAAGGGTCTAATTCGAAGAGTTCCATGGACGTTAAAAATGGTAACATTGGTGATCCAGAAAAAGATTTCTCTTCCCTATGGAAAAGGGTCGTCCAAGATCAAACTGTTTGATCGTATGGTAAAGATAAAATTCAATTCTAGGATCATTACATGTGCTAAAACCAAAGTGTCCATATATTTCTACTTCCAATTGAAGGGACATTGGTTGCGAAGTTGCTCAAAATACTAGAAGGATCTTAAAGATTGGGAACTCAATTTGTGTGACTCTACTTCAGGTACATCCATTATCTAAATCCATAAATTCGTATTCTTAGAATCTTAATATATTATGTGATGATCGCATTTTGATGGCATTAAAGGATAAAAGAAGGCAGGAAGCTTGAGAGAAGTAAGCTAAATCTGATCCTGGGAAATGGACTTTGGTCACATGGTTCGATGGTTAGAATTTGGAGCTACTAATAGGGAGTTAGGATAGTTTTAATAGATTGCTATCACTCTTCGGAGATGTCTAGAAATATAGTTTTTCATTTTTATGTATTTTAAGGACTTGTTCCAATTTTCCTTTTAGCAATAAAATGAAGTTTTGGTTTATGCAGTTGCCTTATCTTATATTTCCTTGCAACGACATTAATGAAAAGTGTTGGTTATGTTTCTAATAATAGAAATATTAATATTGGATAATGATTCTTCAAGAACGTGTTTGTGGTATTATCATAATTAACCAAATAAAGAGAAATCTCATCACAAATTGGACAGAAACTTGGAGTCATACAATTTGAATTACATGATATATGTGAATCTTGCTCATTAAAAAAATTATGACAAATTCATTGTTCACATATCTATGTGAGACAAGCGAAGGACTAATGGATCAGGTACGTGTTGTCATGGACTTTTTTGGTCCACCACAAGGTACAATAAATCTTTTTGTCATGATTTACTGATGCTTCAGCAAATAAGATTATGCCTATAAGATTAAGCATAATTCTGATACTTTTAAAAAAGATTCGAAGAGTAACATAACAAATAGAAGAATCTATTAAGCAGGAAGATAAAATATTCTCCTGTATGAAATGAAAGGAGAGTGCTTTAGTATCATGTTTTATGATCATCTTAGTAATTGTGGAATTGTATCACAATTAATCCACCAAAACATATTAGTTCAATTGTATGACTAATAAGTGGAATCGAACATTGTTGGAAACGGTTCGATCATAAGATGACTCATACTTTGTTCCAGTCAAGTTCTAGAGCCATGCTCTAGTAACTATAAAACATATATTGAAACTCAACTTTAAATTAAGAATGATGAAGACACCTCGTAATATGTAGAGTAAAGAATGCTTTCCTTACTCTAACACATTTAGAATTGGAGCCTTGATGTTTCCCTTAATCAAGAAACAAAAGATAAACTAAGATAAATTCTATTAAGTGTTTTCTTATTGGGAATCCAAACGAAATTTTAAATATTTGTTTTAACTCAACAAAAAATGTTCCCTGAGATAAAGCTCATAAGTCAAGAAGTTAGTGGGAATCGTATTGATCTTGAGAACATACAAGAGTCAACCGATAGTGATCCTTTTATTTATCACAAGCACACGACCTAAGGTTTATAACCTGTTGTGTTTAATTGACATAATCTAATTTATGTGCACTTCTATGAGTTCTATGATCATCATTTAACTATAAAAGCAAAAGTGTGGTGGTCAATGAAAGTACATTGGTCAATATGGGTGAGCTACTAACAACATGGAAGCACTTGTAAACCCTTGAGTTACCAGAAGGCAAGAAATTATAAATATAAATAAAAAAAATTGAAAAGTTCAATCCGTGAAGGAAACTAAATATGAATTTGGTTTGCCCTAATCCTTTTCTTATAACTGTAGGTTGGAAATGTTAGATTCATATGGATGAGAACGTATGCACCATAAAATCTAAGTGGCAAAGGTTTCTCTCTAATTCATGAAAATGATTATGATTAAATACTTTCGCTAATAGATTTTGAAGATCTGATCTATATGGATGTTGGTTGTGTAAATTGCATTCTCAAATTCACAATATGATAACGACATCCCTCATCATATTTTGAATTGTGAGGAATGGCAAGGAATTCTTTGAACTTTAGAGGGATATATTTATCTGTCTAGAAAGGGTTTAAACACACACACACACATTATACGGCTAAGGTGTACAAGCTTCAGAAGTCTAGATGGAGACTTATTGAAATATCACGTAACAAAAATCTGCACTTCCTTAAGAAAGTCAAAGGGTATTGATTTTTAGAAGTCTAGTTGATTTCTGAGTACATGTCAAAGATAGTGGGATCATAATTGTTATGTTGGTATTGCATGTTGACAATATGAATCGTAGGAAATAGTGTTTCTACTTTACAAGTTGCAGAGTTAAGAAATTGTTTCGCTATAGTGAACATAAGGGAGATGGAACTCATACATTGTTATGAATCTAAAGGTTTAGACTGTATAGTTTAACTTAGTCAAAAGCATATATGAATAACATGTTGAAAATTTTCAACATTGGAGATTATATATATGGAAATATTATAACATATAATTGAACAGATATTGGAACCTTGTAATAATGAGTCGAGTCCCATATGCTTTGGATACAGGATCAATTAAATACTCTATAATATTAGAATATTGTATTTTTCAAATGCCTTTAGCATTGTGTGAAAAGGATTAGAATTGTATGTGTCTGAAGTTTTCAAACAACTGTCAAGAATGTCCTAAGGTTTTACCGAAGAATTAGTTGCTTGTGGACAGTGGGAGTATGCTATTGTTAGGATGAACCATAGTGACACGTTCTGGATTGAGATGATTCTTGGTCAGTATGTTGGTCATATGGAATATGGAAATGTTTCCATGACGGGAGAATATTATAGAAT
This sequence comes from Lactuca serriola, assembly GCF_051521515.1. NCBI lineage: Eukaryota > Viridiplantae > Streptophyta > Magnoliopsida > Asterales > Asteraceae > Lactuca > Lactuca serriola. The sequence continues at coordinate 52,845,664 of NC_136415.1, forward strand.
CTACATGTGAGTTGGAACCTTCAATGCACGAAAATTATTCAAGAAGTGTATCTTGAATTTGAGACTTCGTTACCATGGAATTGTTCTGAATAACAAGTTACAGTGGAACATTCTGTAATATCGTAGGTTCAGTCTCTATGACTTTAGAGCCTCGACATCACAAAAAGACAATGCATGTAAAGATGAAATTCCACTACATCATAGTTAAATGATAAGAATTTGGAATGTGAAATGTGTATCATTGGAATAGTGTCCAGTAGATCTATTTACAAAGGAAGGACCACAGAGAGGCATAGTATGCATGTTCATAACATAGGTATGACTGATGTGATCTAATTCAAGTGGTTAGTTTATTACTCGAAACATTATACAATGAATAAATTCGTAATTACTATGGTGATTAAATAATAGGAATTATTCATATTCAGTAAGTTTGAAACCATTGTTAATTAATTTATTATTGTGTTTCACTTTGCATATTTGCTTCCCTACGTAATTTTAATATTATTCAAAATTCCATAGTCACTCATACTTTTGGAACTAAGTAGTGAATTAAGACTGTCATAAGTTGATTGAAGATTGTCAATTGATGTTAAGACACTGAAATTGGAATTGCTACAATATTCATGAGTACTTTGAAAATAGAGATTTTAAGTATTCGATAAACCCATGCTTAGATATTACTTCATGGATTTTATCACGGGTAATTCTAAGACAATAATATCTACTATTCTTAAGCGGGGATATATAGTTTGTAGTTTACGAATCAGTTGTGCATTGATTTACCCAAATACATCTCGTAGTTGGGTGTTATAAAGAGTAATTCCACGCACGATTTGGTTAGTAAAATGTATGGTTTTATAGTTAAAATAATTCATTCCTTTTGGCTTAACAGGAAAAGCTATATTTTTTAGCATGTTGATGATTTTTTGTCGTCATCTGAAGTGCTTGGACAAGCCCGGACTAAATTGATGTTTTTAATTAGTAGTCTGAATTTAGTCGTCATAAATCAGGGAAATCAATAAAGAGAATCTTGAATTATGAGATTGATTCTAATCCATGTCTCATGTCCATACAATATCTTGTAGAACGAAGAAATGACTTATCACTTATCTTAGGGTTAACATTTAATTTGAATCAGAGTTCGGCAATGACTTTGGAAAGTACTCTTTGCTGTTTAGTTCAAGGTCTATACTTGCAATTGTAATTACAGACGTATCCAAGTGGGAGACTATTGAATTAAAGTGTCTAAGCTAGTAACTAAATTGACATATTCTTGTAATTAGAAGCAAGTCCTTTTTGGTTTACCCTCATAACTAGAACTTTGTTAGAATGACATTTTAGAGAGAGGATAATTTATTAGATTATTAAATGATTGATAAACCAATTGTAAATTATAAAGAAATAATTTTTTAATACATAATTTTATTAGTATATTAATTGGAAATACAAAAAAACGATTCATTAATTTATTATGACTAATAAATTGATTCATTAATTTATTATGACTAATAAACTAATATGAAATCAATTAGAACTAATTAATTAATAATCAGAATTTATTTGGAACTAACTCAGGATTAATTGGAATTAATTAAAGGTCCAATGGTTGAATTGTAATTGTTCATAATTAAGCAAGGAGTGAAGATTCTTGAACCCATATAGGTGGAGAATCAAATCATGATGTATTCTAGGGTTTCCAGAAGCCTCCTGGTAGAAAATAAGGAAAGGATTTGAGCTGAGATTAAATCTCTTATTTAATCATTCAAATCTTGCTTTGTCGCTAAGTTACCTTAGCTATAAATATGACCCAAAGGCCTATGATTTTTGTTAATAAGATTCCCTAGAGAATACAATGGCCAAAAATATCCTATCCCCTCTCTCTTCTTGTCTTCTAGTTCTAGGGTTTGGTTGTGAGTCATTAGAGATATCATGCTTTTGGTGCTAAGCTTTCTAGGATCTATACTACAAAGAGATTGAAGTGCTTTGTTTACTAATGAAAATCAAAAGGTATGTAACTATCTACTTGGTAATTTTGAATTACAATAGGGTTATGTTAGGTTTAGTTGTTCATTGTATGTTGCAATCAAGGTGTATGACATAGATCTTTTATAGCATGCATGTACCCTATTAATTGTTAATTGTTTTCCGCATTGTACAATTTTTGTTTCTATAAAACCCAAATATAATGTCAATATAAAATCACCGAGGGGCCCAAAGATATCGCTTTCCCTAAATAGGCAAAATGAATGAATAAACTTTGACTATATAATCATACATTTTACTCGTCAAATTATACATGGAAATAAACTTGATGACAACCAGTTATAGATGTGTTGATGCAAACCAATTTCCAATAGATTCGTGAACTATGACTTATATATCTTAGTTTCAAGAATAGAAGATATTATCATCTTATAATTACTCGTGATAAATCCATGAAGTAATCTCTAAGCACAGGTTTAACCAATACTCAAAATCCCCATTTTCTAAATACTCATGAATATTGCAACAATCCCTATGCAATGTTCAATCCCCATGAACAATCTACAAAAGATTCATGATTGTCTTGAGTCGGTACCAACTTCCCAGAAGTACGTTTGACTGTGGTAATTTGAATAAGTTAATACTCAGGAAGCAAAACATGCAAAGTGAAACACAAAACTAATTGACAAATGGTATCAAACAACTTGAACATAAATAATTCTCTATTAATAAATCACCATTCAAGTACATTTATTAATGTTACATTGTTTCAAAAAATTATCAGTTAACTACTAAAATCTAAAATCTAACATTATCTCTTAGCCTAATGCATGCTCTAAGTGCTTGATCTTGTTTAATCCCTTTGTCAGAGGATCAACAAGATTATCCTATGATGATACTCAATTCACCATGATTTTGCCTTCTTCTACTCGATGTCAAATGTAATGGTATTTTCAATCGATTTGCCTTGATTTGTATAACGCCTATAGATACGGGCTAGACAAATAATGTAACATCCAAAAAGTTTCAAACCAATTCAAACTTTTCGAAAGCAACCCAATTCCATTAGTTATTACAAAAAGGTTTCCAAATAGTTTATTATTAGAGTATCCTAGAAACAACATCATAAAAGTGAGGAGCGGTACGATCATGCCTTTGCCTTGCCACGATCTCCTGATGTACATGAAACAATAAACTGAAACTGTAAGCCCGAATGCTTAGTGAGTTACCCCCAAAATACCCATACACATACAACAATGAACATCAAACTATGGGTCCAGTCAACCATCGGGTTGGAATACCCCTGGCCCTCAACCATCGGATTGGAATGCCAACATACTACGAGTCCAATCATCCTCGGGATGGAATACTCCTGGCCCACAACCATCGGGTTGGAATGCCCACACTCCTACACATACAATAACTACTATGGGTCCAATCATCCATCAGGATGGAATACCCCAGGCCCTCAACCATCAGGTTGGAATGCTAGCATACTACGAGTCCAATCATCCTCGGGATGAAATACTCTCGGCCCACAACCATCGGATTGGAATTCCCACCTACTATGAGTCCAATCATCCTCGGGATGGAATACTCTGAGCCCACAACCATCGGGTTGGATTGCCCACATACTATCAAACAAACATGTGCACCTATATCAGATAATCATATAACAGTCTACCAAGACAACATACCAAGGCTCCATCATCCTCCGGATGGAATACCCTCCACTAATAATCAATCATGTGTACATATAATAGGTAATCTCCTACCAGCATATAGACAGTCAGACCTAACTATAGGTCACTAAGCATAACCACATCTGCTATACCAAGATATTGATCTAACCGATTGTACTAGCATGTAACCATCTTATCTACCAGGATATTGAGCTATCATATCACAATAGTAATTATCTTAAATAACAATTCAAAGGGCCAGCCTTGGTTCCTTAGACCCTTGAGCATAGTGAGGATAACTCACCTTGCAATGCCGAACTTAAGAGGTCATATCAAATCCTCCGATAACCCCCACAAAACCACCACCTAACACTTTGATGAAACCATATCTATAAGTGCCCAACTTACCAAAATAGCCTTGGAAGTCAAACTGGTCAACTCTTGGTCAAATTCAAAGTTCTGGTCAAAGTCAACCATCCTGGTTGACCCTACTCGCTGAGTCAACCTAGTGACTCGCCGAGTTGATGAACTCAGAAGCCCCATAATTCGTGACTCGACTCGCCGAGTCCCCCCATGACTCGTCGAGTCCTTCAATCTGAGTCCTAGCATGTCCAACTCACTGAGTCCACTTAACTCACCGATCCGCATCATAACCAGATGGGTTAGGGTTTGTAACCCGACTCGTCGAGTCCAAGAACACACTCGCCGAGTTCACTTAAGTCATCCCCAATCAGACGATTTCAGTCCATCCCACTGTTTCCAACTCATAGATCTGGAATCCTAAGGCTAGTTTTACATGTAAAGTTTCCAACTTTACGTGCATGCAAGGTGGAATTTGCTCATCTCAAGCTAGAGAGAAGGTTCAAGACAAGAATGCTCACATACATGTTAAAAGGGCTGATACTTTATGCCTCCATGGACCAAGACAAGTCTAGATCTGAAGTTGCAACCTCAAATCTAGACCCAAAACCCGAAATGGGTCCTAAACATGCTAAAAGGGCCCGAAACTCCATCCATGTGTAGATCCAGAAGAGGAGAGATCAAGGTAACGACTTGTTACCTCTAAGATGTGCCCAAGCTGAAGTAGACTCTTGATCTACACAAATTCCTTGATCTATAATCCTCCTTTACTAGAAACACCTTCCAAAGCTTCAAAACTCTCTCCAATGGCTTACACATGAGATTAGGGTTTCCTGACTCTCAAGGGGTAACAAAGAGGCTGGGGTGAGGACTTACGGTCCTTTAAATAGGGTGCAAACCCTAAAATTAGGGTTTTCTCTTCCCAACACCGACTTGTCGAGTCCCGCCGCCGACTCAGCGAGTCAAGTCACTTAACATGTATCCAACACCCGCTCCGGCTCGACAAGTTAAGACACCTACTCGTCGAGTCTACTCCTTTATTTACACATAACACCCCGAACTTATATTCTTGAACTTGGGATGTTACAAATAAGATATAATAAGCAATAAAAACAAATTTTTGATAGAAGATTATTTAGGATAAAATCTTAACCAAATTTATAATATATGTGACAAAGGTTCCGTACATAAAAAGAAATCTAAAATCCATCTTCATATGAAGAAGTTGTGCTTCTTCGAAGTTTTGCGATTAAACCAGCACAAATCTATGTATCATAAAAAGTGAAATTTTGATAAATTAATTTTAGCTTAAGTAATCTAAACGAAAATTTTAGTAATCATAAAACCGAGAGCGTGCATATTAAGAACGTCCAAATCTGACATCATCTGAGAAAGTTATGATTTTTGAAGTTTCAACGCAACCATATTAGCATGGAAATTGAAATTTAGATCGGTTGATTATTAGCCGAAACAATCTAAACAAGAGATGAAGATCTCATTAAATTAGAGTTCGTCGATATAAAGATACTCAAGAATAGATGTCGTATGAAAAAGATATCAATTTTAAACGGAGTTTGACAGTGTAAACCTTCTAAAATAATAAATAAATAATAAAATAAAAATTAGCCATCATAGTCTAAATGAAAGTTGTATATCTCATCAATAGCTACGTGTGGAGATAAAGAAAGTCGAAAACGGAGCTCGTATGAAGAAGTTACGGAATTCACAAAAATAAAAAAAAATTGCATGCATACGCACGTTGTATGGTGCGCAAACTTCTAGAAGGTGACATGTGGACCACCAGGAATGTGACACATGACACCTCTAGGCACCACCCAAGTGTGCAACATGCACCTTTATTTGTGCATCATGTCCTCTAAAAAGTTCTATAAATAGGTTGCGAAATCAACCCGTTTTTCCTTACAAACTCTCCAAATCTCTCTCAAATACTCTCCCACCTTTGAATATGATTTTCTCCCAACTTTTAGAGTATTTTAGTAGAATCTCTGGAGCTCTAGGATGTGACATCCCCAATTTCACGGCCAAAAAAGACCGATTTGTTTATGCTTTGTTTTATAAATCAGAGTGATCGTTTAAAGAAAACGGTTGCGGAATTCATTCCCAAAACAAACTATGATAAGAATTTATCAAACATAATTATTAAAGAAAATGTATTTTCATTAAATAATAAAACCTCGGGATGTCATGTTCCGATACAGACCAAAAGCATAGACGATATAAAATAGACCTTACAATAGTTATTTATAACTACTGATCTATAATCCAAAACCTCTCGTGAAGTCCACCAACTTATACTCTTGTGTCATTACCTATAATGCAAAGAAAACTGAGTGGGTCAGGCTTGGGAGCCTGGTGAGCATATAGGGTTTTCAACCCACAATAATATAACTATTATATTTAATCAGCAAACAATCAACCCAATTACCCATCCCCATTATCTTCTTAAGGTTTTACCCTAAGAACCAACTATCCTTCATTCATTTATTCCTAAGGATTTACCTAAGGAATTGGCACGAAATCCATTGTTGCCAAAGTTTATTTATCAGGTATTAAATCCATAGCTGTCAGGCACTAACTCCATAGTCACCAAGGTTCACTTAACAAGCGCTAACTCCATAGTCGCCAAGGTTTACTCAACAAGCGCTAACTCCATAGTCGCCAAGGTTTACTCAACGTGCGCTAACTCCATAGTCACCAAGGTTCACTTAACAAGCGCTAACTCCATAGTCGCCAAGGTTTACTCAACAAGCGCTAACTCCATAGTTGCCAAGGTTTACTCAACGTGCGCTAACTCCATAGTCGCCAAGGTTCATCAAATAGGCACGAAGTCACATCGTCGCCAAGGTTTATACAATAGGCGCTAACACCATAGTCACCAACTATCCCATCTACCCATGTTCTACCCAACATTTTTGTAGATATAAATACTTATACAGTTTAAATCATTTATCACCTCTATAAAACATCAATTCTATGCCCATATCAAATAGACAAATAATATATAAACACATAGCATGTATTTCGTAGCAAATACTTCATATTTATGTGTTAGAAGAAAGTAACTACACACTCACACATATAAACATCTTTATATTACACACATAGCACGTATTTCATAGCAAATACTTAATATTTATGTGTTAGAAGAAAGTGACCACACACTCACTTGATTAGAAGATGATCGAACAGCACTACAGCTTGTAGAACTAGTATTCTTCGGCAGATCTAACAGATCTTCACAAAAAACCGGACTCCTCGCGGGCAGAGCTTTGGCTCGGGAATTGCGCTTCTCGGGATCTTCAGGGCCTCGGGACTTGCTTCGGGGCTCGGGAATGATACCGGGGCTTCGGGATAATTCTTGCACGAAAAACGATGCAAAAACGCGAGAGAAAGGGAAGAAATTAGCAAAGAACTCGGCTGCCCTCGACACCCTTTTATAGGGGGCTGGAAACCCGAATTACGCTGGGCGTAATGAAGATAGGGTCGCTGACTCCCCCCTCTGGATAATATCGAAATTTATATTTAAATTAAATATCGAAAATATTTATTAAACTTCAAAAATTCATATGTTCCTCATACGAACTCCGTTTTCGACGTTCTTTATATCCCCACTTAGGTGAGACTATGCTCTACAACTTTCGTTTAGACTCCGTCGGCTAATTTCGAATTTATTTTTATTATTTATTTTTAGTAGACCGGGACATGAAAACTCCGTTATAAAATCATAACTTCTTCATCCGACGTCCGTCTTCGCCTATCTTTTTATCGTTTTACTACAAATAAAGAGAACTTCGATTCTCATTTAGATTGTTTCGGCTAAAAACCGCTCGGTCTCAAATCGAGTATTCGGGCTGCAAACCGCTAAGTCGAAACTTCAAAAAATCATAACTTCCTCATACGAAGTCAGATTTGGACGTTCTTTTTATGCACGCTCATGGTTTAACGTATTCTATGACTTTCATTTAGATTTCTAAGGCTAAATATCGCTCTAACATAAATTCACTTTTTACGTCGCGCTGTGTCGTGCCGGTTTTGTCGCGAAACTTTGACATGTCATAACTTCTTCGTTATAACTCATATTTTGGCGTTCTTTATATGTACAGAGTCCTTGTAACATATACTACAACTTAGTTAAGATTATTCATTCTAAATAATCTTCTATCAAAAAGTCATTTTTGACGTTTATCGTCTCTAAATTGACTAGCCCTGATCTACGGGCGTTACATAGGAGCATAACTAAAAGAAGTGTTGGGGATGATATTTTGACAGCACAATTTCTCGGTTTTCGCTAAAATCTCTATAAGTTAAGCTACACTTATTTTAATTTCAAGTGTAACTTATATTTATGTTCATACTCGTTATTTTGAACCTATAAATAAAATTTATCAGTAATTCCAAGTCATTATATTGATCGATCTACTTACGGAGATGATGTCTAGGCTGGATTTGGTGAGGTGTTTGAAGTGAGATTTCTAACAGTATACTCTATATACCAAACAGACCCTATCTATGATATGATCCTACCTGGTTGTTCCTTACTTAATAGATCATGATGTAGACATTGAGATTAGTGAGGAATCTAGAGTATCATTAGTCGCCAGAATATAAGATTAAGACTCAGTGACATTAGTATCTAGGTCATGTCAAAGAAAAAGTTGTGGTGCTTAGGAGAAGCTCTGCCCAAATCACAAGTCATCCACTTTTAACATGTGAGTGCATAGTTACTTTCATCTTACACAGAGATACGAAGTATTTTATATAATTAAAGTGTTATATGTGCCTATTATCTATCATTGAGACCTTTTGTGTTAGATAAAACTATATGAGCTTATTTAATTTAACCATATATGTATTTTCATATTTATAATATATGGGGTAGTGAATGGGTAAAGAGGGATGAAAATAATGATGAGATTCTGAGATCTTTATAGTACTACCATACTAGTAATGTAGTTATCTAGTAGGGTATTGATGATAACCAAAGACTATTCTAGACAAGTCAGGTCAAACATGGGGAGGTATACAAGTTGTAGATGTTTACAAGTCAAACATGGGCAGGTACACAACCTGTAGATGTTTACAAGTCAAACACGGACTAGCCTATAACCTGTAGATGTTTATAAGCCATACACATGCATATTTGCAACATGTAGGTGTTAATAAATCGTTATGCAAGCAGGTCTATGACTTGTTGGCATTGATGAATTGTACATGAACTGGTCTACGACCTGTAGGTGTTACTGAACTATACATAGGCATGTCCCTGACCTGTAGATGTTAAGGAGTTTTGTATAGACTTAGCTACGAACTCTTGGTATGAATGAATTGTTCATGTGGGTACTCTATTCACCCCATCATTGCCTTTTTAACACATTTTGCTAAGGAATCCATGAAGCAACATTATTCACTTAAAGATCGTCTAGGATAAATCCCTTGAGATCATCAGTCTAGGATCAGGAAGTGAAAATAATGAGAATGTGTAATCGGGTTAATTGTTTGATGTGAGTTGTATAATTATAACAAATTAATTATAATATTATAGGCTGAAAACTCTATCTACTCAGCAGGTTTCCCAACCTGACCCACTCAGTTTCTTTGTATCAGTGGTAGCGGTACGAAGGTATTTGATGTTTGGATCAGATAAGAGATTAAAGTAAATGTAGCCCATTAGATGTTTTAAGGCCATAAATAATCATGTTATTGCTTATGTTTCTTCTATCAGTTATGACATCCCAAGTTTTAATAAATCAATGAAAAACATTTCTTTGCAAATACTTTTATGGGAAAAATTCTGCAATATAAAAATACTTTGTTTTAAAATAAGCATAAATAAAATGGTATTTTCTGACCGTGAAAATAGAGATGTCACAGTTGGTATCAGAGCATTAGTTTAAGCAAACTATGAATATTTGAGAATTTCTAGACTTAAACTTAAAATGCAAAACAATGACTGTGAGGTGTGTGTCAATTTTATTTTAAGTAGCATACTTGAATTGACACAAGCTCTAGCTTACTTTAGGATAAGATGCCTAATTTGTGGTTATGTGCTAAATGATTTCTAGCATGCTTTACGTTGCCTAAATTTCTATTACTTGATTAGAATTACGGTCCGTTTCTGACCTGGATTAGGAAACTTTATGTGTTCAGGATTCCAACTTTTAATTAATGTATTAGAATTGACATATAACTTTTCGGGGTGACAAGGAGGATTATACGCACAATTCTGGTACCCTGAACGACTAATATGGTATACACAACATCAAAATAAGGATGCTAAGTGGATTAGGAAACGGTAATGGAAACCGAAACCTAAGCCTCGTGCGAATGAGCGTGCACCTGAAAACGTGCCAGTAGTTGAACTTGTGACAATGGTATGAGTCCAAGCAATGATTCAGGCCATGTTAGCCGAGTAAAGGGAGGAGATGAGACAAATGTTATGGAATGATAGGGATGAACCTGTGCACCAGTTATGAAAACTGATTTAAATGAGGAACAGTCAAAGGAAGGAAACTATAATTGGACTGTTAGCCAAGCTGAACCACGAAAGGGTTAGGAGGAACAACCCTGATGAGGAAATTGAAAAAGATGGTTGTGTTGGATCTACATGCGCAAGAATCATTATTGAGTTATATTGCTAATGACACACGATCCTATAGGGCCACAAATTAATCAAGTTGGTAATTATTGAATATTTGTAAATTAATCTATTATTAATAAATAAAATGAACTCTTGTATTTAATAAGAGAATAATAATTATTTTTTGAAAATAATAAGAAAAGAAACATCAAACTAGTCATTATATCATATGGTATGATATAATAAGTTTTGTAAAAAGTTTTAGACACTTTGGTTAATTATGGTTAGTTATTTAATTGACCATCGGTTAAGTTAACTAGTCAAGACTTTTTGTCTTCTTCCTTTTAACCTATTGGCCGAAAATTAGAAGAGGGCATGGAGGTTACTTGTCAACCTCCATTTCTTGCATCCATTCCTTGTATCCCTTGCCTTTTTACTTTATAATACTTTAGAGTCTTATAATCAAAAGACTTTACCTTGCATGGGATATAAAAGAGGACTCTTTACATGAAAAACAAGCTAGTTTTTTGGTCTCATTCTTCTACTCTTTCTCTAGCAAAAACTATAAGTAGAAAGAGCTAGAAAGCTTCCTCACTTTTGAAGTTGTTACTTGAATTTTGATCTGTACTGTGTGTCTTCCTTTTAATGATTAATTGCTTAAACACTTAAGGCTTAAAGAATAAAGTCATACAAGAAGAAAACTAGCATTTTTGGGCACCTTACTCTTGTTTGTGGATTGCTTATAGAGAAGTTCAAGCTACTTGTTCTTACCATCTACACCAACACCCCAAATCCATGAGGGTCGAAAGGCTTCAAAGGTTGTCATACTTAAACACCATATAGTTGTTTTATATCGTTCTAACATCTTTAAAAGGATCCTTGGTGGTTTTGGTTTTGTTATATACTTGAAATCTACTATAAAATTTTAAAGCTTCGGTTGTCGGTTTTTGTTAAAACTCTCTATTTTATGTATTAAAACTCATCAGTGGTATCAAAACCATCTTTTACATGTTAGAATAATTTTTCATGTTATGATAATCTTTGGTTTTTGGAAAACAAACATGGATTTTTTTGGCTAAGGAAATGTCCATATTTGTTTTCTTTGGCAACTTGTTAAAATTAAGTGTTTATTTTTTATATAACCATTTTTCCAAGCATTTTGGTTAGATAAAAGTTGACTTAGAAAAACAAAGAGTTATTTTTGATATGTTTGTGTATAAACAACCCAATAGGACATTTGTGGTTGTTATTTATTTATTCATATGATGATTTAATAGATAAATATGTATTCTTTAATTTGTTTATGTTTATATGTAATAAATTAGTTTTTACACTAGTTGTATTTTATCTTTTATAAAAATGTAAAAAGATGGAGCATGAAGATCTCCTAAAGATATGAAGACATCGAACATTTTGAAGACCTTGAAGTGTCCTGTTAAGTCCTTTAGGAAATGACCTAATATTTTTTTTTGATGACTCATAATAAATATTACTAGAAAAAATGGTTTTGTTTATACACTTTAAAATAAATGCACATGATATTTATTTTTTGTTATTATTAAATTTTGTAATAATGCGTAACGAACGTCTATACAATGTCATTTAAATGAGTTTTCCTTTTCTTTTTCATTTATTTAGTCTTTTTTTCGTTAAAAAATACAATTTTTTTTCTTAGACAGATATATGCTCGTTTTAATGTGTTTATATTTTTTCATTTATTTAAAAAAATATATTTTTATTCTTTTTTCGTTTTTTTTACTATCTTTACAACATACTTGAAGATAGTAGGGTTTTTTCTTTTTTTCTTTTTTGTTTTTCTTTTTTTCTTTTTTTGATTTTTTAAAGTAAATGTCGGTTTGAGTTTTTTATGTTCAACAATTTTAAAATTTTAAATAAGAAGAATATTAGGAATCATAATATTTTTCATTCATATTTTTTTAATCATATTATTGTTGGATCATAACGATATTATGCATCATATGTTTTTGGATCATATTAATTTGGATTATAATATATTGAATTAAATAAAGTTTTTGTTCAATACAACATTTGGATCATTATAAATTTTGAATCATTTAATTTTAAATCATAAAAATTATAATAATTAATGATCATTAAATATTTGAATCAAAATACTTTTAGATCATAACAAGTTAACCATCATAAACATATTGAATCATAAGTATTTTGAATCATCTCTATTTGCATTATATTATGTTGAACATTTATTTTAAAAAATTTAATCTTTTAAAATCAAGTTTGGTGTCTGAAACACGTTATTTTTCAAAAATTCTTTTTACAAAGTTATTAGAATAGTGAATAGAAGTATTTCCTAAACTTTTATAATTTTCGGAGAATTTTTTTTCTTGTTTTTTTTATAAATATAAAAAATAAAAAAATATTTTTTTTTTCAAATTTTCATGATTGTGCTCATTTTATAGAGAATTAAATTTTAAGTACTTTGGTTTTTTCAGCTTTATTTTTTCAAAAAAAAAAGTTATGGCCGAAAAACTAAACAGACGGAAAAAAAACTCATCGGCCAATAAGTCTTGGACACTTGTCATGCTCGGTGGGGCATGTGTCAGCTCCTGAAGAGGCCACGTGGCCGATTTTTTTTCTTTTTCCTTTTAATCTTTTCGTTTTTGTCACTTGTACCTTCAAAACAATTAACCTTCCATAGAAATTATCAAAATCTCACAATTAATTACGAAAATATCATATAATCTCGCGAGATTTTGACGATAAATAAAATCAAATCCTGACCATTTATTATTTTCAATCTTAAAGCCAAAAATTATTCTCACGATTCCTACCATTTTTTGAATTCCTACATGATCATGCTTCTTTCATCATATTGGTTATCGGAGATATCGTGGTTTATATAATTTTCAACTTTTAAGAATTAATTTTTTTATCTTCTAAAAAGGTAGCAATTGGGTTTTTAAACTCATATGCACCTAAGTTGTTCGGTTTGAGTAGAAAAAAAGATATTAAATTTTGGAAGAAAAACATTTCCAATTAATTGTTACTTGGTTAGCGTTAACATTAAAATTTAAGACATTAATAGCATACATGTGTATCATAACATTCTTCATGGCTGTGTACATATATCTATATATGTATACTAAGACGATCTAGGAAAAGCCATGTGCGATTACAACGTTGATTAGAGACCACATAGAACGCACAAACTATGAAACAAAAAGATACACACACATATATAATCAGTGAGTCCCTAACACAATCGTTTGGTTGAAAAACACTGACAGGTACTAAAGAGACTAAAGAGATTACAAAAGACAACTTTTTATCGGTTTCATTTCATAATGCACTACCTTTGTATCTTTTCCTTTCTTTTTATAGAAATTGAATATGATGAAAATTATATCAAAAAAAAGTGACAAAACTTCATGAATTTTACAATTCTTCATTTCCAACACGGAATTAGCTTCCGAATACAGGAATTCAAGGTATTTTTACATATTTTTTTTCATTAAAAGTTGTTTTTTTTTCTTCTCTTTAGTGGATTACCAAGACATAAAGACACCGCTTTATAATGTGTTTATGTCTACATCAAGTTAGATCTTATTATCACCCATAAGTCCATTACTTTATGGATGTGCAATGTATATGTGTCATATAAAATCAACTAATGAAAACATGTGTTTTGGCTTTCTAATAAACAAATTTAGAATATTTGGCCCTATTCATGATATAGATTTCTACATTTTCTTTTTTCGGCTTTCCTAAAACTTAGCAATATGACATGATGGGAACCCTTTTTTACAATAGTTCAAGGTAGGCACTATGTCCTCCTAACAACCTAATATTAATATGACAATCAATTAATAATATACTATCGTTATCAGATCTTGGCGGTTATCCACCCTTCAACCATATAAGATGTTTGTGGAAATGTGTCTCTCAATCGTATGGTGATAACGTACAGTCCAAATAAGTCAAGAACCTAACACTGAAAATTCCCAACTATTAAAGAAGTAAAGCATCAAGGAAATGTGGAAGAAAGGATCATAACTGATATCATGTTAACATCAAAGAGATTTGAAATAAAAGGATGAATGATTGCAAAAGTTTTTCTATCGTCTGAACTCTCTAATCTATTACATTACATAGATAAATATAGAAGAAAATAACTTTACAAAATGGGAATGTCTAACTAACTCTAACCAATTCAAAATAGAAAATGTTTGAACTACACTTGGTAGCTAGAAAAGAACGGGTATCATAATTGTCATATTAGTTGAGTTGTAACACTAGCTAACACCAACTATACCTTGATGACTTCCACCAAGATTCTTTACCAAGGTTGTCTCGCAACCTCATAGTTGAGCTTGCTGCCAAGTCAACCCGCCGCATGCCAGCCTTGTTTCATGACAATTAGGCTACTTATCCACTGTCAAGTCGCCTTGCGATAAAACATCACCTACATACATTAGTATTAGTGCAGACGTCACTACAAATATTCCCTGTGAATCAATCGCAACTCAGACAAAAGAAAGAGTACGTCCTCCGGTGAGCGTCATCGCAGCTGACGCCAATTTATCCTAAATGTGAAACATTCACCAAAGTCTTACTATAAAACCCCACACACGACACTGGCCAGTAAAGGGGTCATTCACTCTCATTTTATACTCTCATACTAAACATTCACCGAAAAACTAAATTGACCATCGATGCGTTCTCTTGAGACACAAGTGACTAATTTTCTTTCTATGTGTGAACAGATATCCTATCGTCCATGGAAATGAATAGTTTAAGAATATGTATTTGTTATAAAGTCCTATGATATCTCAACTAGTTTTAAACACAAATAAGTAATATGCATAATCGTGAAATAATATAGTTTAAGGTAAGAAAGGGTGTTGAACATAGGGAACATGAATGATTTAGATCAAATAGTTCAAATGTTAATTAAATTACTAACAGTAAAGTAAAAATGGGGGTTTTGCTTAAATTAATTAATCTAGTTTTAAAACTCAAATAAAACAAATGAAACTAAGAGCTAAATGAAAAGAATAAATAAGAAGTACTTCCACTAAGAATTCGAATCCTCCAAGTTTCAATGTTTGATTCATTAGAAGTGCAATGGGTTAATGAGATGATTACCTAATTGTAATATGACTAGTTATCTTGGTGAGATTTCCTAATAGTAATAAATAATTAGCAACTAACACAAAGATCATGAAATTAGTAAACACATAATTAATTAAGTATATTTGAAATATGAACGATATAATCTAGCGATTCTTATCAATTACCATGACAACAAATTAATGCATAACATGGATATCTATGACTCTCTAACATTGTCAAGTCACCGATTAATATTACCTAACCATAGGATTTGATCAACCACTAGTCCTAACAGTTTAATGATCACAAACTAGTTAAGATTCAAGTGAATGTAATTAGATTGGCCTTCTTAATTACACATAACTCAACAATAGGCAATAAAAATCATAACTTTAACATGAAAGATGAACAATCAATCGAGCACAAGTATTAACCAAACTCACATAATCCTACTAACGAAATCAAAACATATTAACAAGGTTTCATCTACATCTAGAGAAAGTAAAGGTTTTTACACCATATTCAATAAACTAAGCAGAAAAACATCACCAAAAGATTGTTAGACACGATCATCAAGAAAACCTAAAGTGAAATCATGATGCAATTAGCGCTTAAATATTCAAATCCTTGCCCAAATTGAATCTCTAGCCTCAAAATTGATCCCTAAAGAGTTTTTGGACATCAAAACGAAGTAAAAGTCATATATATATATATATATATATATATATGTGTGTGTGTGTGTGTGTGTGTGTGTATAGGTTGTCAAAGGTTGCAACACAATTAGGGTTGGAAATCACGTATTTTTATAGATTTTACGTTGCCACGATGTGGTGGAAGTATCACCTAAGCGTGTAGTTGGGTTTCCTAGTCACAAGCGAACACGTATACCGAGACATACATCTTTTCAGGATTTTTGATCCTCCACGTCATGAAAAATTCCCTTTCAATAGCGTAGGAACTAGAATTCGAATTTGGCACAAACACGAAAGCCGTTCGAAATTTTGTCTAATTTTCATAACATCTTGAATTTCCTAAATCGGAGTTATGAGTAATTAGATATGGCCAAAATACTAAAGAGAGGTCAATCTATCCAACAACATCCTTTTTGCTATTACATTGTCTTTTTCAGCTCCGTTCTCCTTCTTTTGCATCTCAGCTCCCATTTTAACAGTAATTGAATATTTCAAATCATATAAAGTATCATATATCTTAAAATATAACAATTTTATCCAATGTATTAAGAAAATGGCCTAAAATATATAGTTGAATAAAGTCATATTCGAGTGAATCCCACTTCACATCTCATAGAGTGTTTCATGAACCTACGTAGTTGGTACAAGACCAAAGGACTTCTCGTAACACTATTCATGGTATAGTCTATGAGTTGTTAGTAAGAATAGCACGACTCATCTAGTACATAATCAATCAATGATTAGTTTCTCTTTCCAACTAACACTCCTTGTGTCAGTGTTCTGGGTGGAGATAGCTCATGAAACTCTTTCATAATTCCTTAGATGATCGATAACGTTTTTGATTGAGATGCTCATTATCCCTGTAGAATATTAATGTCTTATCCTATTGCCCGATTGATTCTTAACTTCATTTTATGAGAGCTCTGAACACCTGAAAGGTTCCTAACTCACGTTCATACAAAGTTGGTCTTACCGTGTATCGCGGTTAATCTGAATGGTACATTAGTACAAACTAATTTAAACAAATATTCACATCACCTAGTGATGTATTCATCATCCAACATGATAATTCTTACGACAAATGCAAATCTTGATAAACAAGATTTGCATGTCATAAGACTTGTGGTCAAATGATCTCCAAAATCCTATCAACTTGATACCTTGTAACAAGTTTTTCATTCATATGTCTAAGAATATGATTTCACAAATACATTTCACCCAAACCCTTTTAGATATATTTGAATCAATATGTATTGTGGTTAATCTGAATGGTCCATTAATTAAACTATTTTTGATAGATTTTCGCACCATAAGACAATGCTCTTGTCATTCATCTTGATAAATGAGACTTGCATTCATCATAAGACGTGTGGTCAGATGAATTCCAAAATCCTATCCAACTGGATATTTTGTAATACATTTCTCATTTATATGTCCAAGAAGACGATTCCATAATAATACACCTTATTCAAATATTCAAATCACCTTTGAACTATTATTAAAAGCTTCTTATATCTCATGACTTTCTTTTAACATGTTAGAATGTTCTAAATTTAAATAAGTTAGAATGATCTCATGAAACATTGTATATAAACAATTTGAATTATAAGAGCAAGGGCTAAACGTTTGAAAAAATCGTCTTTTGATCTTATGAACAATAGCAAGGTATTGGCATTCATAATCAAAATATCTTCTCCATGTTTCAGTCTACTTACTTCATTTTAGTCACCACAAATATTTGCAAATGTCAGTACTTAATCTGTCACACCCCCAAACCGGAACGGCAAAAATGTTTGGGGGCGGAGGACGTCATGTGCAATATCACAATAATTGCAGAATAGTAATCAAAGTACAACAACCATGTATTAATAAAGTATAAGTTATTACATATGTGTTCAAATCATTGTATATTGACACCAAAATGTATAGCAAAAGTTATAAGACATGAGTCTATGAAGCTCCGTCTTCTCAAAACCTGTTGATACATGTTTACTGATTTCCTAAGAATACAAGTAGTTTTGAAAAGAGTGTCAACAATTAAGTTGGTGCGTTCATAAGCATGTTTTTAACTGAAATCTGATATTCGTTCCTTGAAAATGTAAATAAGTTTTCCCTAGAAAATCCTATATTTTCTGTTGTAATATGTTGTAATCAAAACGTATAAATGTTTTTGTACTGTAAGATAGTAAAATGTAGTTTTAGTTTACATGAAATCATGAAAAGTGTGTTTTCTCTATACTGGAATAGTATTCTGTATTTGTACTTGTATGAAAGCGGTGTAATTGTAAATGTCTGGATTAACTAGTTGTACTTGTAAAATACTGTATTATAGCTTTATTATTTAATAAAACTATGTGAAGTTGTCTACTTATTCATACACTAATCGTATTGTTCAATATCAAATTGTGATTTATTATAACCATGCTTGATGACCCAAGATGGCCTGAAGACGACGTTCTTCAGGCGTTGAAATCGGTACGACATTTGTCATCCCAGGCCTGCCGGCCTAGCTGTTGCAAGCAACTCTGGTTCGGGATTGTCAGTCCCATATAAATCTATACACAAGTGTCACGCTCTCCCTCTAGGAGACTCTGGTTATAATTTCAGGACTTGGTTGGTACTTAAATAAGTATGTGAAGTGTGTCTCACAAATTCTATGTTGACGGTTACGTGTAGAATAATGAAAAGTTACTTTGAAATGGATAAACTATAAATATATCTCATAAACTATATTTATTATATTTTATATGTTTGTTTTCCGTAATGTATTCTGAATATGTAAAATAGTGCATATGATCAATGAAGTATACTTATTATAGTTTATATGTTTGTTTTCCGTATTGTAATCTGAACTTTGAAAAGCAATATGTAAGTTCCATAAACTATACCTATTATAGTTTATATGTTTGTGTTTTACTGAAATGAACACCTTTGTATTGTTAATAATTCAGCATGTTTAAATTGTAAAATCTGTGATACGGTTTTTCCGTGAAATTCAACATTTATGTCCAAATGGTACTAAAGCAGTTTGCAAAAATTATATTTTTGTTTAACACGTTTTAAATCATTTTATACTTATATAAATATAATATTTATATAATTATTATTAAATAGACAATCGAATAAATAATTCTACCCCAAGCCCACAACCAAACAACGAACAGGAAATGAAGCCAAATTATCAATTCTAAGCCGATTGAATCTTAATTATATAATTTATACATATATAAATATATATTTTTAATAACGGCAACGGTTAATAAATATTGAAAACATTTAGATATTAACACAAATTTTCTTGTGTTACACTTGTATCCCCCCCCCCCCCCCCCAAAAAAAAAAAACAGTGGAAAATCATGAAAACATAGGAGTATGAACTCACCTTGTGTGCGTGTTATTAGTTGGGTACAACTTGGTCTCGATGGTTTCCCGGGCTATAATACGTATTATTCATCTTTATCCTAATTTATATTAACACACGATATGTATTTAAGTTAGTGAAATAATTAGTAAAGTGTTATATTACCACTAATTAATATAAACACTTACCAAAACTTGTAAAAACAATGGAAGCAAAAATATTTCTTGAATTTGTTTTAGCTCTTGGAAATGAAAGGAATTTGAGAGAGAATGGGTGTAATCTCGTTTTATTTGGAGGTGGAAAAGTGGAAGATATTTTCGAAATGAGACTTATATGTAAAGTAATTTGAGGCGGTCATAAGAATAATATCTAGATATTATGGGGTTTTTGGTGTGAAACTCATCCCGAGGAAAGGAGTCTTTAGTCAACAAAGTGGTTTTCGGTGGCTGTTTTCGGTCCAAGGAGGGTAAGGTCTACGAGGGTTTTCGATCTTGACCGAAATCTCGTTTTTGGTCCGAGGCAAGTGCCCAATCCGAGGGTTTTCGGTCCTCGCAATTTACTCACATTTTTGCAACACTTAATTTATAAAGGTTCTATACATATTAAAGTATTTATTTAACTTTAATGAACTACAATTCAACAAATTAGACTTTTATTTAGCAAGTTTGTCTTTTGTTGACCTTGGTTGACTTTTGTTGACATTTACAGACTTGAAATTAACGGGTTGTCACATAATCCTATTTGAAAAAAATCATCTTTTGATCCTATGAACAGTAGCAAGGGAATTGTATTCATGATCAAATTATCTTCTCCATGTTTCTGTCTTCTTACTTCATTTTAGTCACCACAAATATTTGCAAATGCTAGTATTTAATCCTTAGTAAGACACTCAAAGGATTAGAAGTAATTATCAATGGTATTATTAATTCATATATCTAAATAAAAACGAAACATGGGAGAACTAGTTATCTTTTGATCATATGGGCTATTAATCTATGATCAAGTTTAACTTCTTCATGTTTTAGTCCTTTCACTTCATATATATATATATATATATATATATATATATATATATATATATATATATATATATATATATATATATATATTGGGTATGTATGCTTTCTAAGTCCATTTCTTGTTATAGAAATGAATGAGTATCAGAACATGTCTCAAAATAAGCCTTTCTTTGCCCTTGGCATTTGGGCCCAAATTAGGTATGCCAACACTAATCGCCTTTTAATGCATGTGCAATTAGCTTTCTTCTTGACTCTTCTACTAATGATAGTAAATATGTGGGAGTGTTTAAAGTTTAAGTTTATATGATTGTCCATGTAAGTATCAAAAGGAAACCTCAACATGATACACAACTCCTCCGTAGACATTCCAAGTTGTTCATATCAAAATTAGAGTGAAGTGATCATATGTACATGTTAGCTAGTTGACTAAACTTAGTCAACTCCTGTCTCAATGAAATTTCGTTTTACTTCAATATGTCAGTTTACAACGTACACTTGAAAACTTATCTTTATAATAGTTTAGAATGTAACAATTGGAGGAACCTCAGGAAAACCTTCATCAAAATGCATGATCATTCTTTCGTTTATGAGAACTATTCCCAAACTACAAATTTATACAAGATTAATCATTCTAATGGATTATCCTTTCAAAGCTTTTATAGTAGTAGAGATTTTAGTGGATAAGATTATAGACATCATTCAATATCAATTCCATTAAAGTTTATTTTACTTTTAGTGTTAATTCTTTTAGATTGAGCATTATCACTATCAATCCATGTCGGTAACTCCACTCTTAAAATGCAATAAGGTCGTAAGGGAGGTAAGCATGAAGCATATTAAAAACTGCCCTCATTAGGAATTATAGAGACCTCCTTAAACCTTTACGTTAGAGTGGGTGAGCAAGTCATGGTAAGAATGCCAATGTTAATATTTAAACACATGAGGGCGCATGTTATAATTTTCTCATACATATAATAGATATAATTCTAACAAACACACACACATGTATATATATATATGTATATATATATATATATATATATATATATATATATATTTATGTGTCTGTGTTTGTGTGTGTGTATATATAGGGTAAATTTAAAACTCTATAAATTTAGTTGTCAATTATTAATTCTAATTAATTGCAAGGACACAATATAATAATTAACAATACATGAGGGGGTAATATCTAAATTATAAATATTATTAAATAAATATTCAAATTTAAATCTCTTATTTAAATAATATTTATCATATTCCATATTTAAAACACTTTTAAATTTGGTAATTATCCACATTTCAAAATCTTCCAGTTTTAGGAAATAAGAAACCCTAATATGGCGGGGGCATTGCGCCTGTGATTAGTACGATTCTTCAGTTTCAAATTTTTTTGTTTTATTTTTTAAATGCTAAACAAGTTTAACAAATCAAATGGATTAAAAGGGTGTCAGTAATTATGAACTACAACTTTGATACCATTGTTGGTTTTCTATGCATCAATACACTATATCTAAGTAGCGGAAACAATCGTAGGTTTACCTAAGTGTACATGCACCCTAGGATCTAAGTTTCATACTATTACTGCTACCCTATGAAACATAAAACATAAAGAATAATAACACACCTCATATGTAGCCATGCTTTAGATCTTATCCTCTACAAGGATGCTTGGATGAGAGGATCCAAACGATAATCCCTCTTATGGTATCACACCCAATGACACCAAAGAGTGGAATAAAATAAATAGGAGAAGGATCAGTTTCACACACCCTAAGAGGGTTACAAATCTTCCCATAAATATGAAGAATGGAGGAAGAAGGGTGGCAAAAAAGTTAAGCCTGAGTGCAAAGAAGAATGAAATCCCTAAGGCCCTATTTATAGTCGTGTATCCCTTCCTAGGTTTTGTATTCCATCCCATGTGGGATGGGATACTACCAATTTCTAAATCCCTCTTATCTAAGAAGGATTTCGTCCACCCCTTACTCCTATAAGGGTTCTTGAAAATTTCTGATTAATCAACTATTCATTAATGAATATTCAACCCTTTAATTAATTAAATTGTTAACTAATTCCCATAATATGTTCTAGTTAGTTGCTAATTAATATTTAACCATAATAATTAATAAACTAATTTTCTCTTTAATTATTCTACTCATTTTGGGTCTTGAGGGCAACCCAAAAGGACTATGTTATTATTATAACTATTACCAGAAGTTAATGACCTTGGACACTCTTTCTAATAAATAATGGGACACAATCCGGCCTCAAGAACATTCTCCTAAAGTTTCAAGATATGGCTTAGTAACTTCGTACGTTTATAGCTCCTATAACTTTAGACATTACCTTTGTTCTTATAAATCAAAATCACCATATTGGATCTCCACTCCCCAAGCATCACGGTCATCTATAATATAGTGTTAAAAAGGTTTGTGAACCACGAAACTCCCTCATACCTAATGAGCAACCATGCACTATTATGCATTTGATATGGAATAATATCTTTGTCGTTAAGATATAGAGTCTAATTCTTAAGAGCAAAGAATTCTTGAAGGGAGAAGTGTTCTGAAGAGCTTAGTCTAAGCTTCATATTATAGCTCAATCACGGCTTCAACGTTGAGTGAAGTGAAAATTTAGATTTAACAAATATTGGAGATATTTAGATGAAGCAAATACCAAAGAAGTGTAGTCTTAATCAAAAGTTCTGAAGAACAATTTTTATTTCAGTATTCCTAGAAGCTTCGATACGAATTTTCAATGAAGCAATTCTAGTTATGAGATTTGTTAGTGTCCGTACAATTTTACATAACAAATTTGACCTATATGCCAGCCTATCAAAGGACCATTATACCATCCATCAATTAGCAACTCTATTATAAATACATTTCATTCATTTGCAACCAAATGTTATTGTGATTTGAAAGGAGTGTAAGCCTATAATATGAGTGTAGTAAATACATAATTCTTTGTATAACATTATATATAAATAAAATAATGTATCAAATTTCCCTATTGTAACATCCCAAAATTTAGAGCCAAAAATTTCATTTTTAAATAAGTAATTATAAAAACCAATAGTCTAAAAAATCAATAGTTCAACTCATTTCATAATCAAAAACCGGCATTTCAAATAACCAAAATATGTCAAAGAAAAGTAATATCAGAGTACAACTCCCAAAGATCTCATAATGCGGGAATCATAGTGTGATGCGCTGCGATCATGCCGACTCCTTTCCTTTCGAAGAATTAGTACCTGAAACCAAAATTGTAATCCGTAAGCACGAAGCTTAGTGAGTTCCCCCATCATACCACATTCCATACAATACACATACTGCCTAGCATATCCAGGTGTTGGCCTACCCCTTTGGTCTCTTTCAACCGGTAACCGCCTAGCATAACAGGGTGTTGGCCTACCCCTTAGGTCTCTTTCAAACGGTAACCACCTAGCATATCAGGGTGCTGGCCTACCCCTTCGGTCGCTTTCAACCAGTAACCGCCTAGCATATCAGGGTGTTCGACTACCCCTTCGGTCTCTTTCAATCGGTAACCAGGGACTATTTCACCCCTACCACTACCACATAATACCCTAGCATATACACATAAATCACATACTGTCGTAAACACGGAAACTGTCCGAAACAAAAGGTTGCATTCTGGTTGCATCCAAAATCCACCGAGACCTCCCTGGTCCCAACTTATCTGGAATACTGAAGTCCAGCCCGGTTGCTGATCCAAGAGCAACCTCACAATCGCCCCATGCGATTTTCGAGGAGAACTTAGGCTATCAAAATGTGCCCTAACCATATTGTCACTCATGGATCCATTATTCCTTCTAATCTACCTAATCATAACAGTCCGACTACCTGTCACCATCGAATCTAATACGAAAAGTGAATGCTACCAGAACCATTGTAGTCTTACATCACGCCTGGTCTCCAACGACCTACCGTTTCCTGATTCCAATCATGTTGTGGGTTACCCATAATCTTGCGAACTGGCCCACCCTGGCCTTGTTGGATAAGGTGTCTAAGTCTGTAACTATATTTGGTAAGAACTTGACCCAACCCGACATGGTCCATTTGGGTTGCACTTCACCTAACAATTTGTATGGATATACTTTTGAGAATAAGATTTTTATGATCTATTAATATATTATAAGTTATAATATCTTAATATGAAATCATATAATTTAATTAGTGTTGATCAAGAATTGATTTTGGAATTAATTAAATGATCAAAAGAGGCTAATTAAATATGTACTCTTACATATATATGGATTGGGCTAAAATTTATTTAGGATGGGCTAAGAGTATATGGAAGTCAATGGATAGTCCATGGAGATTTTAACCCATGGATCCTAGGTAAATGAAGAGTCATGGGTATTAGGGTGTAACCCTAATCCTCCATACTATATAAAGAGGTCCTTGGTTCTAGAATTGGCACTAGTGTGTATGAGAAACAAACGTGGGCCGATTTTAGTGAGCGTCATATTCTCTCAAGTATTTCCATGTTGTTTTGGGTGATTTGTGACACCACTTGAGGCATCCACATTATTGGTGTTGGGCTCAAAAAACTCCAAGCAATCAACTACAAGAGAAAGGTATGTTATTCTACTTAAAGTTTTGTATTACAAGTACCCCATAACATGCTAGTTAGGTTATAAACCTTGGAAAAAAAAATTGCATGTATTTTAGATAAAACATAGATCCAAGGTTTCTAGGGTTGCATGTACACCATATGATTGTTAGAGTGCTCAAAACACAATATTGGTATCAGAGCCTAGGCTTGTTTTCTTGATACTTGATGCAAATAGTTGAAAAAACTCATGTTTTATGCATTCTGTTGAGTCCATGGGGGGACTCGACGAGTCCATGCCTATATTCAACCAACTCCACGAGTCAGTTCATGCACTCGACGAGTTGGCTTGTCAGAGTGCAGTTTTTGCACGTTTTGCTGCTGGAAATGGACTAAAAACATTACCATAAACTATTTTGGTGTTTTAAAACTTGTTTTAGATGGTGTAATGGTTATGTTAATCTATTTACAATGGCTAATATCAAAATTCCATGTTTTATATATGTTAATATGATTCTTGAAATTTTGATATGAATGTTCATGTTCTTATGAGTTAATGTTAGATCATAGGAATTATTTGCTGAATTGTTTAATGATTAGTTCTTGATCAATTATGTATTTTAATGGAATCCATAATTTGTCCTCAAGTTATGGTTTACGAAAAGTCACTCTTTTAAAGTCCATTTAAAAACACATAGGTTACATAAAATGAAAAGTCTCTCATTTTAATAAACCGTTAACTCATAAGTTATGAAGTTGAAAAGTCTTGAATAGTTTCAAAACTTGCCCTCAAGTTTGGAATTTGTAAAGTCTCACACATTAATATTTTAATGCCAAATAGAACCTTAGAATTTTAAAAGTTTAAAATTCAACCCTTACACTTCTATAATATTAAAAGTTTAATTATTATATATATGTATAAGAATAAGTCAGTCTTACCGTTAGTAGGTCTCATTCACGAAGCCGGTCTATAAGGGGGGTATAAGGTTACTGCCTATAAAATGGCGGTTTAATGGATGTCCACTCTCACCCACCGCTTCCTTGACTGGTGGAGGCGTTGGATTAGTGTCTAAGTCCATAACTATTTTGGTATGTACTTGACCCGATTGTGCATGGTCCTTTTGGGTTGCCTTCACACTGGTGACTAGACAGGATGATTGTTGAGGATAGAGGCTAGTTTATTGTTAAGAATAATAAACTAGGATATAAATATGATTTGTTAATATATTATATGAATAATATATTAATTTGGAATCATATTATTAATTAGTATTTAATCAGAAATTAATTTAGAATTATTTATGGGATTAAAGGAACTGACTGAAAGTGCAGGGGTATTTTGTAATTATTCAATAGTTGAGGCTTTGGGCCATTGGATCACCTTTATCAAGGCTTGAACAAAAATCCTAGAAGGATCTAGGAGTTTTCGTCCAAGGGCTTAAGAAAAGGAGTCCATGGACTTTCTTAGGCCCTAAGCTAAGGGATTAGGGTTTACACCTTGAAACCCTAGTTAGCCTTAAGTATAAATAGCACCCTAAGGCACTAAGATTTCGTCCAAGCCTTGGGAAACCCTAAAAGGGACGAAATCTAGAGCAAGACACCTTTCTCTCCTCTCTCCCATATTCATCCTTTCACCTAGTGTGTTTGTGAGCCATTAGAGGTACTACACTTGTGGTACTTGCTTTCAAATCTAAGGAGATTCAAGGAACTAGTTGTTATTACTATATAACAACAAAAGGTATGTATTCTATTCTTCTATGTGGATTTCGAAATTAGTACTGGCATGCCAGGTTTCTTTTTGTGTTCATAAAGTTGTATAACTAATAGTGAAAACATAGATCCAACTCTAGGGTTGCATGCACACATAGGATTGTTTGTATAAAACCATCAGGAGGGTCGTTATCCGAACGGGTAGGATAGGACCTTAATCCTCATTAAAAGTATAATGAAAGTATACAGTAACTAAACCTTTATTAATTCCCAATCTTAGTTACTTTAGGAAAATATGAAATAGGTGCTAACCCATGAAATTACACTTTGTACCTTACCAAGTCGTTAGCGTGTGTGGTTAACCGACACACTAGTAAGGACTAGTAAGAGTGGAAAAGGGTGAATTGAGTTTTATAATAGATCGATGGAGCGCGTGTGGTTAACCGACACATCGATTGGGTGATAAAATTAAGGGTACCAAGTCAATTTGCATGGTTATTCACATCTTGTTTGTGATCCTCGGCATCCCAGTCACAAACTTGAGAGGGCGGAATCGAGATTTAAACATGCCATTGAAAGATCAATGTATCTCAAAAGATCTAAGAGTTTCAAATCCATTTAAAAATTAATAATTTATTTTGTTTATAATGGTGGAAATTGGTAAATCGTCATTTACCTACCTTCAAATATTTTATAGCTTAGATTACGGCATCCCTCTTCAACGTTATGAAATAGTTTGTAGGGTCCTAGCTTTAATATTTCATTTGGGTGACTTATTAAGGACTATTTTTCTAATTAAAATTTGTCTTTCTTTTCTTTCAGATGTCTTCTAACAATGTTGTTGGCTCAAACCCTACATGCTCATTTTCCCTCATGAACTTGTGTGGGAAAGTTACTTTTGATGGTTCTAATTTCAATGAATGGATTAGGAACATCAGAATGATTACCCATTATGAGGACAAGGAATATGTCCTTGACAAGGAGCTTAAGGTTATCAACGAGCCCATTGCTACTCCTGAGGAGATTGCGGAGTATGATGCACATGAGAGGGATGCTACTAAAGTGTCTTGCATTATGTTGGCTGCTATGACTCCTGAACTCCAGAATTCCTATGAAGATTTCTACCCCTATGAGATGCACCAGGATCTGATGGAAAGGTACTATCAGAGTGCGCGTCAAGAGAGGTATGAAATAATCTCCTCCATGATAACAGCCAGGATGAAGGATGGTGAACCCATCACCGGTCACTTACAGAAAATGCAAAGGTTCGTGGACTGGTTGCTAAAGCTTAACGTGGGCTTCCCTGAGGACATGGCGATTGATATCATTCTCCATTGCTTACCTCCAAGTTACGATCAGTTTCTTATGACTTATCATATGAACAAGGAGGAAGTCAGACTTAGCAAACTTCAAGGACTTTTAAGGACCGCTGAGAGTGGTCTTAAAGGTAAATCGGTTGTTACTTCTACACCTACTCCTACAACAGCCCCTATCCTGGCAATTGGGCAAGGAAAGGGGAAGAAGAGGAAGACCCTTTCGAAGGGTACCAAAGGAAAGTCTCTTGATGGCTCCTCTTCAAGTGGGACCAAGAAAGGTCCCATTCCTCCTTATTCAAACCCAAAGGAAGCACAATGCTTCTACTGCCATGAAAAGGGGCACTGGAAGCGAAGCTGCCCTAAGTACTTGCAGGATGTAAAGGATGGGAAAGTTAAACCCACTTATGCAGGTATTTATACCATATTGTCTAATAACTCGTTGCATACTAACTATTGGGTGCTATATACAGGTCGTGGTATTCCCATTTGTACTGATTTGCAGGGCCTAAGAAGTAGTGAAGAAGTGGAGCACGGGAAGATAAACTTAATCATGGGCAATAGGAAAGCATCACCTGTGACCAAGATTGGAGTTTATTCTTTATTGCTTAATAATGGGTTAACTTTAGATTTGAATAAATGTTGTTACTCGTCAGAAATGGCGAGAAATATTATTTCCCTTCATAGTTCGTACAAGCAAGGATTCACATTTTCATTTGATAATAAAATTGGTGCTATTGATGCTTTTTATAATGATGTGTTTTATTTTAAAGCATTACCTTGTGATGGTGTATATGAAACTGTGTCGATTGTAAACAACTTAGGAAATAATGTATTTCATATTGATTCTTCGATTACCTTGGATAAATCATCCTTGTGGCATTGTCGTCTTAGATATGTCAACAAGAAGCGCATATGCCAACTCCAAAAGGCTGGAGTTTTGGAATCATTTGAACTAAAATCAAATGATAGTTTGCGAGTCTCGTTTGCTAGGAAAAATGACAAAGTCACCCTTCAGTGGTACTTGTGAGAGGGGCGAAGGTTTGTTGGACCTCATACACACAGATGTGTGTGGACCCTTCAAAATCGCCACAAGGGATGCTAATCGCTATTATGTGACTTTTACTAGTTGATTACAGTAGATATGGATATATCAACTTAATCAAGCATAAGTCAGAAACCTTTGAAAAATTCAAATAGTTCAAGCAGGAAGTGGAGAATCAACTGGGCAGGAACATCAAGATGCTCTGATCTGATAAGGGGGGAGAGTATCTTAGTATTGAGTTCCTTGATTATCTTAAGGAATGTGGGATCATCTCACAATTGACACCTCCTAGGACACCACAGTTGAATGGTGTGGCTGAGAGGCGCAATCGAACCTTGTTGGACATGGTTCGTAGCATGATGAGTCAAGCTTCGTTACCAATCTCATTCTGGTGGTATGTCTTAGAGACTGCCGCCCATATCCTTAATCTAGTCCCTACCAAAAGGGTTGCCAAAACACCTCACGAGATGTGGACTGGGAAAATTCCAAATCTAGACCACATCAAGATTTGGGGTTACGAGGCTTTCGTGAGACGCGAGTCTCACGACAAGCTCGAACCTCGAAGTGAGAGGTGTATTTTCATCGGCTACCCAGATAAATCCTTTGGTTACCTCTTTTACAGACCCAATGAGAATGTGGTCTTTGTGGCAAGGAAAGGAGTCTTTCGTGAGAGAGAATTTATAAGACAAGGAGACAGTGGGAGGCAAATTGACCTTGAAGAGCTTCAAGAGCCAAGCGTTGAAGGAACCTCAAACATTAGCAACCAACCTGAGCAGGAAACTCTTGTCGAGCCGATAGATGAGTACGTACCTCCGAGGCGTTCTGCTAGAGTTAGGAACACACCTGTTTTTTATGGTTATCGCATCACTACTGAAGGTGATACATTTATCAGCGACAGTACACTGATAGATTTGGATGAACCTAATAATTACAGGGAAGCCATGGCAAGCCCCGAGTCTACTAAATGGAAGGAGGCTATGGACAGCAAGATTCATTCCATGTATGACAATCAAGTTTGGAACTTGATTGACAATGTACCAGGTCGTAAGACAGTTGGGTGCAAATGGATCTTCAAGAAAAAGACCGACATGGATGAGAAGGTGCACACTTACAAAGCGCGACTGGTGGCGAAGGGCTTTACTCAAACTTAGGGAGTTGACTATGATGAGACCTTCTCACCAGTAGCGAAGATCAAGTCTATTAGAGTTTTTTCTAGCCATAGCTGCATTTCATGATTATGAAATATGGCAAATGGATGTCAAAACCGCTTTCCTTAATGGAAAGTTGGATGAGGATGTTTACATGAATCATCCAGAGGGCTTTATCGATGCAAGGTACCCTAATAGAGTGTGTAAGCTTGAGAAATCCATTTATGGATTGAAACAAGCATCTCGCAGATGGAATCTTTGCTTCGATGAGAAAGTCAAAGAGTTTGGTTTTACGAGGAGCGAGGATTAGTCATGTGTATATGTTAGGGCTAGTGGGAGTATAGTTAGCTTTTTGGTACTACATGTGGATGCCATACTACTCATATGAAATGGCATCCCAACTTTGCAGGAGGTTAAGTCCTGGCTTGGTAAGTGTTTTCCTATAAAGGACCTTGGAGAAGCTGCCTATATCCTAGGGATAAGGATACTGAGAGACAGGAGTAAAAGACTAATATGACTTAGTCATAGTACCTACTTGGATAAAGTGTTTAAGAGGTTCAACATGGAGAATTCCAAGAAAGGGGAGCTACCGATCCAACACAATTCCAGACTGAGTAAAACTCAGAGTCCGAGTATAGAGGTTGAGATAGGTGAGATGAGTCGATTACCATATGCTTCTGTTGTTGGCTCGATCATGCATGCTATGATTTGAACTCGTCCTGATGTGGCCTTTGCTTTGAGCATGGTCAGCAAATATCAGGGATACCCTGGCAAGGCTCATTAGACTGCGGTAAATAATATTCTCAAGTACCTACGGAGGACTAAGGACTGGGTTCTTACTCTCGGTGGGAGTGATGACTTGAGAGTAGTAGGGTATAGTGATGCTAGCTTTCAGACTATTATGGATAATTTCCGCTCTCAGTCAGACTGGGTCTTTAGCCTGAATGGAGGAGCAATTACTTGGAAAAGTTCCAAGCAGGAGACAGTAGCTGATTCTACTTGTGATTCAGAGTACATAGCAGCAAGTGAAGTGGAAAAGGAGGCGATATAGTTGAAGAACTTCATTAGAGACCTTGAAGTTGTACCTGCTATACAGGAGCCTATGGAGATTTTCTGTGACTGCAATAGTGTGGTTGCCTTAGCCAAGGAACCAAGAGATCATGGTAGATCCAGACACATTGACAGAAAATATCACTTCATAAGACACAAGATAGAAGAAGGACTCCTCGTGGCAAAGAGGGTATCGTCAGAAGAGAACCCTACAGATCCCCTCACGAAGGGACTGACTAGGGTTAAGTGGTTGCAGCATGCGAGGACCATCGGGATGAGAGACGATATTAGTTTTAATAATTAGATAGCTATTTCTAAAACTTGTAAAATGTAATTGACATTTAATGACTAAATAAAAGTTGTTTTTTATTTAAAAGTGAAGTGTTACTATCTTATGTTGATCATTTACTATTGTTTCAACTTTGCATTTTTTGACTTCCAGAATAATTATTTTATTCAAAACTCTCCACAGTCGTTCATACGTTGGAAGTAGGTATTGAATTAAGACTGGCATGAATTTGGCTTGTACGATTTGTCTAAGGTGCATTAGACATTGCAATGGTTGTTGCAACATTCATGAGTGCTCATAAGGTCTGAGTATTGGATTAAACCCACGCTCATTTGTATCACTTCATGGAATTTATCTCGAGTGATCGCGAGATGGTAATATCATATATATCTTCAAACCTGGAGATGTGAGTTGTTGACTGTGACATCCCCAATTTCACGTCAAGAAAACACCGATTTGTTTATGCTTTGTTTTCAAAATCAGAGTGATCGTTTAAAGAAAACGGTTGCGGAATTTGTTCCCAAAATAAAATATGATAACCATTTTATCAAAACATTTCTCGAAAAGAATGTATTTTTATTAAATAATAAAACCTCGGGATGTCATGTTCGTTACAGACCAAAAGCATAAACAACATAAAATAGACCTTACAATAGGTATTCAACTACTGATCTATAATCCAAAATCTCTCGTCAAGTCCGCCGACTTATACTCTTGCGTCATTACCTATAATGAAAAGAAAACTGAGTGGGTCAGGCTTGGGAGCCTGGTGAGCATATAGGGTTTTCAACCCACAATAATACATTTGTTATATTCAATTATCAAACAATCAACCCAAATACCCATCCCCATTATCTTCTTAAGGTTTCACCCCAAGAACCAACTATCCTTCATTCACTTATTCCTAAGGAATCGGCACGAAATCCATTGCTGACAAAGTTTATCTATCGAGTACTAAATCCATAGTTATCAGACGCTAACTCCATAGTCGTCGGGGTTTACTCAAGCGGCGCTAACTCCATAGTCACCAAGGTTCACTTAACAAGCGCTAACTCCATATTCGCCAAGGTTTACTTAACAAGCGCTAACTCCATAGTCGCCAAGGTTTACTTAACAAGCACTAACTCCATAGTCGCCAAGGTTCATCAAATAGGCACGAAGTCACATCGTCGCCAAGGTTATACAATAGGCGCTAACTCCATAGTCACCAAGGTTTATCTAAAAATAGGCGCTAACTCCATAGTCACCAAGGTTTATCTAACAGCAGGCGCTAACTCCATAGTCACCAAGGTTTATCTAACAGCAGGCGCTAACTCCATAGTCACCAAGGTTTATCTAACAGCAGGCGCTAACTCCATAGTCACCAACTATCCCATCTACCCTTGTTCTACCCAACAATTTTGTAGATATAAATACTTACACAGTTTAAATCATTTAACACCTGTATAAAACTCCAATTTCCATGTCCATCTCAAATAGACAAATAACATATAAACACATAGCACGTATTTCATAACAAATACTTCATATTGATGTGTTAGAAGAAAGCAACTACACACCCACACATATAAACAACAATATACTTAATACACTCAAACCATACTTGTATTATTATCGTGTTTATGAAAGGTAGTATACACTCACTTGATCAGAAGATGATCGGACAGTACTACGACTTGCAGAAGTAGTAATCCACAGCAGATCTGGAAGATCTCCACAAAAATCGAACTTCTCGCGGGCAGAGCTTCGGCTCGGGAACCGCACTTCTCGGGATCTTCGGGATCTCGGGACTTGCCTCGGGGCTAGAGAATAATACCGGGGCTTCGGGGTATTTCTGGCACGCAAAACGATGCAAAACGGGAGAGAGAAGAGAAGAAATTGGCAATTGGGTCGGCTGCCCTCGCATCCTATTTATAGGAGGCTGGAGCCTCGGAGTACGCGGGGCGTACTGGTCCGAAAAACGTCACTGCGTGCGTCATCCGAAGCCACTTGCTGCGAATGTCGACACTTCGGAGTACGCGGGGCGTACTCGAGTACGCGGCGCGTACCTCGGATCAGACCAGTGACTCCTTCGGATAATGCTTCCGAATTTCCTTTTAAATTTAAATACAAATTGATTAATAAACTTCGGAAATTCATATCTTCTTCATACGAACTCCGTTTTCGACGTTCTTTATATCCACGCGAAGGTGAGACTACGCTCTACAACTTTCGTTTAGACTCCGTCGGCTAATTTTGAATTTTATTTTTATTATTTATTTTTAATAGGCCGCGACAGAAAACTTCGTTATAAATTCATAACTTCTTCGTTTGACATCCGTTCTCGCCTAACTTTTTATCGCTTCGATTCCAACAACGAGATCTTCGATTCTCGTTTAGATTGCTAAGGCTAAATATCGCTCTAATGTAAATTCACTTTTTACGTCGCACTGTGTCGTGCCGGTTCTGTCGCGAAACTTCGACAGGTCATAACTTCTTCGTTATAACTCGGATTTTGGCGTTCTTTATATGTATGGAAACCTTGTAACATATACCACAACTTAGTTAGGATTATTCATCCTAAATAATCTTCTATCAAAAAGTCATTTTTGACTCTTATTGTCTCTAAATTGACTAGCCCTGATCTACGGGCGTTACAATTATCTCCCCCTTAGGATGATTACGTCCCGGAATCATCAATGAAATAGGATTCGCATACTGACTCCATAAGTTATATCTCCATTCTAAGTAATAACCCTGATGGGTCGTGTCCCGATGATCTCTCATCATAGTCGGAC
The DNA here is from genome assembly GCF_051521515.1 of Lactuca serriola. NCBI lineage: Eukaryota > Viridiplantae > Streptophyta > Magnoliopsida > Asterales > Asteraceae > Lactuca > Lactuca serriola. The sequence goes on from NC_136415.1 coordinate 52,880,360, forward strand.
TCAATTGATATGACCCCTAGGGTCGGAATAACAACTATCTTTCTAGACATTACCGAAACAATGGTAATGACATACTTGAATAAAACGGAATCAATTACTAGCTTCTTGATAACCTTGTGACTTCCCCTGATCCAAGCGTGAGTCCTGTGCTTCCGGTAGTATAGATCTCTACTACCATTAACACCTACTCATACTCGTCCCAAGTATTGTCTCGCAGTTAACCAAGTCACCAAACATAAATCATATAATCATTCAACACATCAGATAACAAAACTAGGATTTATATTAATTCTTGAAACTATTACACAAAAGTTCAAGTTCACCCTATACTATGCCTCTAACAGGCTATGCTTCCTAATACAGACTTTACCGACTTTATATATTAATATGAAGTCTTCATCCTTTAACCCTCCCATCCCTTTCTGCTTCGTTGAGGAACATGTTGAATGCCCTTGGCTGTGGAGGTGTGTTTTTCTGTGGGCAATCTTTAGAAATATGACCTTCTTCATTACACCTATAGCACATCTTCTTGTTAGGTGCGCACTTGTTGGCATAGTGCCCTGTCTTCCCACATTTGTAGCAAGTCATCTCCTCGCTACATTTCCCGAAGTGTTTCTTCTTACACTTCTCACACCACTTAGCCTCATCTCTTCCCCCAGATTTCAAGAATTTACTTTCTTTGTCGATTATTGAAGATCCTTCACGCTTCCTTTTCTCTCCAACTTCAGCCCTTTCCAGACCCTTTTCTTTTATTTGGGTCTCAACATTTTTGGCTGCCCAGATGGTGGCTTTCAGAGTGGTTGCTTGTTTGACTATCGGACCAAAGTCCGCTGGTAATCCATTAGCAAACTTGTTGACCTTGGAAAGTTCAGTCGGAATTAGGTACGGAATAAGCTTCATCTTCTCCGTAAAGCTCGTAGCGTATTCAGTAACGCTCAATTTTCCTTTCTTCAGATTCTGGAACTCATTGTTGATTTCCAGAAGATCCTGCTCAGAGCAGTATTGCATTTTCATTTGCTCCACGAACTCTTCCCAAGACATCTTGCTAGCTTCCCCCTTGGGCATTGAACCAGCCAGTAACTTCCACCAGCTCAATACTCCAGATTTTAACAGAGGGATTGCAAGAGCGGTCTTCTGTCTGTTGCTACACTCGCAACTTTCAAACATTGTCTCCATTTCGGAGATCTAGTCCATGACTTGCACCGGTGTCGGGCTCCCAGAAAGACACGGTGGTTTGGATGCCATGAAATCCTTGTACTTGCATCCACGTCCATCATTTCCTCTATCCTGGTTGTTTTGGCGAACTATTGGTGGCTTGGCTTGACCAACGGTCCCACTATAGTTTCCTCCTTCAGAATGCCCTCCATTTACTTCGGGCTCTTCTACTCGAATTGACAATTCCTCGCGATTTTGTCTGATCAGACGTCTAGTTTCTTCCATCTGATTATTCAACATTGTCTGGATCATCACTTGAACTCCGGCCATTGTCATTGGTTCAGGCGTTGCTGCCACAACAGGTATTTGTTCAATTACTGGTACTTGATTCCTGTTCTCATCAGCATTTCCAACTCCACTCCTCGTTCTCACCATTTTTGATCTATACACCGAATATGGTGAAATTAGATCCTTAATCACGATAGATATTGAAATCATCCTTATCACTCCGAAACGTTTATATGCTAGTTCTAATATCGTAGACGTACGCTTAGAATCCTATACACATAAGGTTTCCAGATCCGGTCGGCAACAGACCATAGATCCGAACAAATAATGTCATATACGACAAGCATATAACAATTAGCACATAATAGCATTTCAGGCAATTTTCCTAAAATAAAATAGTGCCTGTGTCAATTTAGGTATACTACCTGAAATATAATGGACACACTCAACTCGCAATCATTGCTTAGCATTCTAAGTTTAAGTCTAGAAATAAATCCACATTCCTAGTTCGCTTAAACTAATGCTCTGATACGAACTGTGACATCCCCAATTTCACGGCCAGAAAAGACCGATTTGTTTATGCTTTGTTTTCAAAATCAGAGTGATCGTTTAAAGAAAACGGTTGCGGAATTTGTTCCCAAAATAAAATATGATAACCATTTTATCAAAACATTTCTCGAAAAGAATGTATTTTTATTAAATAATAAAACCTCGGGATGTCATGTTCGTTACAGACCAAAAGCATAAACAACATAAAATAGACCTTACAATAGTTATTCAACTACTGATCTATAATCCAAAATCTCTCGTCAAGTCCGCCGACTTATACTCTTGCGTCATTACCTGTAATGAAAAGAAAACTGAGTGGGTCAGGCTTGGGAGCCTGGTGAGCATATAGGGTTTTCAACCCACAATAATACATTTGTTATATTCAATTATCAAACAATCAACCCAAATACCCATCCCCATTATCTTCTTAAGGTTTCACCCCAAGAACCAACTATCCTTCATTCACTTATTCCTAAGGAATCGGCACGAAATCCATTGCTGACAAAGTTTATCTATCGAGTACTAAATCCATAGTTATCAGACGCTAACTCCATAGTCGTCGGGGTTTACTCAAGCGGCGCTAACTCCATAGTCACCAAGGTTCACTTAACAAGCGCTAACTCCATATTCGCCAAGGTTTACTTAACAAGCGCTAACTCCATAGTCGCCAAGGTTTACTTAACAAGCACTAACTCCATAGTCGCCAAGGTTCATCAAATAGGCACGAAGTCACATCGTCGCCAAGGTTATACAATAGGCGCTAACTCCATAGTCACCAAGGTTTATCTAAAAATAGGCGCTAACTCCATAGTCACCAAGGTTTATCTAACAGCAGGCGCTAACTCCATAGTCACCAAGGTTTATCTAACAGCAGGCGCTAACTCCATAGTCACCAAGGTTTATCTAACAGCAGGCGCTAACTCCATAGTCACCAACTATCCCATCTACCCTTGTTCTACCCAACAATTTTGTAGATATAAATACTTACACAGTTTAAATCATTTAACACCTGTATAAAACTCCAATTTCCATGTCCATCTCAAATAGACAAATAACATATAAACACATAGCACGTATTTCATAACAAATACTTCATATTGATGTGTTAGAAGAAAGCAACTACACACCCACACATATAAACAACAATATACTTAATACACTCAAACCATACTTGTATTATTATCGTGTTTATGAAAGGTAGTATACACTCACTTGATCAGAAGATGATCGGACAGTACTACGACTTGCAGAAGTAGTAATCCACAGCAGATCTGGAAGATCTCCACAAAAATCGAACTTCTCGCGGGCAGAGCTTCGGCTCGGGAACCGCACTTCTCGGGATCTTCGGGATCTCGGGACTTGCCTCGGGGCTAGAGAATAATACCGGGGCTTCGGGGTATTTCTGGCACGCAAAACGATGCAAAACGGGAGAGAGAAGAGAAGAAATTGGCAATTGGGTCGGCTGCCCTCGCATCCTATTTATAGGAGGCTGGAGCCTCGGAGTACGCGGGGCGTACTGGTCCGAAAAACGTCACTGCGTGCGTCATCCGAAGCCACTTGCTGCGAATGTCGACACTTCGGAGTACGCGGGGCGTACTCGAGTACGCGGCGCGTACCTCGGATCAGACCAGTGACTCCTTCGGATAATGCTTCCGAATTTCCTTTTAAATTTAAATACAAATTGATTAATAAACTTCGGAAATTCATATCTTCTTCATACGAACTCCGTTTTCGACGTTCTTTATATCCACGCGAAGGTGAGACTACGCTCTACAACTTTCGTTTAGACTCCGTCGGCTAATTTTGACTTTTATTTTTATTATTTATTTTTAATAGGCCGCGACAGAAAACTTCGTTATAAATTCATAACTTCTTCGTTTGACGTCCGTTCTCGCCTAACTTTTTATCGCTTTGATACCAACAACGAGATCTTCGATTCTCGTTTAGATTGCTAAGGCTAAATATCGCTCTAACGTAAATTCACTTTTTACGTCGCGCTGTGTCGTGCCGGTTCTGTCGCGAAACTTCGACAGGTCATAACTTCTTCGTTATAACTCGGATTTTGGCGTTCTTTATATGTACGGAAACCTTGTAACATATACCACAACTTAGTTAGGATTATTCATCCTAAATAATCTTCTATCAAAAAGTCATTTTTGACTCTTATTGTCTCTAAATTGACTAGCCCTGATCTACGGGCGTTACATTGACTATGAGTTGGTTATCCATTGATTGTACGAAAACACATCAGTAACTTGATGTCATAAAACGTGATTTTGTGCATAACTCAACAAGTAGTTAGTACAAGCATATGAGTCAAAGTTTATCTGGTCCTTCTAGAAATAGAAGCGATATCTGGGCCCCTCGATGAATTGGTTTTGACTTATGTGTCGGGCCCGGTCAGAACCTAATTGATGTGTTCAATTTAATTCTATGTCAAACAAATCTGAGATCGAGAAACAAGTGTTGGACAATAAGTACGACAATGTTCCATGTATTTGTCTGGCTGATATCTTGAGAACAAAGGATTATATGATCACTTATCTAAAATGGCGCTTCATAGTTCAACAGAGTTTTAAAGAGCTACGATTGATGGTTGGTTCCGGAAGTTGTACTTGCAACTATATTTATCAGACTTATCCAAGTAGGAGACTGTTAGTGTAACAGCCCGGAATTCCAGGTATTGTTATATTTATGATTTTGGGTGTTTTAAGAGGGGACTCGGCGAGTTGGAGCCTAGACTCGCCGAGTAGGATCGCGGATCTGGTCGCGGGTTCGCGACTGGACTCGACGAGTCCGGATATGGACTCGGCGAGTCTACGCTGTTAAGCGAAAACCCTAACCGTTCAGGGTTGGGACGTATATGAGGGACCTTATGGCCGTCATTGTTCACCCTAGTCCTCTGAGAGAAACCCTAATTCGATTGTGAGCATCTGGAGCAAGGTAGAAGACCATTGTTGATTTTGGAAGTGTTGTTTTGCAAGGAAGAGGAGGCTTGGTTAAGGGAACAACAAGAGAAGTCACGTTCTGTGGATTGGGGACACAGAGAGCACATTATTCAGGTAATATTTCGAGTTACATTCTTCTATGTTGATGTGTATATGGATTTAGGGTTTATTGAACCCTTTTGTAGCTAGATTGAGTGTTACCTTAGTCCCCCAAGCGATTGGAACCCTGTATTGGGACCTTTGGAAGTCCAGAATGTCCCATGCCTGAGTATTTCGGGAATCAATGGAGGTTTTGGATTGGAATCCTTATACCTTAGGTCAAAATGTAATTATGAGTCATGGGGTGTATTATGAGCACCGAAATGAGGACCTTACGTGATGAATCAGTCTAGGAAGGCCAGACCTATGAATGGTCGGAGCAGTTCTGACCTTAGAAAGCAGTTTGAGCGGTTGCATGGCATGGACTCGCCGAGTCCGATGAACAGGCTCGGCGAGTAGCTTGAAGATTAACTGGGACTCGTCGAGTTGTTCTTCAGACTCGGCGAGTTGAGTCGGGGTGGCCCCACGATTCGTCCAGGAGGAACTCGTCGAGCCAAGGGGGATACTCGACGTGTAGAAAGGGAATCTTAGAGAATCGGTGAGTCAAGGGCGAGTGGACTCAGAGTTGTTGAACTCGGCGAGTCTTGGGGTGACTCGGCGAGTTAGATCGCGGGTTGAGTGAAGTTCTGAGTATGGGGACTCGGCGAGTCATAGGGTTGACTCGGCGAGTAGGGTCAGTCAGGGGTTGACTTTGACCTTGTCTTTGACCAAGGATTGACCAGTGGTTCCAGGGGTATTTTGGTAATTGTTGTTTATTGTTTGAGTTTAGTGCATTGGTGGCTGTCCAGAGGTGGAGATCGTATCAGTGATCGGAGCAGCTTGAGCTATCTGTTCAGTCGGCAGTTTCGAGGTGAGTTATCCTCACTATATCGCTAGGGTTCATGGCACCAAGGCCGACCCTTTTATCGGAGGGAAATCCGGGTAGTTGTCATTACATGATATGGGCCGGAAGGCATTGCTATGTGGACCGGAAGGTCATGGCCTGGAAAGGCGTATGTATGCATTTAGTATGTTGACTGATTCGTAGGGTAATGTTATGCTAGTGACCGGCTAGACCGGTATCTTGTTTAGAGTAATGCTATGATATGTGATCTGTTGATCCATTGTTGTCTGTGAACTGCTATATGATTATGTGTTATGATTGCTAGATCTGGGGTGTGACCCGATATGTAGGGTCGATCTATGATTTGTTATGTTATGTATGCATTTTATGCTATGGGCCGGAAGGCAATATGTTATGGGCCGGAAGGCAATATGTTATGGGCCGGAAGGCAATATGTTGTGTTGTGGACCGGAAGGTCGGCGTGGGTAGGACCGGAAGGTTTACCCAGCAGGGACGGAAGTCCCCTGAGACACATGGACCGGAAGGTCGTGGCCTGGAAGGGCGTATATGTGGTTGGTATTTTGGGGGTATCTCACTAAGCTTTCGGGCTTACAATTGTGGTTTTATGTTTCAGGTTCTCAAGAGTCTGTGGCAAGGCAAAGGCGTGATCGTACCGTTCCTCGCGTTGATGTTTATGATATGAACCTGGGAAAATACTCTGTTAAATAATGTATTGAAAACCTTTTGTAACAACGTTATTAAAATGAGTGGTTTATGAAAAGTTTTAATTATTTTGAAATTTTGGACGTTACAAGTTGGTATCAGAGCCTTGGTTTGAGTGAATTGGGGAAACATTCGTGTGACTCCAGTCTCAAATCGAGGAGGATTTTAAAAAGAGAAATTAAAATGGTTTTCAAATTTAGTAAAAGGAGGACGCGGAGGTACGATCAGCCGGAGCCAGTAAGTAACCCCAAGATACCATACATGATATTTGTTTTATTGAGCTTGATAGAACAGCATGCTAGAGTTAGGCTAGGGATCTTCAGGAATTCATGATATTGTTGCCTGATTTGTGATGCCTGTAGCCTAGGGTCCCTTATGGGATATTCTCAGTGTTCCTCTAGTGGTGAGGGTTGATAGTTGTTATGCATGTGCTCTAGGGTATTGTGGTAGTACTTCATACAAATATGGGTTGGTGTGGAAGGTAGTATGGGCCCGTACTACTGAAAGCACAGGACCCATATGCGTATCAGGGAAACCATGATCTCTAGAGGTTGGGTTGCGAGAGTTGGATCCCAGGATTGTGGAAAGTGTCTGAGATTGGTATGGTGTCTTCAGTATGGAGATTTCGAGGCATGATGATAGTGGATCCGGATCGGGATCGGGAGCTGGAGAGCTAGTTCCGGGTGGATCAGTGCCGTCTGAGGTTATCGATCGGACGAGCCCGAGCGAGTTGGATGCGAGGATTCGCAAGATCCTGCGTGATGGGGTTGCTGCATTGTTCCGGGCTGAGTTGCCGGAATTGTTTGGGTCGATCAAGACAGCCATGATTGAGTATTTTGATGAGCGATATGCGGCTCTCGCAGAGACGGCTGCCGCGGTGGCTACAGCGGCTGTAGCAGCGGCAAGGGGAGGAGCTAGTCGGAGTTTTCAGTATCGGGACTTCTATTATACGAAACCTCCCACATTCGATGGAGTTCAGGACCCGATTGTCGCCATGAGATGGTTATCAGACGTGGAGGGGTGTTTCTTCACGAGTTTATGCCCTGCTGATCAGAGGGTGAGGTGTGCTCTGGACCTATTGGGGCTCGGGGCGAAGGATTGGTGGAGATTGACCATGGAGTCATATTCCGATGCGCAGAGGGCTGCGGTTTCATGGGATCAGTTCAGAGAGATGTTTAGTACTCGCTATGTTCCGCGAGATGAGAGGGAGAGATTGGCTCGGGAGTTCCTTAAGCTGAAGCAGGATTCGGAGTCGGTGACTGAGATCACCAGGATGTTTATTGAGAGGGCGATGTTTTGCCCTGAGTTCGCTTCGGAGCAAGCTCAGATGTCCCGATATATGAGTATGCTCAAGGGGGATATCAGACAGTTCGTGTCTGCGCAGAGGTGCGAGACCTTGTTGGTGTTGCAGGAGGCCGCCATGCGGCGTGAGTTAAAGGTTGAGTTGCAGTTGCGTGAGCTGAGGCAGGCTCCGATGCAGTCGCAGCTAGCGCCGAAACGGTCCAGTACCATTGATGTTAGAGTGGGGGATCGTAGCGGCCACACTTGTGGGAAGTGTGGGAGGGGTCACACCGGAGTTTGCTGGTCTGGTGGTGCATGCCGCAAGTGCGGAAAGGAGGGGCACTATGTGCGGGATTGTCGGCAATCAGTGCCGGTTCGGGATTTGAGGATTTGTTATCATTGTCGGCAGGTTGGACATTTGAGGGTCAACTGTCCACAGCTTTCTGCAGGACCGGTGCAGGCTCTAGCACCGGCCATCTTGAGGAGTTCAGGAGGAGGACAGGATGGAGCGGAGCCCCAAGGGCTTAGGGTCGTGCTTATCAGCTTGCGGCAGAGAGAGACGGAGCAGTGCCGGAGGCAGCTGCGGGTATGATGCTTTCTTGATGTCTTGATTATCTGGCGTTGATTGTGGCGTATGGTTTGTGCTGGTATCTTGCGTGGATTTCGATGCGGTATTCATTGTTTCGCGGGTTTGGAATGGTTATGGATTGGTGTTTCAGGTTTTCGCTTTGGCATTCGTTGTTCCCTGATGGTTTGGTATGGTTATAGTTTGGTGTTTTGGTGCCGGTATCCTTGTGCAGTTTTCGATGCGGTATTCATCCTTTTGCAGGTTGTAGGTTTGGTTATGGGTTATTGTTTGGGAATTCCGTTGGTTATCATTCGTGAGAGTTGATAGTGGAGATGCGGCACTGGTTTGGATGTCGGGTAGCATCTGCAGTCGTGGAGTGGATAATTGAAAGACCGGATTCTTTTGAGTGAATTGATCAGGGAGGAGATGTTTTTTGCTGAGGGTTGCTTATGCTTGTGGGAAGCAGTCAGTGTGTAAGTGTTCTCTTTGTGCGGGGTTGTTCTGGAAGGTCGTTAATGGCGATCGGTGGCTGTTAGTCAGTGCTTTAAGTGGGGGAGAATTGGAGAATTCTCCGGGAGATCGATGAGTATGTGAGGGTGCTTAGCTGTTGGGATTCAGCAGTGTTCTGTCAGCTCAGAGTATAGGCTGACAAGAGCGAGTGTCGGGTATGTGGGGCGGGATACAGACCTAGGGCATTTGATTGTGGAGGCCTGGGAGCAGGCCGGGATCAAGTTTGAGTAGGTAACCGGGGTTATGCAATCAGAGTATTTGTATGCTTGATGTACGTGATGGTTTGTACTGCATTAATCCCACGGGATTTATGTTGTGCATGTTTCTAGAGTTGGAACCGGAAGGTTCCCAGAGTTAGAACCTGAGGGTTCACAGATTTGGGTGTACGGACCCACAGAGATATAGCCTCGAGTGGCTAGTCTGTGTTATGAGAGTCGGTCCAGTCATGCTGGGGACTCTGATGGTATTGTTGGATCAGTTTGAGATTTCGGATTTTGTATGTTGCAGTGTGATTACATTGGAAGGTCTGGCCCCGGGTTAGTGATTTTGTTTAGTTGAGGTAGTGAGTTGGTGGAGTGGAGAGAGTGCATGGGCTTGAGAACCCCTGCAATGAGAGCCAGAGTATGTGAATAGCGGTTACGCAAAAAGGGTGGTGTCACTTGGGGCGAGCACCGTGGCACCGGTTGGGGTGGCATTATGGCCAAGAGGGTTCCTTGGAAAAGGAAAAGAGAAAGGTGTGTAACTCCGAAAGGGAGTGCAAGTTCACGAAAGTGAAAGCTGCAGAGCAGAGTTATGGTTAGAGTATTTCGAGTATGGTTTTGAGCATCGTGTTCGCGGCAGTGAAGTAGGAACCCATCCGGTTTGGGATGTCTGTCGAGACTCAGAAGGGATGCAGGGGGAGAGAGAATCTTGAATTCTCAGTGTGATTCTGATCAGGGTATAGGGTGGATATTAGTGGTTCATCCTGGGAGATGTTCGAGGATATCATCAGTGTAACGGGGCTTCCAACCTGTGGGTGTTGGGGGCTAGTTCAGTAGGTGTATGTGATTGCAAGAGGAGAACTCGTGAGAGTTGCTCTAAGAGTGAGAATGGGTCTCTCAGTCGGTCCGGAATGGACAAAGTGGGCTTTGGATCGGGGATCCGGTGGTTCATGGTTTCCTAACCCTTAAGGGTCGGGTGATTGTTGAGATTTAGAGCAGAGTTGCATCTTGGGTAATTCTCGGTTACAGAGAGTGATGGGCAGTACAGAGATCGTGCTTCAGTCGACAGAGCAGATTCAGCAGGTTAGACAGATGTTATTGACCGACCAGAGCCGACGGGAAAGTTATGCAGACAGACGCCGGTCCGAGCTTGAGTTTCAGGTCAGTGACTTCGTACTCCTGAAGGTCTCTCCTTGGAAAGGAGTGATTCGATTCGGGAAGAGGGGCAAGTTGGGGCCCCGGTATATTGGGTCATTTCGTGTGATTGCAAGAATAGGCCGGGTAGCCTATCGTTTAGAGTTGCCAGCAGAGTTGGGGCAGATCCACGACACTTTTCATGTGTTGCAATTGAGAAAGTGTATAGCCGATGAGTCGGCAGTGGTTCCATTAGAGGATATTCAGGTGGATGCGAGCCTGAATTATGCCGAGAGACCAGTGGCCATCAGGGATCGGAAGATCAAGGTTCTGAGGAACAAGGAGGTACCTCTGGTGTTGGTTCAGTGGCAACACCGGAAGGGATCGGAAATGACTTGGGAGCCGGAGCGTGAGATGCGGGAGCAGCATCCGGAGCTATTTTCAGAGTGAGACTTCGAGGGCGAAGTCTAGTCCTAGTGGGGGAGAGTTGTAACAGCCCGGAATTCCAGGTATTGTTATATTTATGATTTTGGGTGTTTTAAGAGGGGACTCGGCGAGTTGGAGCCTAGACTCACCGAGTAGGATCGCGGATCTGGTCGCGGGTTCGCGACTGGACTCGACGAGTCCGGATATGGACTCGGCGAGTCTACGCTGTTAAGCGAAAACCCTAACCGTTCAGGGTTGGGACGTATATGAGGGACCTTATGGCCGTCATTGTTCACCCTAGTCCTCTGAGAGAAACCCTAATTCGATTGTGAGCATCTGGAGCAAGGTAGAAGACCATTGTTGATTTTGGAAGTGTTGTTTTGTAAGGAAGAGGAGGCTTGGTTAAGGGAACAACAAGAGAAGTCACGTTCTGTGGATTGGGGACACAGAGAGCACATTATTCAGGTAATATTTCGAGTTACATTCTTCTATGTTGATGTGTATATGGATTTAGGGTTTATTGAACCCTTTTGTGGCTAGATTAAGTGTTACCTTAGTCCCCCAAGCGATTGGAACCCTGTATTGGGACCTTTGGAAGTCCAGAATGTCCCATGCCTGAGTATTTCGGGAATCAATGGAGGTTTTGGATTGGAATCCTTATACCTTAGGTCAAAATGTAATTATGAGTCATGGGGTGTATTATGAGCACCGAAATGAGGACCTTACGTGATGAATCAGTCTAGGAAGGCCAGACCTATGAATGGTCGGAGCAGTTCTGACCTTAGAAAGCAGTTTGAGCGGTTGCATGGCATGGACTCGCCGAGTCCGATGAACAGGCTCGGCGAGTAGCTTGAAGATTAACTGGGACTTGTCGAGTTGTTCTTCAGACTCGGCGAGTTGAGTCGGGGTGGCCCCGCGATTCGTCCAGGAGGAACTCGTCGAGCCAAGGGGGATACTCGACGTGTAGAAAGGGAATCTTAGAGAATCGGTGAGTCAAGGGCGAGTGGACTCAGAGTTGTTGAACTCGGCGAGTCTTGGGGTGACTCGGCGAGTTAGATCGCGGGTTGAGTGAAGTTCTGAGTATGGGGACTCGGCGAGTCATAGGGTTGACTCGGCGAGTAGGGTCAGTCAGGGGTTGACTTTGACCTTGTCTTTGACCAAGGATTGACCAGTGGTTCCAGGGGTATTTTGGTAATTGTTGTTTATTGTTTGAGTTTAGTGCATTGGTGGCTGTCCAGAGGTGGAGATCGTATCAGTGATCGGAGCAGCTTGAGCTATCTGTTCAGTCGGCAGTTTCGAGGTGAGTTATCCTCACTATATCGCTAGGGTTCATGGCACCAAGGCCGACCCTTTTATCGGATGGAAATCCGGGTAGTTGTCATTACATGATATGGGCCGGAAGGCATTGCTATGTGGACCGGAAGGTCATGGCCTGGAAAGGCGTATGTATGCATTTAGTATGTTGACTGATTCGTAGGGTAATGTTATGCTAGTGACTGGCTAGACCGGTATCTTGTTTAGAGTAATGCTATGATATGTGATCTATTGATCGATTGTTGTCTGGGAACTGCTATATGATTATGTGTTATGATTGTTAGATCTGGGGTGTGACCCGATATGTAGGGTCGATCTATGATTTGTTATGTTATGTATGCATTTTATGCTATGGGCCGGAAGGCAATATGTTATGGGCCGGAAGGCAATATGTTATGGGCCGGAAGGCAATATGTTGTGTTGTGGACCGGAAGGTCGGCGTGGGTAGGACCGGAAGGTTTACCCAGCAGGGACGGAAGTCCCCTGAGACACATGGACCGGAAGGTCGTGGCCTGGAAGGGCGTATATGTGGTTGGTATTTTGGGGGTATCTCACTAAGCTTTCGGGCTTACAATTGTGGTTTTATGTTTCAGGTTCTCAAGAGTCTGTGGCAAGGCAAATGCGTGATCGTACCGTTCCTCGCGTTGATGTTTATGATATGAACCTGGGAAAATACTCTGTTAAATAATGTATTGAAAACCTTTTGTAACAACGTTATTAAAATGAGTGGTTTATGAAAAGTTTTAATTGTTTTGAAATTTTGGACGTTACAGTTAGATAAGGTGTCTAAGTCCGTAACTATATTTAGTATGAACTTGAATCGACCCGGCATGGTCCATTTGTGTTGCACTTCACCTAACAATTTGTATAGATATACTTTTGAGAATAAGATGTTTATGATCTATTAACATATTATAAGTTATAATATATTAATATGAAATCATATTATTTAATTAGTGTTGATCAAGAATTGATTTTGGAATTAATTTAATGATCAAAAGAGGCTAATTAAATATGGACTCTTACATATATATTGTGACATCCCCAAAATCTCGGCCAGAAAAGACCGATTTTCATTTATGCTTTTAAATATTTTCAGAGTAAATCCTTTTGATTTGAAAGAGTTGCGGAATTTGTTCCCAAAACAAAACATGATAAATAATATTTATCAAAGCATTTCATCAAGAGATGCATTTCATTATATAATCAAAACTCGGGATGTCATGTTCCGATACAGACCATAAAGCATAAACGATAAACATTACAAGTCATTCAACAAATATATACATATACAGACTTGTAAACAAAACAACAAGATGATCCATCCATCTTACGCCCTTGTGCCACTTCCTGTAATACAAATAAAACTGAGTGGGTCAGGCTTGGGAGCCTGGTGAGCATATAGGGTTTTCAACCCACAATAAATAAGTTATATTTAATTTCACCAACCAATCACTATCCCGATTACCCATTCCCGTTATCCTCACTTTACGTCCCTAAAACAACTATCTCAAGGGACCTAATCTAGGATTTTCATCGGGACGGACATCACTGCGAAGGGGTTTCCTCAACAATAGATATCCTAAAGGCAACCATGAGGGGGATAGAGTACACCGGTGAACACATCGTTCACAACACCTACAGGTTATGAACCTGCTAGCGTTCCACTGGACTGTCTAGAAAGAGTCCGTGGTCGTTATCCATACTCCGCTGAATAACTAGATCAACAACAACAACAACATCGAGGCCTCTCATCTGTTTATTACACACCAACTATCTACCCATGTTCTACCCAACATATTAGTAGATAAAATATATATTTTCATACGTAGTTTAAAGAAAACCTGTATAGCATGCTTTAATCAACACATATATCACATAACAGATGAGGCACACACACACATAACACATATCTCATAAAGAAATAAGCAGATCTATAAGATAGAAGAGAGTGAATACTCATTCACACATAACATAACCAAATATATACACATAGCACGTATTTTTATATAAAATACTTCGTATTATTGTATTAGAAGAAATAACTACACACTCACATGATCAGAAGACGATCCGACAGCACTACGGCTTATAGAAGTAGTAATCCACAGCAGATCTGGAAGATCTCCTCGAAAATCGAACTTCTCACGGGCAGAGCTTCGACTCGGGAACCGCGCTTCTCGGGATCTTCGGGATCTCGGGACTTGCCTCGGGGCTAGAGTATGATATCGGGGCTTCGGGGTAGCTTCGGCACGAAAAACGATGCAAAAGACTAGAGAGAAGAGAAGAAAATGAACAAGAAATGAGGCTGCCTTCGGATCCTTTATATAGAGGCTGGAACCTCGGAGTACGCGGGGCGTACTGCGTTACGCGGGGCGTACTGCCCAAAATGTCATTGCTTACGTATCCGAAGTGCTCGAGTGCGAGTGTCGACATCCCTCGGAGTACACGGGGCGTACCTCGGATCAGATCGGTGACTCCTTCGGATAATGCTTCTGAATTTTGATTTAAATTTAAATACAAAATGATTAATAAACTTCGGAAATTCATAACTTCTTCATACGAACTCCGTTTTCGACATTCTTTATATCCACGGAAAGGTGAGACCATGCTCTACGACTTTCGTTTAGACTCCGTCGGCTAATTTTGAATTTATTTTTATTAATTATTTTTAATAGGCTGCGACAGAAACTTTCGTTATAAATTCATAACTTCTTCATTTGACGTCCGTTCTCGCCTAAATTTTTATCGCTTCGATACCAACAACGAGATCTTCGATTCTCATTTAGATTGCTTTGGCTAACAACCGCTCGATCTCACTTCGAGTATTTCAGGCTGTATACCGCTGAGCCGGAACTTCGATAAATCATAACTTCCTCATACGAAGTCAGATTTGGGCGTTCTATATATATTCAGAAACCTCGTTTCGACTGCTACAACATTAACCAAAGATATTAAGTTTATTTTACACTTAAATTTTGACGCTTATTTTTATTCTTAATTAATCAGACCACATAATTAAGCAATTAAGCACAAAACACATAATACTCAAATAATACATTCTTATTATTTCAAAACGGGTTACAAAGGTTAACCTAGACTATTATATTGCTAAATATGGCAAGCCCGAAAATACAGGCGTTACAATTCTCTCCACCTTAGAATGATTCCGTCCCCGGAATCACACATCAACAAACAAATGCGGATAGCGACTCATCATGTCACTCTCCGTCTCCCAGGTGAGATTCGGCCCATTCGTGTGTTTCCATCGGACAAGCACTAACCCAACCATCTTGCGTCGCAATTTCTTAGTCTTTCGGTCAACAATTGCCTCTGGTTCTTCAATCAACCTTTTTTCTCATCGATTCTCAACTCCGAAAGTGGAATCATGTCGAGAACTTCCCCCGTGAACTTCCTCAAATAACACACATGAAAAGTGTTATGAATTCCATTCAGTTCTTCTGGTAGTTCGAGCTTGTAAGCTTGGTTCCCAATCCTCTGATGAACTTTAAACGGTCCAATAAACCTTGGACTCAACTTTCCCCTTTTACCAAATCTTATAAGTCCCTTCCACGGCGAGACTTTAAGCAAAACCGAATCCCCAACCTCAAAAGTTATCGGTCTTCGCTTCTTGTCAGCATAGCTCTTTTGACGATCCTGAGCCGCTAAAATTCTTTCTCTAATTATTTTCAACTTTTCAGCAGTTTGATGAACCAACTCCGGTCCCATAAACTTCTTTTCCCCAGCCTCAAGCCAACAAGACGGCGTACGACACTTATGTCCATACAAAGCTTGGTAAGGTGCCATCTTAATGCTCGAGTGGAAACTATTATTATAGGAAAATTCTACCAACGGTAAATGTTCATCCCAATTACCTAGGAATTCCAGAGTACATGCTCTCAGCATATCTTCAAGTGTTTGTATCGTTCGTTCGCTCTGACCATCAGTCTGCGGATGGTAAGCTGTACTTAAACACAACTTGGTACCCAATTCCTCTTGTAGACTTTTCCAAAACCTCGATGTGAAACGGCTATCACGATCCGACACAATCGTTAACGGAACACCGTGAAGCCTCACAATTTCCTTCACGTAAGAATTCGCAAGCTTCTCCATAGACCATTTCTCCCTGGCCGCTATGAAATGCGCACTCTTAGTGAATCGATCAACGACCACCCAAATCATGTCGTGACCATTCTTTGTTCTGGGCAGTTTAGTGACAAAATCCATAGCAATGTCTTCCCACTTACCCATAGGCACAGGCAAAGGTTCTAAACTCCCGTACGGTTTCTGATGTTGTGTCTTGGCTCTCGCACAAGTCACACACTCGGCCACATACTTTGCAACATCAAGCTTCATCGTCGGCCACCAGTAGTAGGGTTTCAGGTCCCTATACATTTTAGTGCTACCCGGATGAATCGAGTACATGGTCTTGTGAGCTTCTTCCATCAGAAGATCTCTGACTCCTCCTGTCTTAGGTATCCAAATCCGATCTTGGAACACCTTCAGTCCATGACTGTTTACACCGAACACCAACGTTTTGCCCAAACGTTCCTCCTTTCGGTCATTCTTCTCAGAAGCTTTGCTCTGAGCTTTCTTTATACTTTCCAAAATAGTCGAGACAACTTCAATTCTCAACGCTCTTGGCCTTTTCCTTTCAGGATTGACTTTCCGACTGAGAGCATCAGCAACAACATTTGCTTTATCGGGGTGGTAAAGTATCTCGCAGTCGTAGTCTTTAAGTAATTCTAGCCAGCGTCGTTGCCTCATATTTAATTCCTTCTTATTAAAGAGATATTGGAGACTCTTATGATCAGTGAAAAGTTTGCACTTCGTGCCATAGAGGTAATGCCTCCATATTTTCAGAGCGAAAACTACCGCTGCCAACTCCAAATCATGAGTCGGGTAGTTCTTTTCATGCTCTTTCAGCTGTCGAGACGCATATGCTATCACCTTTTCTCTTTGGGTCAAAACACAACCCAATCCAACCCCAGACGCATCGCTATAAACAGCAAAGTCTTCAACTCCATCGGGTAGAGAAAGTATCGGTGCCTCGCATAGCTTCTTCTTTAGCTTCTCAAATGCTTCCTGATGCTTCTCACCCCAAGCATAAGTAGCTCCTTTGTGGGTCAAAGCTGACAATGGACTAGCGATCGAAGAAAAGCCTTGGATAAACCTTCGGTAATATCCGACTAATCCTAAAAAGCTTCGAATCTCCGTGGGACTTTTCGGTTGTTCCCACTTCGTCACAGCTTCGATCTTCGCTGGATCAACCATTATCCCTTCTTGGTTGACCACGTGACCCAAGAATTGGACTTCACGAATCCAAAAATCACATTTGGAGAACTTAGCATACAGTTTCTCCTTCTTCAAGACTTCTAACACTTCTCGCAAGTGTCTGCCATGCTCCTCTTGGCTTTTCGAGTAAATCAGAATGTCGTCTATGAACACTATCACGGATTTATCAAGGAAAGGATTACAAACCCTATTCATTAAATCCATGAACGCTGCCGGAGCATTGGTTAGTCCAAACGACATAACCAAGAACTCGTAGTGTCCATATCTAGTTCTGAATGCAGTCTTCTCGATATCTTGCTCTCTTACTTTCAGCTGATGATATCCTGACCTTAGATCGATCTTCGAGAAATAGTTCGAACCTTGCAATTGATCAAACAGGTCATCAATCCTCGGCAACGGATATCTATTCTTTATTGTTGCCTTGTTCAGCTCTCTATAATCGATGCACATTCTCATACTTCCATCTTTCTTCTTTACAAATAACACCGGAGCTCCCCAGGGTGATGAACTAGGTCTAATGAAACCTTTGTCCAATAACTCCTGAAGTTGCATCATTAGCTCCTTCATCTCCGTCGGTGCTAATCGATAAGGTGCTTTTGCAATTGGTGTCGTTCCTGGCAACAAGTCAATACGGAATTCCACTTGTCGATCAGGTGGTAATCCAGGAAGATCTTCGGGAAATACTTCCGGATAATCACACACCACTGGAATATTCTGCATCACCTTCTTTTCCTTCTTAGCATCAATCACGAATGCTAAATAAGATGTACACCCCTTGGTCAAACATTTTCTGGCTTTCATCAATGAAATGATTCCAGAATTCACTCTGCGTTTATCTCCATACACCATAAACGAATCTTTCCCAGGCGGGTTTACTTTGACTATTTTCTTCTTGCATAAAATTTCGGCGTCGTTGACGCTAAGCCAATCCATTCCCAATACGATGTCGAAACCATTAAGTTCGATAGGCAATAATTCCTCGTGGAACTTATTTCCATTCAGATCAATTAAGATGTTTTTCATGCGATAGCTAACAGGTACAAACTTGCCACTAGCAACTTTGACTAATAAGACATTATCTAGTCTAACAACAGGCAAAGCTAGCTTTCTACCAAATTCATGCGATATAAAGGAGTAATTGGCTCCAGAATCAAATAAAATTTGGGCAGGCAATTCGTTAACGAGAAAGGTACCTGAAGCGACATCAGCTTCATCTTTAGCAGCTTCCAGTGTCATCTGGAATGATCTCGCCTTTGGCTTTGGCGGAATGCTGGGTCTAGCTGCCTCCTTCTTCTTCGGGCAGTCTCTTGACATATGACCCTCCTCACCACAACCATAGCAAACTTTCTTTGTGAGGGTACACTCATTGGCATAGTGCCCTGGCTTTCCACACTTGTAGCATGTGTTCGCCACCTCACATCTTCCGTGATGCTTCTTCTTACATTTGTCGCACCATTTCGCTTCACCTCCACCTCCCCTCGAACCAGACTTCGAGAACTTGTTTTTCTTGTTGGACCCTGAAGTTCCATCGAACTTCCTCTTTTCACCAACATCTATTCTTTCCAGACCCTTTTCCTTCTGCTGGGCCTCCACATTCTTAGCTGCACGAACAGCCGTTTTCAGAGTGGTTGCCATTTTGACTGTCGGACCAAAGTCAGCAGGCAGTCCGTTAGCAAACCTCTCAATCTTGGAGAGTTCCGTTGGCACTAGGTACGGAAACAACTTCATGTTCTCAGTAAATGCAGTAGCATAGTCATCTATGCTTATCTTCCCCTTCTTTAAGGTTTGAAACTCATTGTTCAGATCAATCAGATCTATCTCCGAACAATACTGCACCCTTAACTGTTCCAAGAACTCCTCCCATGACATTTTCAGGGCTTCTCCTCGTGGCATAGTATCTGCCAACAACTTCCACCAACTCAAGACTCCAGTCTTCAGTTGTCTAACCGCAAAGACGGTCTTCTGTTTGTTGCTACAGTCGCAACTTTCAAATACCATCTCCATTTCGGAGATCCAATCCATTATTTCAACAGGCTTTGGGCTCCCAGAAAGACTTGGCGGCTTGGCGCCCAAGAAGTTCTTGTACATACGCCCATCCTTGTTGTTTCTCCTTTCTGGATCGTTCCTTCGTTCCTCTTGAGTCCCAACTTGACTCACCATGCGACTATTGTTCCCTTCCTCCGATTGCTCGGGAATTAATTCGGGTTCCTCAATAGGTATGATAGGTTCATCCCTATTATTATGCAACATTTGTCGCATCTCCTCCCTTTGTTCGGCTAGCATAGCCCGAATCATGGCTTGCACCGCAGCCATTGTTATTGGTTCTGGTGCTGCTGCTACAACAGGTATCTGCTCAATCACTGGCGGTTGATTCCTGTTTTCATCCGCGTTTCCAACGCCACTCCTTGTTCTCACCATTTTGATCTACACACCGAATAAGGTGAAATTAGATCCTCATTCACAATAGATATTCAAATCATCCTTATTACTCCGAAACGTTTACATGCTAGTTCTAATAACGTAGGCATACGCTTAGAATCCTACACACATAAGGTTTCCAGATCTGGTCGGCAACAGACCGTAGATCCGAACAATTAATATCATATATGGCAACATATAACATTTAGCACATAAAGCATTTTAGGCAACTTTCCTAAAAAAAACTAGTGCTCGTGTCTAAAATCCAACAGACACACGTCTCATCATTCCATTTAGCATTCTAAGTTTAAGTCTAGAAATCCTACAAATTCCTAGTTCGCTTAAACTAATGCTCTGATACCAACTGTGACATCCCCAAAATCTCGGCCAGAAAAGACCGATTTTCATTTATGCTTTTAAATATTTTCAGAGTAAATCCTTTTGATTTGAAAGAGTTGCGGAATTTGTTCCCAAAACAAAACATGATAAATAATATTTATCAAAGCATTTCATCAAGAGATGCATTTCATTATATAATCAAAACTCGGGATGTCATGTTCCGATACAGACCATCAAGCATAAACGATAAACATTACAAGTCATTCAACAAATATATACATATACAGACTTGTAAACAAAACAACAAGATGATCCATCCATCTTACGCCCTTGTGCCACTTCCTGTAATACAAATAAAACTGAGTGGGTCAGGCTTGGGAGCCTGGTGAGCATATAGGGTTTTCAACCCACAATAAATAAGTTATATTTAATTTCACCAACCAATCACTATCCCGATTACCCATTCCCGTTATCCTCACTTTACGTCCCTAAAACAACTATCTCAAGGGACCTAATCTAGGATTTTCATCGGGACGGACATCACTGCGAAGGGGTTTCCTCAACAATAGATATCCTAAAGGCAACCATGAGGGGGATAGAGTACACCGGTGAACACATCGTTCACAACACCTACAGGTTATGAACCTGCTAGCGTTCCACTGGACTGTCTAGAAAGAGTCCGTGGTCGTTATCCATACTCCGCTGAATAACTAGATCAACAACAACAACATCGAGGCCTCTCATCTGTTTATTACACACCAACTATCTACCCATGTTCTACCCAACATATTAGTAGATAAAATATATATTTTCATACATAGTTTAAAGAAAACCTGTATAGCATGCTTTAATCAACACATATATCACATAACAGATGAGGCACACACACACATAACACATATCTCATAAAGAAATAAGCAGATCTATAAGATAGAAGAGAGTGAATACTCATTCACACATAACACAACCAAATATATACACATAGCACGTATTTTTATATAAAATACTTCGTATTATTGTATTAGAAGAAATAACTACACACTCACATGATCAGAAGACGATCCGACAGCACTACGGCTTATAGAAGTAGTAATCCACAGCAGATCTGGAAGATCTCCTCGAAAATCGAACTTCTCGCGGGCAGAGCTTCGACTCGGGAACCGCGCTTCTCGGGATCTTCGGGATCTCGGGACTTGCCTCGGGGCTAGAGTATGATATCGGGGCTTCGGGGTAGCTTCGGCACGAAAAACGATGCAAAAGACTAGAGAGAAGAGAAGAAAATGAACAAGAAATGAGGCTGCCTTCGGATCCTTTATATAGAGGCTGGAACCTCGGAGTACGCGGGGCGTACTGCGTTACGCGGGGCGTACTGCCCAAAACGTCATTGCTTACGTATCCGAAGTGCTCGAGTGCGAGTGTCGACATCCCTCGGAGTACGCGGGGCGTACTCGAGTACGCGGGGCGTACCTCGGATCAGATCGGTGACTCCTTCGGATAATGCTTCTGAATTTTGATTTAAATTTAAATACAAAATGATTAATAAACTTCGGAAATTCATAACTTCTTCATACGAACTCCGTTTTCGACGTTCTTTATATCCACGGAAAGGTGAGACCATGCTCTACGACTTTCGTTTAGACTCTGTCGGCTAATTTTGACTTTATTTTTATTAATTATTTTTAATAGGCTGCGACAGAAACTTTCGTTATAAATTCATAACTTCTTCATTTGACGTCCGTTCTCGCCTAACTTTTTATCGCTTCGATACCAACAACGAGATCTTCGATTCTCATTTAGATTGCTTCGGCTAACAACCGCTCGATCTCACTTCGAGTATTTCAGGCTGTATACCGCTAAGCCGGAACTTCGATAAATCATAACTTCCTCATACGAAGTCAGATTTGGGCGTTCTATATATATTCAGAAACCTCGTTTCGACTGCTACAACATTAACCAAAGATATTAAGTTTATTTTACACTTAAATTTTGACGCTTATTTTTATTCTTAATTAATCAGACCACATAATTAAGCAATTAAGCACAAAACACATAATACTCAAATAATACATTCTTATTATTTCAAAACGGGTTACAAAGGTTAACCTAGACTATTATATTGCTAAATATGGCAAGCCCGAAAACACAGGCGTTACATATATGGATTGGGCTAAGATTTATTTAGGATGGGCTAAGAGTATATGGAAGTCCATGGATAGTCCATGGAGCTTTTAACCCATGGATCCTAGGTAAATGAAGATTCATGGGTATTAGGGTGTAACCCTAATCCTCCATACTATATAAAGAGGTACCTGGTTCTAGAATTGGCACTAGTGTGTGTGAGAAACAAGGGTGGACCAATTTTAGTGAGCATCATATTCTCTCAAGTATTTCCAAGTTGTTTTGGGTGATTTGTGACACCACTTGAGGCATCAACATTATTGGTGCTAGGCTCAAAAAACTCCAAGCAATCAACTACAAGAGAAAGATATGTTATTCTACTTAAAGTTTTGTATTACAAGTACCCCATAACATGCTAGTTAGGTTGTAAACCTTGGAAAACAATTTTGCATGTATTTTAGAGAAAACATAGATCCAAGGTATCTAGGGTTGCATGTACACCATAGGAGTGTTAGAATTCTCAAACCCAACAGGCCTAATCATCTGAAAGAATCCGTGAATGCTACGGTTCATCCCGCAATCCCCAACACTTCCCACACTATCTGACCACTAGTGAATGCTACAGCTACCCCCTTAGTCCTACAACACTCTCCACACTATCTGGACACTAGTGAATACTACGGCTACCCCTACAGTCTTACAACACTTCCCACACTATCTGGCCGCCAGTGAATGCTACGGCTACCCCTACAGTCTTACAACACTTCCCACACTATCTGGCCGCCAGTGAATGCGACGGCTGCCCCTGTAATCTTACAATACTTTCCATACTATCTGACCATTTGTAAATGCTACAGTTACCCCAATAGTCTTACAACAATTTTCATACTATCTAACCGCTAGTGAATGCTACGGCTACCCCACAGTCTTACAATACTTCCCACACTATATGACTGCTTATGAATGCTACGGCTACCCCCGCAGTCTTACAACACTTTCGCCTAGCACAACCGCAGACCGATACCTTAACCCTAATCAATCAATTCGAAACGCACAAAGAGTCGAGCATGCACTTGACTGAATGCCCAAATTAAACTTAATTCATGGCGGGAACCCCAACCTGATTCCCCCAAATTCTACTATCAAGCACCAACAATATACGAGTCTCATGCTGGGAAGTGTTACCGAACTCCTAACCCACACAACCCTCAAACAAACAACCACTTGGGCCGCCCTCTTCCTTGACGGGGATTTAAAACTCATCCTAGTTTCATAACCGCTCCTGCTCCTGAATACCTGAATGATTCTCCCCCACTTTGAATTGATTAAACTCCCTAAGCACACGAGAATTGATGGATTTCCCAATCCCTCTTACCTTACAAGGATTGACCCGATGACAATTAGCACTTACCAACTAGTGCTCCATCACTAGCCAATCTCAACGATTACCCAACTCCTGGGATCCGGAAGAGTACTCTTGATACCTTTGTTGGATTAGTGTCTAAGCCCGTAACTATATTTGGTAAGTACTTGACCCGGTTGTGCATGGTCCTTTTGGGTTGCCTTCACTAAAGCAACATGATAGGATGATTTATAAATAAAGAGGTTATTATAATTTATTAATATATTATATGATTAATATATTAAAGGAGAAATCATATAGTTTAATTAATATTAGACAAGAATTAATTACGAATTAATTTTGTGGCTAAAAGAGATTAACTAAATAAAGGGGACTAGTACTGTCAATTGTGTGATAGTTGGTTTCGGGCTGTGGATCCTTATGGATCATATGGTGGACGAAATTAAGGTGTATGGACTCCTTGAATTCGTCCAAGCCCTAATCTATAAGGATCCTTGGACTGCATCAGGCCTAAGTAATCCAATTAGCGTTTCAGGTTGTAACCCTAGCAGCTCAAGTATTTAAAGGACCCAGGGGCTACAAAGATCGGCTACCAGAAACCCTAAGGAGTTCCCAGAGTCGATTTTGTGCCTACAACCTCTCTCCAAATCATCCTCTTGCTTCTTGGTGTTTGTAAGCCATTAGAGGAGTGACAATTGTGACTCTAAGCTCCAAGGATAACAAGATTCAAGCTTTAAAGAAGAGGTAATCATCTAGATCTCTTTTGTATTGTCAATTTCAAATTATATACCATAGATCTAGGATTTGCAAGTCTTGGATGAAAATCATGTTCATTAGAGAAACCAAGATCCAAGCATTACGGTTTGTATGTGCACATAGGAATGTTCTTATGACTCAAACCCATCAGTGGTATCAGAGCTTTGATTGGCTTCTCTTGAATTTGATGCTTTGTGCTTTGATTCTTGCTTAAAAATCGTTTTCTTGCTCTTTGCCCGATGAATTCGGCGAGTCCCATTGTGGACTCGACGAGTAGGATGAACTCGACGAGTCCATAAGGGGACTCGGCGAGTCAGAGCGTCAGACATAGGGAATTTCAGGATTTCATGCTGTTTTGCTTAAGGATAACTACCTAAATTGTTTTAGTCTAATAAAATCCGAATGTTATTACCTTTTTATCAATATCCTCATCAAAACAAAAGATAATTACCAATTGTTTAAATAATTATTTCTTTATTTGATAATACTTGATTATTTAAATTAATTGTTGAATTATCTTGCAAGTAATATTGACTAGGTCAAATTTAGATAACTATTAAATTAAATGTTTAATTGAAGATTTATTTGTTTGATCTTTGTGTTTTGAAAAAGTTCAAAACTTGCCCTCAAGTTTTGAAATTTAAATTTAATGATTGGAATGTTTAATTTGAACTATTTAAATTTCAAACCCTAGAATTTTACAAGTTTAAAATTCAACCTTATACTTTATAATATTATAAGATTAATATATATATATATATATATATGTGTGTGTGTGTGTGTGTGTATAACTTAAAATGCTAGTCTTACCGTTAGTAGGTCTCATTCACGAAGCTGATCTATAAGGAAGGGTATAAGGTTATGGCCTATAAAATGGCCGTTTAATGGATTTCCACTCTCACCCATCGCTTCCTTGATTGGTGGAGGGTCGTTAGCCGAACGGGTAGGATAAGTCAAACCCTTCCACATTAAAAGTATAATGAATCTATATAAAGTAACTAAATGTTTTTACAAAATTCCCAATCTTAGTTACTTTAGGAAATGTGAATTGATGCAATCCCATGAAATTACACTTTGTACCCTTGCTAAGGAGTTAGTGGAGCGTGTGTGGTTAATCGGCACACTAATTGGTTCTAAGCAAAGGTGGAAAAGGGTGACTCATTGTTTGTCATAGTTCGATGGAGCGTGTGTGGTGAACTGGCACATCAAATGGGCGACTGTAACAATGAGGGCACCATGTACATTTGCATGGTTATTCACACCCGCTTTGTGATCTTTGGCATCCCAGTCACAAATTAGAGGGGCATATCGAGATTGAAACATACCATTGAAAAGTTCAATGAATCTCAAAGGAATCTAGGAGTTTTCAATACATTTAAAACTTAATCTTTTTGTTTTTCATGGTGGAGAATTAGTGAATCGTCACTCACTTACCTTCAAGTTATTTGCATGTTAGATTACGGCATCCCTTTTCTAATATGTAAATAATGTTGTTGGATCCTAGCCCTAATTTCTCATTTTGGGTGTTTAATTATGGATTCATTTCTAATCAAACATTGTTCTTTTCTTCTTCAGATGTCGAACTCAAACAACAACAACGCTTCAGGCTCGACCTCATCTGGCTCATTCTCACTCATGAACTTGTGTGGGAGAGTGATCTTTGAAGGGTCCAATTTCAATGATTGGATCCGTAACATCTGAATGGTCACTCGTTACGAGGACAAATAGTATGTCCTCGATAAGGAGCTGAAGGAGGTGAACATCAATATTGCTACTCTCGAAGAAATCATTGCCTTTGAGGCCCATGGGCATGATGCCACGAAATTCCATTGCATCATGCTGGCGACCATGACTGTTGAACTACAAAAGTCCTACGAGTACTACTATCCCTACGAGATGCATCAAGACTTGGTGGAATGGTACCACCAAAGTGCGAGGCAAGAAAGGTATGAGATCATCACTTCGATGATCACTGCCAAAATGGGTAATGGAGAGTCCCTTACCGCTCATCTGCAAAAGATGCAGAGATATGTTGATCGCCTGCTGAAGTTAAATGTTAACTTCGATGAAAAGCTGGCAATTGACATTATCCATCACTCCTTGCCTCCCTGCTACAACCAGTTTTGTATGACCTACCATATGAATAAGTAATAGGTCACCTTGAGCAAGCTTCAAGGATTTCTTAGGACTGCTGAGAGCAATCTCAAGGATAAGTCTGTTGCATCAACTCCCACTCCAACCGTTGCTCCTGTTTTGGCTATTGGGCAAGGGAGGGGCAAGAAGAGGAAGAAGGCTCCTTCAAAGAGCCACCACAAGGGAAAATCCCAAGATGGTACCTCTTCTAGTCGAACCAAAGTTGGTTCTGCTAAGCCCAACTCTAACCCGAAGGAGGCAGAGTGCCACCACTGCCACAAGATAGGGAATTGGAAGAGAAGTTACCCATAGTATCTGCAAGCCATCAAGGATGGGAAGATCAAGCCATCTTTCGCAGTTATTTACACGATTAAATCTAATGATTCATCACATTCTATTTCTTCGGTTCTTGATACAAGATGTGGTTTTCATATATATTCTGATTTTCAGGGACTAAGAAGAGATAGGGATGTGGAACAGAAGATCCTCGCCTGTCACCAAGATTGGAGTGTATTCTCTAGCGCTTAGTAATGGATTAGGATTAGATTTAAATAATTGTTGTTATTAGCCAGATATGGCAAGAAGCATCATTTCATTTCATGGTTTGTTTAGACAAGGATTTAGATATTCATTTGATAATGAGAAAGGTTCTATTTATGCTTATCTAAATGGTGTTTTATATTTTGAAGCATTTCCTTATAATGGAATTTATGAAACTACGATGGTTGTAGATAATCTAAGAAATGATGTGTTGTGTGTGGATTCTTCCAATAGTATGGATAAAGCATGCTTGTGGCATTATCGTCTTGGACATGTCAACAAGAAACGCATAGCCCAACTTCAAAAGGATGGAGTGTTGGAGTCATTCGACCTTAGGGACAATGATGTGTGCGAGTCTTGTTTACTTGGAAAGATGACCAAGTCACCCTTCACTGGCACTTGTGAAAAGGATGAGGGTTTATTCGATCTCATACACACCGATGTGTGTGGTTCCTTTAGATCCACCACAAGGGATGTGAACTGCTTCTATGTGACTTTCACCGACGACTATAGCAGATATGGGTAAATCTACTTAATCAAGCACAAGTCCGGAGCCTTTGAAAAGTTCAAAGAGTTTAAACAAGAAGTGGAGAATCAATTGGGCAGGAAAATCAATATGCTTCGATCCAATCGAGGAGGAGACTACCTAAGTCTTGAATTTCATGACTACCTCAAGGAATGCAGAATAGTTTCGCAATTGACACCACCTAGGACACCGCAGTTGAAAGGTGTGGCTGAGAGGCGTAATCGAACCTTGTTGGACATGGTTCGTTCCATGATGAGTCGTGCTTCACTACCTATCTCATTCTGGGGGTATGCCTTAGAGACTGTCACCCATATCCTTAACTTAGTCCCATCGAAGAAGGTTGCCAAAACACCTCACAAAATGTGGACATGGAAGGCTTCCTCGTTGGCAGATATAAAGGTTTGGGATTGTGAGGCTTTCGTAAGACGAGAGACTCACGACAAGCTCGAACCTCGTAGTGAGCGGTGTATTTTCATCGGCTACCCGTAGAAATCCTTTGGATATCTCTTCTATAGACCGAGTGACAATGTTGTCTTTGTTGCAAGGAGAGGATTTTTCTGAGAGCGAGAACTCATAAACCAAGGGGACAGTGGGAGGCAAATCGATCTTGAATAAATTCAAGAGTCGAGCGATGAAGGAACCTCTAACGTGGGCGCTCAACCCGAGGAGGGAACTCCAGTTGAATCGATTGATGAGTCATTACCTCTTAGACGTTCTGAAAGAGTTAGAGTTCAACCCTAGTTATATGGTTTTCATATTACTACAGAAGGGGACACATATATTAGTGATAGTATGCTAATAAATTTAGACGAACCTAACAACTATAAGGAAGCCATGGCAGGCCCGGAGTCTGCGAAATGGAAAGAGGCAATGGACAGCGAGATTCAGTCCATATACGACAACCAAGTTTGGAATTTGGTTGACCATGTACCCAGACGTAAGAAGGTCGGGTGCAAGTGGATCTTCAAGAAGAAGAATGACATGGATGGGAACATATAAGGTGCGATTGGTCATGAAGGGTTTCACTCAAACGCCTGGAGTTGACTATGATGAAACCTTCTCGCCAGTTGCCAAAATAAAGTCTATTAGGGTGATGTTTTCCATTGCTGCATTTCATGATTATGAAATATGGAAAATGGGCGTCAAAACCACTTTCCTTAATGGGAAGTTGGCTGAGGATGTTTAAATGGCTCAGCCATAGGGTTTTGTCAATGAAAAGCATCCCAATAGAGTGTGTAAGCTTGAAAAGTCCATTTATGGACTTAAGCAAGCGTCTCGTAGATTGAATATTTGCTTCGATGAGAAAGTCAAAGAGTTTGGGTTTATAAGAAGCGAGGATGAATCATGTGTATATGTCAAAGCCAGTGGGAGTATAGTTAGCTTCCTCGTATTGTATGTCAATGACATACTACTCATAGGAAACGACATCCCGAAACTGCAGGAGGTTAAGTCCTGGCTCGGGAAGTGCTTCACTATGAAGGACCTTAGAGAGGCTTCCTATATTTTGGGAATAAGGATAGTGAGAGACAGAAGTAAGAGACTAATAGGACTTAGTCAGAATACTTACTTGGACAAGGTACTAAAACGTTTTAGTATGGAGAATTCAAAGAAGGGAGAGTTACCGATCCAAAGTAATGCCAAGTTGAGTAAGACTCAATGCCCGAGTACCGAAGTCGAGATAGCAAAAATGATTCGAGTACCATACGCTTCCATAGTTGGATCGATTATGTATGCTATGACTTTTACTCGCCCTGATGTGGCCTTCGCTTTGAGCATGGTCAGCAGATATCAAGGGAACCCTGGCAGAGCGCATTGGATCGCATTCAAGAACATTCTTAAGTACCTTAGGAGGACCAAGGAATGGTTTCTAGCCCTTGGAGGGAGTGATGACTTAAAGGTGTGACGGTACAGTGACGCCAGTTTTCAAACCAACAGAGACAACTACCGTTCGCATTCGGGCTGGGTCTTTACCCTTAATGGAGGAACAGTGACTTGGAAAAGTTCCATGCAAGAGACAGTAGTTGATTCAACGTGTGAATCGGAGTATATTGCAGCGAACGAAGCGTCAAAGGAGGTGATATGGCTGAAGAACTTCATTGGAGACCTTGAAGTTGTGCCTGCCATAAAGGATCCCATGGAAATTTTCTGTGATAATGAAGGAGCGGTTGCCTTGACCAAGGAACCGAGGGATCATGTTAGATCTCGACGTATCGACAGAACATATCACTTTATTCGACATCAGGTAGAAGAAGGACTCCTCATGGTGAAGAGGGTATCGTCAGAGGATAACCCAGTAGATCCGCTTACGAAGGGACTGAGTAGGGTTAAGCACGTGCAGCACGCTAGGAGCATTGGGCTGAAGGACGATATTAGTTTAGATTAGATAGTTTAGAAACGTGTAATAGATAAATGTAATTGACATTTGATGATTAAATAGAGGAGTATTATTTATAAGTAGAGTTACTGTCTTATGTTAATTGTTTAACTATTGTTTCTCTTTGCATGTTTTGACTTCCTGAATAATTGAGTTATTTAAGAATAATCGAATTATTCGAACAGTCCACAATCGTTCATATGTTGGAAGTAGGTATGAATGAAGACAATCATAAATAGGTGTGTAGATTGTCTGAAAAGTATTAGACATAGCAAAGGTTTGCTACAACGTTCATGAGTGCTTATGAACAAGTTTTGAGCATTGGAATAAACCCACACTTGCTGGAATCACTTCATGGAATTTATCACGAGTGATCACAAGATGATAATATCATATGGTCTTAAAACCTAGATATATGGTTTATTGTTTGCTGATTAATTGTGCATTGATAATGCGCAAACGCATCAGTAACTTAATGTCATAAAACACATTGTTGTGTATGATTTGATTAGTAAATAGTAAATACATATAAGTAGAAGTTTATCTGTTCCTTTTATCCTAAGAAGGTAAAAGCGATATCAAGGCCCCTCGATGATTTAGTTTGACTTATGTGTCGGGCCCGTTCAGGACTAAATTGATGTGTTCAATTAAGTTGTATGTCAAACGAATCAGAGATCGAGAAACAAACTGCTGGACAATAAGTATGACTATGTTCCATGAAATTTTCCGCACGATATCTAGAACAGAGGACTATACGATCCCTTATCTAAAGGACGGGTTACTGATAAGATCAGAGTTTGACAGTGTCTTTGAGAGCAACGATTGCTAATCGGATTGTGCTTACACTTATGGTTACTAGACTTATCCAAGTGGGAGACTGTTGGATTGGTGTCTTTGCCCGTAACTATATTTGGTAAGTACTTGACCCGGTTGTGCATGGTCCTTTTGGGTTGCCTTCAGCAAAGCAACGTGATATGACGATTTATAAATAAATACGTTATTATGATTTATTAATATATTATATGATTAATATATCAAAGGAGAAATTATATAGTTTAATTAATATTAGACAAGAATTAATTAAGAATTAATTATGTGACTAAAAGAGATTAATTAAATAAAGGGGACTAGAACTGTCAAGAAGAGGTAATCATCTAGATCTCCTTTGTGTTGTCAATTTCGAATTGTATACAATAGATATAGGGTTTGCAAGTCTTGGATGAAAAGCATGTTCATTAGAGAAACTTAGATCCAAGCATTAGGGTTTGTATGTGCACATAGGAATGTTCTTATGGCTCAAACCCATCAACCTTAATCAATCCAACAATCTAAATCGCCTCCCAATATACCATACCAATTCCTTGAGTTCTAATGCCGACGACTAAGAACCATAACATGTAACGCCTGTGTTTCCGGGCTTGCCATTTTTAGCAATGTAATAGTCTAGGTTAACCTTTGTAACCCGTTTTGAAATAATAAGATTTTATTATTTGAGTATTATGTGTTTTGTGCTTAATTGCATAATTATGTGGTTTGATTAATTAAGAATAAAAATAAGCGTCAAAATTTAAGTGTAAAATAAACTTGATATCTTTGGTTAATGTTGTAGTAGTTGAAACGAGGTTTCTGAATATATATAGAACGCCCAAATCTGACTTCGTATGAGGAAGTTATGATTTATCGAAGTTTCGGCTTAGCGGTATGCAGCCTGAAATACTCGATTTGAGATCGAGCGGTTTTTAGCCGAAGCAATCTAAACGAGAGTCGAAGATCTCATTGTTGGTATCGAAGCGATGAAAAGTTAGGCGAGAACGGACATCAAACGAAGAAGTTATGAATTTATAACGAAGTTTTTCTGTCCCGGTCTATTAAAAATAAATAATAAAAATAAAGTTAAAATTAGCCGACGGAGTCTAAACGAAAGTTGTAGAGCGTAGTCTCACCTTCGCGTGGATATAAAGAACGTCGAAAACGGAGTTCGTATGAAGAAGATATGAATTTTCGAAGTTTATTAAATAATTAATAATTAAATTTAATTATTAAATCACGGTATTATCCGAAGACGAGTCATCGGACTCATCCGAAGTACGCCCCGCGTACACCGAGGTATGTCGACATTCGCACTCGAGTATTTCGGATACGTAAGCCATGACGATCCGAGGCGTACGCCCCACGTACCTTCGTACGCCCCGCGTACTCCGAGGTTCCAGCCTCTATAAATAGGATCCGAAGGCAGCCGACTCCTTTGCTATTTTACTCTCTTCTCTCTCCCGTTTTACCTCGATTTGCATGCCAGAAGTACCCCGAAGCCCCGGTAATATTCTCGAGCCTCGAAGCAAGTCACGAGATCCCGAAGATCCCGAGAAGTGCGATTCCCGAGCCGAAGCTCTGCCCGCGAGAAGTTCGATTTTTGTAGAGATCTTCCAGATCTGCTGAGGATTACTACTTCTGCAAGTCGTAGTGTTGTCCGATCATCTTCTGATCAAGTGAGTGTATACTACCTTTCACAAACACGATAATAATACAAGTATGGTTTGAGTGTATTAAGTATATTGTTGTTTATACGTGTGA
Organism: Lactuca serriola; assembly: GCF_051521515.1. Classification (NCBI taxonomy): domain Eukaryota; kingdom Viridiplantae; phylum Streptophyta; class Magnoliopsida; order Asterales; family Asteraceae; genus Lactuca; species Lactuca serriola. The sequence continues at coordinate 52,912,811 of NC_136415.1, forward strand.
GTGTATACTACCTTTCACAAACATGATAATAATACAAGTATGGTTTGAGTGTATTAAGTATATTGTTCTTTATACGTGTGAGTGTGTAGTTACTTTCTTCTAACGCATAATTATGAAGTATTTTATACGGAATATGTATTATGTGTATAATTTTGTGGTTATGTGTGTGAATGTGTATTCACTTTCTTCTATCTCATAGATATGATTTATTCTCTATGAAATACGTGTATGTGTGTGTGCCTCATTTGTTATGTGAAATATGTATTGATTAAAGCATGCTATACAGGTTTTTAAACTATGTATAAAAATGTATATTTTTATCTACTAATATGTTGGGTAGAACATGGGTAGATAGTTGGTTTGTAATAAACAGATGAGAGGCCTCGTTGTTGTTTGATTTAGTCATCTAGCGGAGTTTAGATGACGACCACAAACTTTTCTAGACAGTTTTGTGGAACATTAGCAGGTTCGCCACCTGTAGGTGTTAATGAACTTGGGTGTTCATTCGCTGTACTCCATCCCCCTCATGGTTGCCTTATTTGACTTATATTGCCGAGGAACCCCCGAAGCATGTGTTGTCGCCCCGATGAAATATTCTTAGACTAGGTCCCTTATGTTAGTTGTCTTAGGGACACAAAGTGAGAATAACGGGAATGGGTAATTGGGTTATTGTTGGTTGGTGGAAATTAAATATAATATTTATGGTGGGTTGAAAACCCTATATGGTCACCAGGCTCCCAAGCTTGACCCGCTCAGTTTTATTTGTATTATAGGAAGTGGTGCAAGGGCATAAGATGGATGAACCATCAAGTTGTTTTGTTTACAAGTCTGTATATGTATATATTTGTTGAATGACTTGTAATGTTATCGTTTATGCTTATTGGTCTGTATCGGAACATGACACCTCGAGTTTTGATTATATAATGAAAATACATTTCTTTTATGAAATGCTTTGGTAAACATTGTTTTATCATGTTTTGTTTTTGGGAACAAATTCCGCAACTCTTTCAAATCAAAAGGATTTACTCTGAAATTATTTCAAAAGCATAAATGAAAATCGGTCTTTTCTGGCCGAGATTTTGGGGATGTCACATAACACTTGCCATGTATTGACGAATATCTACTCTAATTTTTGTCCTCAAAGAATCATTGCACTCTAACCGACTTCATTCCACACGAAGATACGATTCCCTAGACTTATCCAATGATCAAACAACTCACGTGGATGACACCACCATCTTCAGTCTACCATTTTTTCCTATCAATGATAGTTCCTTTAACTCCAAAGTTCTTCCATACGCAGATGTCGATCACTCTGACAATAATAGAGAACCGACCCAAGATCTAACTTATTCAAACTCACTCACAGTTCCAAAGCAATATAGATTCTCGATATCCACTTGAAGTGGTAAACGATGACATACCCGAAAACATCTAAAGGAATCATGACCACCTCCTCCTGAGTTACCTCGAGCATTTTCAGGACATGTTGCAACACTCCATTTCGATCCCAATGACTGGAAGTAACAGAAGAATCCTCCTTCCTTAAGGATTCTAGGAATCCACATGTTTTGGGCTCCATATGAGCCCCTAACTGCCCCGCAACAACTCTGGCCCGAAAAGCCCCAAGACAACTATCGAGAGCTCCCAAAATCCCTCCCTTGGATGAACGAAAGACCACTGAGGTCTATTCCAAAACTCAGCGAGTAATCTCTGATGAGATGTACTTCCGCGATCGCGCATCGATTGGCCCAGGCCCTGCTCTTGAGCCGAAACCAGAATCTGAATCCCATTCCTGAGTGCTCAACACCATACCGACTTGACATTCAAGAGATCTAAATATACCCAAGAATCCTCATCGCACAGACTTCCTAGATTCTCCAAGACTCTTCGCGATTCAAGTATAGATCTTGTGTTTTCAGTAGTACGGGCCCAATACTTCCTTCCACACATATCCATACTTTCCTCAAGAATCCTCCCAATTCCTCCAAGTCACCCTCTCAAACGGATACCCTAAATGTTTGCTAAAAGCATAACCAAATCCACTAAAGCATTTCCTAGGTTTTCCTAGGTTCTCAACCTTGCCTAGCCCTCAGCTACTGAAAGACTCCCACCAATGTCAACTAACTACCTCATGGATATAGTCAAATGCAACAGAGATCAGATAACCCTTCAAGTAAAATACCCAATCCGAGAACAGTTGGACTCAGACAAGAGTTGCGCAATAGGGCCACGTCCTTCACTCTGAGATTATTCAACCTGCGCCCCATGTGACTTTGTAACAAAGTGAAAATTTAAAACAATTTTTCATTTTTCAAACAAAACATGTCTCATACAAATCATCTCAAAACTCGAGTATATCAAATGTCATCATGATAAAACGTATCCCAGAATCCCAAATACAATCCTCTATCAGTGTGTACAAATCATGTCGGCACCTTCCTGTGATCCTCGCTAGTACCTGAAACACATATCACATAACACAGTAAGCATAAATTCTTAGTGAGTTCCCCAAAATACACATACAACACATAAGCCACTCGAGGCTATAACTTGGTATGAACCTCTGGTCAATGTGTCTTAGCGGGGCTCTCCAGTCCCATAGTTCGTTGGACCTTCCGGTCCAGTCTAACTCGTTGGACCCTTCGGTCTGGTCTGATCGAGGACCCTCTGGCCCCATGAGTCGTTGGACCATCTGGTCCGGTCTAAATAACACATAGCATACATATAACACAATGCACGTAAATCTCAAACATACACATACACATAAGACCCTTCGGTCTGCATATAGATACCCTTCAAGGTAATGTATAGTGAGAAGACTCACCTCGTGAGATCTCTAGAAAACGCTCGTGCTCGAATCCCCGATCTAGCCTCCGCCTAACAAAATGATAACATCTCTAATCAATACACTCCTTACATCCTTCCTTTCTAAGAATGGGTAGAAGACTATTCTACCCCTCCCTGACCTCTCAATAATCAGTTTAACCAACCCTAAGGTCAACTGAAATCAACTCAGTCAACGGTCCAACTTTAACCAGAGTCGCCGAGTGCACTCGGATGACTCGGCGAGTCCATACGTGTCCTCTGACTCCTCCTAAGGCCTCACTTGACTCGTCGATTTAACCTATCGACTCAACGCGTTACCATTGGTCATGAATCGTGGGGCAACCCCGTCCAACTCGCCGAGTTCTCTTATGGACTCGGCGAGTTTCCTCCATGGCATTACTCGTTTGACCTTCTAAGGTCAGATCTGTTTCTCTAACTTATAGATATGGCCTTCTAGCACTCAAAAATCACGTAAAGGTCTGAACTTGGCATTCATGCATGGTGTATCTTGCATTATATACCATAAAACCCCCATAAATGCTTCCTAGCTTCAAACCCTAAAGTTTACTCTACTAAAGCTTCATATTCTCGACTCTCTGGACCTAGAAGGGTCCAGATCTATAACACAAACTAGCTAGAGGGTTTTGAGGCATTCAAAACCCTAAAGATTAAGTGATTCAAGCGCTAACCCCAAAATGGAATCTACACAATAGATAAAGAAAGGGGGTTCGGTTTTGTACCTCAGAATGAAGCTCCTTGCTTGAATAACTCTATTCAATAACCTTCCTTGGTCCCTCTTGCTGGAACTCTTCTCCTTTCTTGCAAAAATCACACCAAAAAGCTCAAGATAGCTCTTCCTCTCACTCTACACACTCAAGCTCGCTAGGGTTCTCTCTTCTGGGAAAGGTAGTCGCAATTGAAGGCCATAAGTGCATTTAAATAGGGCTCGGGCCCAAAAATTTAGGGTTTCTGCCAACAACGCAGACTCGTCGAGTCCATTCATTAATCCGAGTCATCAGTCATGATCCGACTCGATGAGTTTATGCGTCAACTCGTCGAGTCCTTCCTCTGAACTCAAAAGAAAATACTTAAATTATGATACCTAGAAATTCGAATGTTACAATTCTCCCCCACTAGAATCAGACTTCGCCCTCGACTGCCGTCTCATCGGCTATACACTTCCTCAACTAGGATACGTGGAAGGTATCATGGATCTGATTCAACTCCTCTGGTAGCTCTAAGTGGTATGCTACCTTACCCACTCTGGCGATCACCCTGAAAGGACCGGTGTATCAGGGTTCCAGCTTGCCCCTCTTCCTGAAACGGATCACTCCTTTCCAATGTGATACCTTCATTAGTACAAAGTCTCCAACCCAGAACTCGAGCTCGGATCGCCGTCTATCCGCATAACTCTTCAGGCGGCTCTAGGCTGTCAGTAACCTCTATTTGACCTGTTGAATCTGCTCAGTCGTCTTAAGCACTATCTCAGTGCATCCCATCACTCGTTGCCCTACCTCTCCCCAACAGATGGGAGCCCGACACCTCCTCCCATATAGAAGCTCAAAGGGAGGCATACCAATACTCGAATAGTGACTGTTGTTGTAAGAAAAATCAGCCAAAGGTAGGTAGGTGTCCCAACTTCCACCGAAGTACATAACACATGCTCGAAGCATGTCCTCGAGCGTCTGAATTGTCCGCTCACTCTGCCTGTCTGATTGTGGGTGATAGGCGGTACTAAACTGCAATCTCGTAACCAACTCCTCATGGAACTTCTTGCAAAACCTGGAAGTAAAACGTACATCTCGGTCTGACACAAACGAGATCGGCACTCCATGCCGCGACACCACCGCTCTCACATATATCTCTGCCAGCCTCTCCGCAGAAGAGCTCTCACTGATAGCAACGAAGTGAGCGCTCTTCGTCAACCGATCCACAATCACCCAAATCGCATCAACACCCATCACGGTCCTTGGCAATTTGGTGATGAAATCCATAGAAATATATTCCCACTTCCACTGGGGAACCTCTAGCGGCTGCAACTTGCCATACGGACGCTGGTGCTTGGCCTTAACCCGGCGACGGATCAAGCACCTCTCTACAACCCACGCAACATCCCTTTTTATACATGGCCACCAGTAATCCCTCTTCGAGTCCAAATACATCTTAGTAGCCCCGGGATGGATCGAGAACCTCGATATGTGCGCCTCCTCCATCAATATGATACGTTTCCCACCCAAAAACGGCACCCAAATCCGACCGTGAAAGGTCATAAGCCCTCAACTATCAGTAACAAACTCGGACATCTGTCCAATCACCCTCTCTCTCTCTTGCGGTTCTCCGGTCTCACAGCCTCTGCTTGGGCCTCTCGGATGGTATCCAATACTGGAGTTATCACTGTCATCCCCATGCATATATCTCGAATCGAGGCACTCTCCTCCCTGCGGCTCAGAGCATCGGCTACTACGTTAGCCTTGCCCAGGTGGTACAGGATCTTAGCGTCAAAACCCTTTACCACATCCAACCATCTCCTTTGATGCATGTTCAGGTTGGGCTGATCCATCAGATACTTCAAACTCTTGTGGTCCGTGTATATGGTACACCGAACCCCATACAAATAATGGTGTCGTATCTTGAGGGCGAACACTACTGCCCTTAACCCCAAATCGTGGGTGGGATACCTCGTCTCATGAGGCTTTAGCTACCTCGATGCGTATGTTATCACGTGCCCTCTCTGCATAACACCGCACCCATCTCCAATATAGACATGTCAGAGTACACCACGAAATCCTCCATTCCCTCCGGAAGGGCTAACACCGGGGCTTCGCACAAGCTCTGGCGAAGAGTCTCGAACGAGATGTGCTGCTCGGGACCCCAAGTAAAAACAACGCCTTCCGGGTCAATCTGGTGAGGGGGACGGAAATCTTGGAGAAATCCCTGATAAATCTCCAATAGTAGTCGGCTAATCCCAGAAAACTCCTGATTTCGATGGGGGATCTCGGCACCTCCTAACTCATAACACCTCAATCATGGCCAGATGGACCGATAATCTATTCTGATTAACGAGGTGTCCCAAGAACTGGACCTCTCGTAACCAGAAATCACACTTGGAGAATTTGGCATAAAGCCTCTCTGATCTCAATACTCCAACAATCTCCCTCAGATGCTCCTCATGTTGCTCTTGGGATCTCGAATACAGTAGAATATCGTCGATGAACACAATCACTGATCGATCCAGCATCGGCCTGCATACTCGGTTCATGAGATCCATGAACGTTGTGGGGGCATTGGTGAGCCCAAAAGGCATCACCACAAACTCGTAGTGCCCATAATGAGTCCTAAACGCCGTCTTCTGGATATCCTCATCCCGCACCCTCATCTGGTGATATCCAGACCTCAATTCTATCTTGGAGAACCAAGAAGCCCCCTGCAACTGATCGAACAGATCATCGATCCTCGGTAATGGATAACGGTTCTTGACCGTCAACTTGTTCAACTCCCGGTAATCAATGCACATCCGGTGTGAACCATCCTTCTTCTTAACAAAAAGGATCAGCGCTCTCCACAGCGAGCTACTCGGTCGGATGAATCCTTTCCCTAACAGCTCTTGGAGCTGCGAGGATAACTCTTGCATCTCCGGTGGCGCAAGGTGATAAGGTGCATTCGCAATAGGCGCCGCCCCCGGAACCAAATCGATGCGAAACTCCACCTGCCTCTCAGGAGGCACACCCGGGAACTCCTCGGGGAAAACATCCGGAAACTCTCGCACTATCGGAACCTCATCAACAAAACTCGGCCTCTCCGCAGCAACTCGTGTATCCATCACATAGGCTACAAACCCTCTACAGCCCTGTTGTAGAATCTGTCTCGCTCTGGTAGCCGAGCATAATGCTGACCTAGATCGGGTACCCTTGCCATATACCGTAAGTACTCCCCTACTAGGGTCTCGTATGGTAACCAACTGACGCTCGCAGTCGATAACAGCTCTGAATCGGCTCAACCAGTCCATGCCCATGATGACACAGACATCCCCCATCGCAATCGGTACCAAATCTATCGGAAACTCAACATCAAAAATCTCGAGTACACATCCTCGAATCTCATCAGTAGCAAGAACCGCTCGTTCGTTAGCTATAGAAACTCGCAGAGGTCGACTCAATGCCTCTCGACGGATACTGATGTGTTGACTAAATGTTAAAGACACGAAAGATCGACTCACACCCGAGTCAAACAACACCAAGGCAGATACAGAATTCACAAGGAAAGTACCTACGTATACCACAATATAAGCGCAATATCTCCAACTCAGTACAAGCAAATAAAAGAATACATACCAGCCACAACATCGGGTGCTACGCGGACCTCCTCCGCCGTCAATTGAAGGCTCTCCCACGAGCCTTCGGTGACTCTAGTAGCAGCAGGTGCAGATCCCTGTGTTGATCCCTGAAGTAGTTGTGGGCATTCAGCCTTCTGATGGCAAGTCTGGTTGCAGTGGAAGCAAACTGCAAACCCCTTGGGGTAATCCCTCGCGAAATGCCCCTCCTTACCACGCTTGTAGCATACCCTCGTCCTGCACACCCCCTCATGGCTCTTGCCGCACTTCCCACAAGTGCGGCCCTTCGGTCCTCCCGATCTCGATTCGGCAGGCTTTGCCCGCTTGGCTACCGGCTGAGACTGTGTCGGCCGCCTATCCCTCCTCTGAGACTCGGCCTCCTCCCTGGCCTGAGTCTCTAGCTCGATCTCCCTCTTCCGGGCATTTTCCTGGAGCTCGGAAAATGTCCGGTATGACGAGTTCGCCACAAACTCGTGAATGTCTCGCCTCAGTATACTCCGATATCGACTCATGCGTGCCTGCTCAGAAGACACATGCTAAGGGTAAAACAACACCTTCTCGTGAAACATCTGTGTAATCACAGTCACGGACTCTGTCCCCTTCTTGAGGGACAAGAACTTCTAGACCAAACGTTCCCTCTCCACCGGGGGAGCATACTCATATCGGAACATAGTGGTGAACCTCTCCCAGGTCACCGCGGTAAGCTCTGCAGGAGTAAAATCCATCATCACAAACTTCCACCAGTCCTTCGCTCCCAAGCAAAGCTGGTCCAGCGTGAACCATTCCCTCAGATGCTCAGGATAGGAACAGGTGTAGAAGCATCCCTCGATGTTGGATCCACCTCATCGCGGCTATCGGATCCTGAGTCCCGTCAAACTCTAGTGTCTTCGTGTTGCTGAATTCTCGGTACAGCAACGAGTCACCCACCTATGGCCTCGCAACAGCAATAGTCGCAGTGGCTGCAGCAGCAGCCGCCTCAGTCAGAGCCGCATATCGCTCGTTGAATGTCTCAATCAGCGTGGTCTAGATAGACCCAAACATCTCCGGTATCTCAGCTTGGATTGCAACAGCCACCTCCTCATGTATCATCCTACGGATCTCCTCATCACTAGTACCACTGGTCCCACTGCCTCTTGGGTTGTAGCGCGTCCCCACCATGATGCCTCTAAAATACAACATAAAACAATCAGAGACTCGACCGAGATTTCTCACACTCGATCAAACATTCCTACTTGTTCCATAGCACCCTAAGGATTCCTTCTTGGGATGTTTACCGATCCGGTGCTTTCAGTAGTATGGGTCCAACACTACCTTCCACACCGTATCCGTATCCACACCAAGTCCTCCTACGATACCAATTCACAAGTTCCCTCTCCACCGGGGGAGCATACTCATATCGGAACATAGTGGTGAACCTCTCCCAGGTCACCGCGGTAAGTTCTGCAGGAGTAAAATCCATCATCACAAACTTCCACCAGTCCTTCGCTCCCAGGCGAAGCTGGTTCAGCGCGAACCATTCCCTCAGATGCTCAGGATAGGAACAGGTGTAGAAGCATCCCTCGATGTTGGATCCACCTCATCGCGGCTATCGGATCCTGAGTCCCGTCAAACTCTAGTGTCTTCGTGTTGCTGAATTCTCGGTACAGCAAGGAGTCACCCACCTACGGCCTCGCAGCAGCGATAGTCGCAGTGGCTGCAGCAGCAGCCGCCTCAGTCAGAGCCGCATATCGCTCGTTGAATGTCTCAATCAGCGTGGTCTAGATAGACCCAAACATCTCCGGTATCTCAGCTTGGATTGCAACGGCCACCTCCTCATGTATCATCCTACGGATCTCCTCATCACTAGTACCATTGGTCCCACTGCCTCTTGGGTTGAAGCGCGTCCCCACCATGATGCCTCTAAAATACAACATAAAACAATCAGAGACTCGACCGAGATTTCTCACACTCGATCAAACATTCCTACTTGTTCCTTAGCACCCTAAGGATTCCTTCTTGGGATGTTTACCGATCCGGTGCTTTCAGTAGTATGGGTCCAACACTACCTTCCACAATGTATCCGTATCCACACCAAGTCCTCCTACGATACCAATTCACAAGTTCCCTCTCCACCGGGGGAGCATACTCATATCGGAACATAGTGGTGAACCTCTCCCAGGTCACCGCGGTAAGTTCTGCAGGAGTAAAATCCATCATCACAAACTTCCACCAGTCCTTCGCTCCCAGGCGAAGCTGGTTCAGCGCGAACCATTCCCTCAGATGCTCAGGATAGGAACAGGTGTAGAAGCATCCCTCGATGTTGGATCCACCTCATCGCGGCTATCGGATCCTGAGTCCCGTCAAACTCTAGTGTCTTCGTGTTGCTGAATTCTCGGTACAGCAACGAGTCACCCACCTACGGCCTCGCAGCAGCGATAGTCGCAGTGGCTGCAGCAGCAGCCGCCTCAGTCAGAGCCGCATATCGCTCGTTGAATGTCTCAATCAGCGTGGTCTAGATAGACCCAAACATCTCCGGTATCTCAGCTTGGATTGCAACGGCCACCTCTTCATGTATCATCCAACAGATCTCCTCATCACTAGTACCACTGGTCCCACTGCCTCTTGGGTTGTAGCGCGTCCCCACCATGATGCCTCTAAAATACAACATAAAACAATCAGAGACTCGACCGAGATTTCTCACACTCGATCAAACATTCCTACTTGTTCCTTAGCACCCTAAGGATTCCTTCTTGGGATGTTTACCGATCCGGTGCTTTCAGTAGTATGGGTCCAACACTACCTTCCACACCGTATCCGTATCCACACCAAGTCCTCCTACGATACCAATTCACAAGTTCCCTCTCCACCGGGGGAGCATACTCATATCGGAACATAATGGTGAACCTCTCCCAGGTCACCGCGGTAAGTTCTGCAGGAGTAAAATCCATCATCACAAACTTCCACCAGTCCTTCGCTCCCAGGCGAAGCTGGTTCAGCGCGAACCATTCCCTCAGATGCTCAGGATAGGAACAGGTGTAGAAGCATCCCTCGATGTTGGATCCACCTCATCGCGGCTATCGGATCCTGAGTCCCGTCAAACTCTAGTGTCTTCGTGTTGCTGAATTCTCGGTACAGCAACGAGTCACCCACCTATGGCCTCGCAGCAGCGATAGTCGCAGTGGCTGCAGCAGCAACCGCCTCAGTCAGAGCCGCATATCGCTCGTTGAATGTCTCAATCAGCGTGGTCTAGATAGACCCAAACATCTCCGGTATCTCAGCTTGGATTGCAACAGCCACCTCCTCATGTATCATCCTACGGATCTCCTCATCACTAGTACCACTGGTCCCACTGCCTCTTGGGTTGTAGCGCGTCCCCACCATGATGCCTCTAAAATACAACATAAAACAATTAGAGACTCGACCGAGATTTCTCACACTCGATCAAACATTCCTACTTGTTCCTTAGCACCCTAATGATTCCTTCTTGGGATGTTTACCGATCCGGTGCTTTCAGTAGTATGGGTCCAACACTACCTTCCACACCGTATCCGTATCCACACCAAGTCCTCCTACGATACCAATTCACAAGTTCCCTCTCCACCGGGGGAGCATACTCATATCGGAACATAGTGGTGAACCTCTCCCAGGTCACCGCGGTAAGTTCTGCAGGAGTAAAATCCATCATCACAAACTTCCACCAGTCCTTCGCTCCCAGGCGAAGCTGGTTCAGCGCGAACCATTCCCTCAGATGCTCAGGATAGGAACAGGTGTAGAAGCATCCCTCGATGTTGGATCCACCTCATCGCGGCTATCGGATCCTGAGTCCCGTCAAACTCTAGTGTCTTCGTGTTGCTGAATTCTCGGTACAGCAACGAGTCACCCACCTACGGCCTCGCAGCAGCGATAGTCGCAGTGGCTGCAGCAGCAGCCGCCTCAGTCAGAGCCGCATATCGCTCGTTGAATGTCTCAATCAGCGTGGTCTAGATAGACCCAAACATCTCCGGTATCTCAGCTTGGATTGCAACGGCCACCTCCTCATGTATCATCCAACAGATCTCCTCATCACTAGTACCACTGGTCCCACTGCCTCTTGGGTTGTAGCGCGTCCCCACCATGATGCCTCTAAAATACAACATAAAACAATCAGAGACTCGACCGAGATTTCTCACACTCGATCAAACATTCCTACTTGTTCCTTAGCACCCTAAGGATTCCTTCTTGGGATGTTTACCGATCCGGTGCTTTCAGTAGTATGGGTCCAACACTACCTTCCACACCGTATCCGTATCCACACCAAGTCCTCCTACGATACCAATTCACAAGTTCCCTCTCCACCGGGGGAGCATACTCATATCGGAACATAGTGGTGAACCTCTCCCAGGTCACCGCGGTAAGTTCTGCAGGAGTAAAATCCATCATCACAAACTTCCACCAGTCCTTCGCTCCCAGGCGAAGCTGGTTCAGCGCGAACCATTCCCTCAGATGCTCAGGATAGGAACAGGTGTAGAAGCATCCCTCGATGTTGGATCCACCTCATCGCGGCTATCGGATCCTGAGTCCCGTCAAACTCTAGTGTCTTCGTGTTGCTGAATTCTCGGTACAGCAAGGAGTCACCCACCTACGGCCTCGCAGCAGTGATAGTCGCAGTGGCTGCAGCAGCAGCCGCCTCAGTCAGAGCCGCATATCGCTCGTTGAATGTCTCAATCAGCATGGTCTAGATAGACCCAAACATCTCCGGTATCTCAGCTTGGATTGCAACGGCCACCTCCTCATGTATCATCCTACGGATCTCCTCATCACTAGTACCACTGGTCCCACTGCCTCTTGGGTTGTAGCGCGCCCCCACCATGATGCCTCTAAAATACAACATAAAACAATCAGAGACTCGACCGAGATTTCTCACACTCGATCAAACATTCCTACTTGTTCCTTAGCACCCTAAGGATTCCTTCTTGGGATGTTTACCGATCCGGTGCTTTCAGTAGTATGGGTCCAACACTACCTTCCACACCGTATCCGTATCCACACCAAGTCCTCCTACGATACCAATTCACAAGTTCCCTCTCCACCGGGGGAGCATACCCATATCGGAACATAGTGGTGAACCTCTCCCAGGTCACCGCGGTAAGTTCTGCAGGAGTAAAATCCATCATCACAAACTTCCACCAGTCCTTCGCTCCCAGGCGAAGCTGGTTCAGCGCGAACCATTCCCTCAGATGCTCAGGATAGGAACAGGTGTAGAAGCATCCCTCGATGTTGGATCCACCTCATCGCGGCTATCGGATCCTGAGTCCCGTCAAACTCTAGTGTCTTCGTGTTGCTGAATTCTCGGTACAGCAACGAGTCACCCACCTACGGCCTCGCAGCAGCGATAGTCGCAGTGGCTGCAGCAGCAGCCGCCTCAGTCAGAGCCGCATATCGCTCGTTGAATGTCTCAATCAGCGTGGTCTAGATAGACCCAAACATCTCCGGTATCTCAGCTTGGATTGCAACGGCCACCTCCTCATGTATCATCCTACGGATCTCCTCATCACTAGTACCATTGGTCCCACTGCCTCTTGGGTTGTAGCGCGTCCCCACCATGATGCCTCTAAAATACAACATAAAACAATCAGAGACTCGACCGAGATTTCTCACACTCGATCAAACATTCCTACTTGTTCCTTAGCACCCTAAGGATTCCTTCTTGGGATGTTTACCGATCCGGTGCTTTCAGTAGTATGGGTCCAACACTACCTTCCACACCGTATCCGTATCCACACCAAGTCCTCCTATGATACCAATTCACAAGTACTTTATACCCCCTGAATTCAGCCTACTCTCATGCAGACTTCTCACACGCTCCTCTCTGCTACCTACATTCACTCAGAGCAACTCACAACATCATAAACTCCTAGGCTAAGGCATCAAATATCAGGCCACCGTAGTCCTAAAATATGATTTGCCTAGCCTACTCTAGCATGCATACCACATCACATAATATCTCATAACACATAATGTAAGGGTATTTTAGGAAATCACCGTTCGGGCGCTGGCTGGTCGTACACACTCCTCCTTCTTGCTCTTCTCAAAATCTTTTACTCTTTTTTTTTTTAAAAAAATGTTTCTTTTATGAAAGATTTTCTCAAATCCTCAGTTTGATTTCAAATACGCCCGAAGGTGCATCCGAATCCCTCAAACCAAGGCTCTGATACCAACTTTTTTTGGACTTCCAATGTTGCCATTGCCCATAGAAGGTTGGGATATTGATTTATCATACCAATTTGCTCGACCAGTGCGCCAAATCATTTCTAAATCAACAGAAATAAGCAAACAAGTCAAATCAATAAGGATCATTTCGTGGTCCATCATATAGTACCCGCTAACGAACTTACCATACGATTCGGGAAGTGATTGAAGAACCAATTCAACAACCAACTTCCTTGAGACATCGACACCCAACGTCCTTAACCTGTCAATGTGTGACTTCATCTTTAAGACGTGTGCACACACAGACTTTCCATCTTTGTGTTTTATTTCCAATAGGGCTTGAAAAACCTTGAACTTTTCAAGTCTTCGAACACGTAGGTCAGGGAGAATTATTGGAGGGGGTGGAGGAAGTGAAGCATGATTTCCATTTCCACAATCCAATCGTGGAACATCATATTCACGTTGAAAACTTTTTCCAACGGATTCAGGAAGACCATAGTTGTCAGACTTTGACATCTATAAAACGGGAGAAAATTCAAGTTAGTTTATTGAGTCCTTAATAAAACACCCAAATGAGATAATTAAGGCTAGGACCCAACACAATATTCTACAAACTAGAAGAGGGATGTCGTAATCTAATTTGCATAATATTTGAAGGTGGGTAAATGACGATTTGACAATTTCCACCATGAAAAACGAAAAAGAAGGTTAAATTTTAAATGTATTGGAAACTCCTAGATCTTTTGAGATTCATTGAACTTTTCAATGACATGTTTAAATCACGATATGCCCCTCGATTTGTGACTAGGGTGCCAAGGATCATAAAACATGGTGTGAATAACCATGCAAACATACATGGTGCCCCCCAATGTTACAGTCACCTATTCGATGTGCCAGTTAACCACACACGCTCCACCGAACTATGACAAACATCGAGTCACCCTTCGCCACCTTTGCTTAGAACCCAATTAGTGTACCGGTTAACCACACACACTCCACTAATGTCTTAGCAAGGGTACAAAGTGTAGTTTCATGGAATTGCATCATTTCACTTTTGCCTAAAGTAACTAAGATTGGGAATTTTTTTGTAAAACATTTAGTTACTTTAACATTCATTATACTTTTAATGAGAAGAGGGTTTGCCCTATCCTACCCGTTCGGCTAACGACCCTCCACCAATCAAGGAAGCAGTGGGTGAGAGTGGACACCCATTAAACGGCCATTTTATAGGCCATGACCTTATACCCCCTAATAGATTGGCTTCGTGAATGAGGCCTACTAACGGTAAGACTAGCAGTTTAAGTTATACATATATAATATTAGACTTTTAATGTTATATATAGTATAAGGGTGTATTTTACACTTTTAAAATACTAGGTGGTTTAATCTTATAAATTACACTTTTAATTTAATTAAATATAAACCATATCATTATGGATTTATTAACTCTCTTTTAATTATACTTTTAATTAACTTAATAAACCATAAGGGTGTAATTTGAACTTTTCAAAACTAGGGTTTTAGAATTTACAATTTCAAAAATTAAACTTTTAATCAAAAAATTTTAATTCCAAAACTTGAGGGCAAGTTTTGAAACATTTCAAAACATTAGGGTTTAGAATTTAAATATTTCAAATTAAACTTTTGATCAAAAATTTAAATTCCAAAACTTGAGGGCAAGTTTTGAAACTTTTCAAAACTATCTAGATCAAATTACAAATAATTAAACTTAATCAAATAATGGTAATTATCTAAATTTGACCAAATTCAACTTCTTACTAGATAATTCAAAACAAAATTACAAATAATTAATATTTATCTTATAAAACAAGTAATTATCTTAATTTTGACAATTATCTTCTATTTTGGTAAGGATAATCACCAAATATTGATAAAATTTGGATTTTATTAGTGAAAAGCATTTTTGGTAATTATGCCACAGCAAAATAGGTCAAAATCCTGAAATATCCGTTGTCTGACCCCGGGACTCGCCGAGTCAGGGACTGGACTCGCCGAGTCAGCCTGACTCGCCGAGTTCATCAACTGACTCGCCGAGTCAGTCAGGCAGAGGACCAAAAACTTCGATTTCCAGGCAATGAATGATTAAACAAGCATCAAATACATCAAACAAACAACCTGGCTCTGATACCACTGATGGATTTTGAGCACTACATCATTCCTATGGTGTACATGCAAACCCTAAAGCTCTAGATCTAGTTTGTCTAATGAACATGTAATAATCATCCAAAGTCATAAACCCTAGATCCAGCATACAATAATCAATATTATCATAATATAGGGTTTAGATCATACATTTGATTGTTATGTAGCAATAAACAATCTATTCCTTCTTGTAATTGGCTTCTGAAAGCTTAGTGTCACAAGTGTCAAACCTCTGATGGCTCACAAACACCAAGAGCAAGAGGATGACTTAGGAGAGGAGAAGGAGGCACAAAAAACGTCCAAGAAACTCCAAGGAATGCTTAGCCACGTTTTTGGGTTCCCTAGGGGTCTTTATATAGTGAGGCTATTAGGGTTTTGAACTAGGAAACCCTAATCTGACTGCTTAGGCCCTAAGCAACCCATCGACTCCCTCCTTAGAGGCCTTGTACGAGTTCTCATGGGTTTCCCCATAGATTTCGTCCACTACAAACTCTATGGAGTCCATTAGCCCAATATCCAACTATCACACAATTGACAGTTCTAGTCCTCTTTATTTAATTAATGTATTTTAACCACATAATTAATTCTTTATTAATTCTTGACTAATATTAATTAAATAATATGATTTCTCTTTTAATATATTATTCATATAATATATTAATAAATCATAATTAATCTATTTCTCCACAAATCATCCTATCAAGTTGCTTTGGTGAAGGCAACCCAAAAGGACCATGCTCATAATCGGGTCAAGTACATACCAAAATAGTTATGGACTTAGACACGAATCCAACAAAAAAGTGCATCAACCCTGAGTGGAAGAAAACCAGAAGCCATGACGTAGAAGGATTTGGATCTGTTTACATCAACATGCCCTTGGAATTATTATATTGTCTTTGGAAAATAATGTTTATTAAAAAAATTTCAATGACAAAACAATGTATGAGCTAATAAAGGCACCTTACATATTTGAAAAACCTTTGCATCAAACAAGATTTTTTGATCAGACAATTGGTGAATACGAAGATGAAGTGCCTCTATGATAGATTATGCCCTTGTATTTTTATCGAGGTTGCATCTTAATATCCAACACTTGTTGCTCCCCATCAAATAAACTCATTGCCACTTCTCACTATGAATCCTCGAGATGATATCTCAAAGTAAGTGTAGAGACTCTACACATACCTCTAAAAATCCAAGATCTTTCAAACATAGAAATTTCATTAAATAAAGAATGAAAATAGCTACATCATTCCCACTTAATATCATCAATACTCATCAGAACACAACTATTGTCATCATTAATACACTTGACGATTCATGTTCCTGGAGATATGCCCACCAACACAACTAGTTAGGGACACAAATAATAAATACGTATGTCATAATTAAGCAAAATTTATAGAGGAAATAAATCCCTAGGATTTGTGAAACTATATAAGGCATGGAAACTCTTGGACACCTAACTATAATTTATTTTGGTTTCTTTACGGGAAGTGATTTGTACACAACAGTTTTTTGCCATACACAACAATTCATGCATTATATAGTTGTACAATACAACATTTTAAAGCACCAATTGTTGTGTATGGAGAAAAATTGTTGTGTACGGATCAACTCCCTTTCTTTACTACTTCCTATCTCCTTGGTTGCCAAGAATACCTACACACATGGTTACTTTGTTTTTTCATGTTCTTCAAGCTAAGAAGAATTGAATCCTTGCTTTTTTAGGTTTGTTGCTTTGGGGTGCAAGTACGATAGAAGGATTCTCCTTTGTATTTTCTTGATCTTAGAATAAGGTAAACCATACAAACGATTTTTTAGATTAATGTATGTTGCTTAATTATTATGAACATTGATCCAAGGTCCAAGGCTAGATCATGACATCTTTGATTAGATGTATATGTTTTTTTGTTTTTGTTATGTTAAATTTGATTATACATCAGCGCATCCACATCGGTATTGCAAGTGCAAACCTCTTTGAAGGTGACATGGCAAATCCAACTCATCAAGTCCATGCAGATATAGAAAGGCTTTCAAATGCAACAATGGGCCCCATGTTTCATCAACTTGCTATATTAAATTATATTACAATGTTATTCAATTAATTAATTAAAATATTTGTTAAATTAATTTAAGTACCATGGTGATTTTAATTTACTAATTATTGTATTATACAACTTTTGAAAATGCATACTGTTTCGTAATCACTTAAGTAATTGGGCAATTAAAATATTATTATTAGATTATATATTATGTAATTATTTTATTAACTAAATAATAAATTTAAATTTAAAGGGGTACTTTAAGTTTCTAAATGATTATATATATATATATATATATATATATATATATATATATATATAATAGTTTTAGATGTGTTGGTTATTGATATTATAGCACCTGGTTCTTGGTACGTGTTCTTTTTATTAAATCTTTAAATATTTTGCATTTGGTCTTGGACTCGGCGAGTTGAAGGACCAACTTGCCGAGTTTAAGTTGTGGACTCGGCGATTCGAGTCCCGGACTCGGCGAGTAGACCCTGTTTGGACAAAAACCCTAATCCGAGGGTTTGCACCCTATTTAAGCACCTTAACTCGGCCTCCTTAGTCCCATTTGCTCCCAGAAGACCCCCATAGCAAACCCTAGCCGTTATTGAAGCAATCTAAGGCATTTGGAGTGATCTTGGTGCTTTTGTGATCCAAGGAAGGAAGGAAAAGCTTGAAGGATCAAGAGGAGGCTAGAAGGATTCGGTTTTGAGCATCATTTGCAGACTTCAGAAGGTATAAAGTCTATACCTTGCTTGCTCTTTTGATAGATCCCATTTTGTGGAGTTTTAGGGCTTTTCTAAGCCATTTTGGTCACCAACCATGATTGCAAGCATGGTTTGAGGTTGATGTTTCGGATCTAGGTCCTTAGAGGGGTTACAAGGCAGAAAGGAGTGGCTTTTGCACTCAAAGAAGGCCCCATGCATTGTGAGAGCTTGTTTTAGGACCTTTTGAGCTTAAAGTCCCATGCAAGCACGTAAAGGTTGTAACTTTACGTGCTAGATCGATTGTAGAAGCATAGATCTACCTTTTGATTAAGGGTTTTACATCATAAATCAAAGATTTAGTAAGTGAATGTGACCAACTCGACGATTCCGTTCTTGGACTCGGCGAGTCCAAGGTTCTGTCCCATATCAGTTGAGGGTCATAAGGACCCAGTTGAGTGTGGAAAGGTTTTAAGGGGGTCCCAAGGGGTGACCCAACGTTCTGGACTAATCCATTGTTCTGGAAATTCATGGGACTCGGCGAGTGCATGAACAAACTCGGCGAGTCCAAGGCAATCTTCTTAAGGATGAAGATGAACTCGACGAGTTGTTCATACAACTCGGCGAGTCAAGGTCAGGACTTGTGTATCAGTTGATGATGAACTCGACAAGTTGTTCATACAACTCGACGAGTCAGATGAGGATTCAGTCGATGTTCATTTAGAAGGAAAACTCGTTGAGTCATCGCCTAACTTGACGAGTAAAGACGGGTACGAGGTCTAATAGAAGGATAGGGACTCGGCGAGTCAGGTCAACTAGAAGTTGACTTTGACTTTGACTTGGTCAGGGGTAAAATGGTCATTTTACCCTAATAGTAGATGTCAGTTTCTGACTAAGTGTTTTTGTGGGAATTTTAGCCGGAGGATTTCCGGAGCAGCAGCAGCAGCAGTCAGAGGATTCCCGTGCAGTTCAGCAGCTACTACGAGGTGAGTTACCTTCCAGTAGCGGTGGGTCTACGGCCATAATGTCCGCCCACCAGTAGGGATCGTATGCTAGATGTTTGTCTTTGTGATATTCATCTGTGTGGTTACTACCTGATATGTTATATGCTAGCGTGATATGGTATGTGATAGTGATAGAGTTCGGTTGTTAGGACTGAAGGGTAGGTTAGGCACCCCAGATATTCCTAACAGTATGTTATGATATGTTTAGCTGCTAGCATGATATGTTACATGAGATAGAGGTAACAGGAGGGGGAAATTTCCCCGAGATTCGGTTGTTAGGATCGAAGGGTAGGTCGGACACCCAAAATATGTCTGACAATAGTTTATGCTATGATATATGTGGCAGTAGTAGTAGGGGTGAAATAGTCCCCGAGGTTCGGTTGTTAGGACCGGAGGGTAGTCAGCACCCCATAATAGCTCGACTTGGGTAGGTCAGCGCCCCAGAACGGCTTGACACAGGTAGGACGGCACCCCACGTAGGTCGGCACCCCAGAATGGCCGTACGGGTAGGTCGGCACCCCAGAATGGTCATACCGGGTAGGTCGAGCACCTCAAAAATGTTTGGCAGTATGTATGTGATGTGATCGTATGATATGTGGTACGATGGGGGAACTCACTAAGCTTTGTGCTTATAGTTTACAGTTTTGTTTTCAGGTACCTCTTCAGTGAAGGGGAAGGAGCTGGTGCGGTAGCGACACATCATACACACACACATTGGTTTTCCGCATTATGGGATGTTCTGGGATTGTACTCTGACATTATTATTATTTTCATGTTTTGGGTTTTCGAACACGAGATATGTTTTATGAAATGATATGATCGGATGATGTTTTACAAATCACTTAATTTAAATGAAATTTTTGGACGTGAAAATTGGGTCGTTACAGATATTATATTGATGTGGAATGTAATTATAAAAGGTGATGTGACACTGTAGATAGAAAATTGGTATTGCATTGATATGGTTGGTCTCATGATCCAATGCTTAGGTCCCTTTGTCTTGTTGCGTTGGCGTTTTCTAGCATGTAGATACCAATATCTCTTTCTTGTGTGTCTATTTTTTTTATACATCTCTCATAAGAAATAACCTTAGCTATAGTTATAACTTGATAGCCTCCATATTAGCATTCTTATCTTTGTATTTATCCTTACCTCATCCTTCGTCATTTGTATGCTTAAAACTCCTCAAAACAAGTTTGTTTAACCTTAATCTTAGCTTGTACCTCCTTGCTCCACTGCCATGATTATTTATGTCCTTATTGCTAGAGGACATCCTAAGTAGGGATGAGAATTTGGTCCGAAATACCCGAAACGAACCGAAACCCGAACCAAATTAGGCCTGAATAAGTAATTCGATTCAGGTTTCGGGTATCTATATTATGCTTATTCGGTTCGGGTTACCCGAATAAGAGCTTACACGGTTCTAAATACCCGACCCGAATAAGCATTCCTAATCCCCTTTCTCTGATTGACAGAAATCAAAATCACGATTCACACTTCTGTCATCGTCCTTCGTAACAGAAAAAAAAAACCCTACGCTCATCCTCGTCATTTCAAAGTCAACCAATCTTCTCAACTATTTCCAAACTCGAAATCACTTCTACCGATCCATCCTTTTGTTTCAGACTTTCAAAAATCGACTCTTCCTATTACCTCTAAGGATTCAACAATTCCTACATTTTCTAGTCATGGAAAATTGAGTTCCAACTTTAGAAACTCAAGTAAGCAATTAATTCTCATTATGTTAATATATTATATAAATGTTATTTTTTCAATGTATTATTGTGTTGTGTTAGTCTTTGAATGTTTTATGTTGATGTATAAAAGTACATTGTTATTCTATTATTCGGGTTATAAAATCCTAATAAAGTTTATTCGATTTGTTTTGGTTAGGTCCCTAATCATATTGTACATGTTATTTAGGTTATAACCGAATCGAACCCGTATTGATTAATCGGTTCGGTTTTTGGTTCATCTAATTAACCTTATTCGGTTTTGAGTTATTCGGGTTCGGGTCGATTCGGTCCAATTCCGACCCGAATAACATCCTTAATCCTAAGTGTATATTTGGATACCACTCTAAGGAATCAAGTCATGCTATTACATAAACTATATACATCCCTAGCAAGAGATCTCCAAAAATGGATATAAAAAAAATACTAGATATTCATAACACAGGAAACTTATTAAAAAAGGATCCTATTAAATATACGCCTTATGATTTATATATATATTATTTACATAGCGTTTAAGTCTAATATAATATGTAATATTTCAATATATATGAAAGGGCAATTAGTATAATACAGTAGCTATGATAAAAGTATATTTTTATCGATTATTTAAAAAAAAACTGAATTATATGTACACAGTATTTTTTTAGCCATAAACAATAATTTATGTTTTAAATGGTTATACTATAAAGTTATATAAAATATAAATTGTATAAAAATTACTTTTTAAAAATGTCTTTAAAAAAACTTAATATTATTAGAGATAAATGATAAATATTTAAAATTGTACCAAATGTTGTACAAGTACTTTTAAAATGATTCATTAATAATAGAGTGCAAGTACGACATAAATGACATCCAACCTTCATACTTTATTCAAATATTTTATTTATTTTATGTTAATCATGGTTATAAAAAGATTATTCCTTTGAACATGGATAAACGAGTGTGGTCCCACATCCAACGTCATACCTGACGATTTTTGTTTTTATTTAATATTTAACTTCAACTAATAAAAAAAAGAAAGAGAATGCCATTCTCATGGTTAATTTTCATATTGTTTTCTCGAATGATATTATTAAATTAATAATAAAGTAATAATTAATACAAACATTTAGAGCGGAGTAAAGCTGATTACTGTTACCTTTTTTAGCTCTTTTCCAATATAAAAAAAATTAGATATTCCATATTTATATATTACTAAAGTTACTTTTCAAATAAAAAGTTGATTACGATATTAGGTATTATTTGGTAAAAATAAGAAAGATGTTTAGAGCCTTAGATCTTGTCCTTAACGGTTGTAAGATAGTCGATTTGAAACACTTGTTTAGAACTAGGGGTGGCAAATCGGACAATCGTGTCGTATTTTTGTCTGACGCGACACAATAATATTTTATGTAACACGAAAATGACACTACACGATATCGTGTTTTTTTAATTAACACAAAAACAAACCAATTACAGAACGACAAACATGACACAATGCGACGAAGATAACATAAAATAACAATTAGTTTATTTAATTAATAATTGATCATCACAATAAACATAAAAAACACGGCAAAAAAATGTTAAATCGTGTCAATTTTGTGTCAAACTATGAACACATACGTCGTGTTTTTTACATTTGACATGAACACTACACAAACACGAATTCGAATTTTAGTTTCATCTCAATTTCGTTTCGTGTAGTGTAGTTTTGTTGTGTGGTATCATCAATTACCACTCTATTTAGAGCCTTATATATTGTCCTTAACAGATATAAGATAGTTGACTTGAAATTTGAGGAATATAATACCATTTGATGTTATGATTTTTAGGGCCTTTCTCTTGATTTTGAAGGGCATATGTGAATATTAAAAAGAATGAATTACTGAAATCGTCCCTGTGGTTTGGTCAAAACTGCACGTTTGGTCCTTAAATTTTTTTTTGCACTCGAATCGTCCCTATGGTTTGATTTTATTGCGTTTTTCGTCCATGTGGTTTGATTTTGTTGCATCTTTCGTCCCTTACATACATAAAGTTAGGGACCAAACATGCAATTTTTACCAAACCATATGGACGAAAAACGCAACAAAATCAAACCATAGGGACGATCCGAGTGCAAAAAAAAAAGTTAGGGACCAAACGTATAATTTTGACCAAACCATATGGACGATTTCAGTAATTTACTCTATTAAAAACAACTTCTAGAATCTTGGATTATAAACATATTACATATAGAGATAGATTAGCGACATATGACAAAGTAGCGATGGATTAAAAGTCTCTTGGTTAAAACTTAAAACACTAATAACTAAAAATAAATGAATTTTATGTTTTTAGACAAAGTAAAATAAAAGAATCTAGTTTTTGACGAAAAAAGTATATTTACCGCCTTAGGTTAAAACTTAAAATCAATTTCGAATTTCAAAACAAGAAAAAGGAATCTAAATAATAGTATAAAAAGAAACAAAAGGAATATCGATTATCTTCTAGAGAAGAATTTGAAGGCACTCTATGCTTTTTTGTTTCAATCTTCTAGAATAATCTTAGATGGTCAATATCTTTGTATTTGTGCAATATCCGTTGCAAAATCACCACAATTCATGTTCATGCATGTCGGACTCTTCTATTGACCATCGAATCCGACTCATTCATCTTGTGATTATTTATTTAATAACAAAATAGGTTTTGGTCAAATTGCATTTAATGACACGAGCAAGTATAGGATTTGAAGTTATACATGTTTTTAAAAGATTTTCTTTCTTTTTTAATTATTTTTAATTATTTGATTTAATTCATATCTTTTTGCAAACGAAGCATTAATCTTTGATGCATGTGATTCTCAGTAAATTTATATATAATTAGGTTATAACCCGTGAAAACCACGGTTGGTATGTTTACAATTATTATATAAAAATGATATTTAAAACCAAGTCATGTTGAAAAAGCATACGGTTACATGGATTTTGTAGATTACTAAATCCACAAAAATAGTGTAAAATGTTAATGAAAAACTCTTAACTTGTGTTATGTTACCAGAATTCTATTGGACTGAATAGTATTAGCATGATCTTTAGTTAGTGATACAAGTAGTGGCTATCCAGGCATAAAGCTCATGCTGGAAAATCATATTAGAATTTAAATCAACTCGCAGAAGTATTGAAAGAAAACCGATGTTTATGGTAGAAAATACAAATTTATGTTTATCTCGCATACTTGTTTAAAATTGTAGATATATTGTAAGTGTCAAGTAAAGAAAAAAGTTGAAAGTTGTATTTTATAGATCACTATTGAGCAATAAATATACAGAGAATTAGTGGATCGCTTAGGGGCTTGAAACGCACATTTAATGTAGAAAATACCATTTTTATACATTTAAGATATTGTATAAAGAAACTTACATCAAAAAGCCACCAACTCCGGCACCATTACTGCAACACTTGTTGTTGGGGTGCAAGAAATGAAAGAAGTCGAGAACTATGTTTTTATAAATGGATAAAATGTTAGAAATAACAACATACTTTTATTGTGATGTTAATTATAACATCATACTTTAATTTCTTCATATTAGAACATTGTACTTTGAGAATGCTACCCACTTGAAAGTACAATATTACAATTGAATGAAATGAAAGTTAGATATTATAAACCTAATAATTGAGTTGGATTTTTCAAAGTACAATGCCTTAAAAAGAACAAACAGTAAATTACATGAATGGTCCCTTTGGTTTGGGGTAGTCCTGTGTTTAGCCCCTAACTATTTTTTTAAACTCAGATGGTCCTTGATTTGGTTTTGTTGTATTTTTTATCCCTACTAATATTAAAAAGACTATTTTACCCTTTATATTACTTTTTGCAACTTTTTTTACTATTTATGTTAATAAGTGAAACCTCTAGTCATCGCCTCCACAAATGTTATTCATATTAATGAAAGTGCCACTTGTTTCAAATAACTAAAAGTTCAAAATCAAATAAAAATTTACCTTCAAAATTCACTACTTCCTCAGGATGAAAAATACTAATTAAACTCTAATGCAACCTAACATATATATATATATATATATATATATATATATATATATATATATATATATATATATATATTAGAAAGCATGATTATTCAGGAATAAAAATGTAATCCTTACAAACTCGTTGAAAGAATTTCTCGGCATCAAATATTTTGTAATTGATTTTCATCAAAATCTGCCAGCTTTTTATAGAAAAAACTATTGAAGAAATTGACTCTTTCTTCAACAGGTTTAATCTTCTTCAAATATTTGCCATTAAATCAAACTTTGTCATTTAACTTGTTCTAAATCTATTATATTTTATAATCCAATTAATGATGAATTACATATATAGTTAAAAGTATTAAAAAACACTTAACTCAATTTTACAAGTCAACAATATAATTGATTCACTTTTCTGGATGCAGCAGCTGCAAGTCTCTTTTAGATATAGAAATAAAATCACAATCCCCTATGTAATATCTTCAAACATTCATATGATCTGTAAACCAATTAAGCTAAATGTCACGAAAGAGATTAGAAACCAATTATAATCTTACATAGAAAGGACTCACTCAAGATCAACATCCAATGTTTCCTTATATTGCCCATCAAAATATTTAATAAGCTCTTGCAAAGGGTCACAAACATTTAAATTCACCTTCAAAATGCATGTTAGAATGTTTGGATTTGTACCATGGATTATAGCATTCCTGCTAAAAGAGACTATTAGTTCATTGTTTCTGACCAATACATCTCCACTGATAAATCATATCCAAAACAGTAAAAATCAAATCAAATGAAAAACATGGTGAAATATTGAAATTAGAAACCAGACATTAGAATAAGATGTATCAACCGGTTGGGTAAAAACCCTTCTCTGTTGACCTCCTAAATCCACTTTTCGACTAAAATAATCAATACGATCTAGGAAGAAATTGGATGAGGGATGCGCTTTAAGCGAACAAAAACTGTAACATAAGTTATATTGGGGCTCACCGATGAAATCAACACATCTGTTTCTCCGGTGGTTAAAGTAATATTGAAAATCATGTTGCTTTCACTGGCGGTATTTAGATATAGATTTAGGTTGGAGTGGTGATTCACCATCTTCAAGAAGATGAAAAACAAAAGATTATGAGAGAGCCCTGAAAACCATACCATAACTTCCTTCTCTGATTAGTAAAACCTAGAAATGTAAAGCCCAATAAACAAATCAAGAAAACCGAAGAGAGGAAGAGATAGAGGAAGAAACTACCCTGCTTTCGTTTAAAAGCAAAAGTTGTACATGGTGATTGAATTAGGGTTTCCAAGAGAGACAAAGATAGAACTGAATAAACAGAGTAATGTGCAGGGATTTAGTCTGATTTGAAATACAACGACGTGAGTTTAATATTTCATCGTAGAACCTTAATTGCATTGCATATGTAATTGTAATCCATGTGATTCCATAGATATATGAATATAAAACGTATTCAATTTTGAATTTTAAATAATTATTCTCGCTGATTTTATGGGATTTGCAGTCATAGCCAACAGATTAAAGTCCAGAAAACAAAAAAAGAGGTAGAGATGGCTGATTTTTAGGCTTCTAGATGGAAAGTTTTAAAATGAAAAGTAGTTTTTGGAATGAGCAGGAAAATGAAAACTCTATGCATAGAATAATGTCGTGTGACAAAATAAGGTGTAGAAAGCATGACATGTGGCTCTTTAGAGAGTCTTTTATTAGAAAGTGAGATGTGATTAATTAACACATGAATATGAATAAATTTATTGGTGTATAATCAAAATGTTAAAATAATAAAATAAACTTACAAGTAAATTAAGTTTACTCCATTCAAATGCGAAAATTTAAACAATTATTTGAATTCACCTATAAATTCAATATTATTATATACTTATATTAACGATCATTCACATAGTTATTTATTATTCATATTCATCATTTACATAAGATTAACAATCATGTAGATTAAGATAGTTAGACATTGTATGATACCTTTATATGTTAGTCGTCCACATTGAATGTTAGACTTCCAAAATTTTATATGTTAACAAGTAGTTAGTGAGTGTGTTGGAGATATGTTTTTTTTTCTTTTCTGAAAACAGCAGAATGTTATTAAAAACTAGCGAGAAACTAAGAAAACATTACAAAGTAATACAAGCTATATTATGAACAAACATCCAAGTAGTCCACAAGATCTTAGCTTTTTTACATCTATTAGAAACCCAGAAATAAGACATGCTAATAATATCATCAAATAAAGAAGATAACTTGGGTAACGCCGATCCAAAAACGAAATTATTCCGAACCCTCCATAAAGACCAGAGAATAGTAATGACCACCGTGTCAAAGGCCTTACGAACTGAGATGGAACCCACAATGAATTCGCCCAAGTGATAAAACTCAAGACTGTAAGATCTCCCGGAAGATCGATACTCTACCAATTAGTGATTCACACCCAAATATCCTTAAGCATCGGGCAATTGATGAAGATATGGAAAATACTCTGCAATTAAGAATGACAAACTGGGCATACAAACGAGTCAATCTCCAATCCTCTAGTCGAAAGGCTTTCTCTTGTCGGGATTATCCCTAACATGATTCTCCATAACAAGACATTAAGTTTTATAAGAACCCAAGAATTTCAACGTGTAGCTAAATTCCCACACATCAGATACCCAACATCAATAAAAGAACGAGTCGGGGACACTGTAAACTCATACGAAGGCTCCAAGGACCAACCAAGCCTATCATGAGAAGGAGACAAACTAACCAAATTAATAATAGACAGAAGATGATTCCATTGCGTCTCTTTCAAGCCTCCTCT
The DNA here is from genome assembly GCF_051521515.1 of Lactuca serriola. NCBI lineage: Eukaryota > Viridiplantae > Streptophyta > Magnoliopsida > Asterales > Asteraceae > Lactuca > Lactuca serriola. The sequence goes on from NC_136415.1 coordinate 52,940,613, forward strand.
AAGTAATCTGCGAAGGGAGGAAGTAAAAACATCTACATCTAATCTGTGAACCAAGAGCAAATATACGATGCAAGGTAGAAGCTAAAGGATTGTCACCCGACCAAACATATAACCAAAACCGAAACGTCTTCCCATCACGGACTCGAGTAGGGTGTAGAGTCATCAAGTCCAATCCTCTAGCCGTTAATTGATCCACCACCTTAAGAACTCCAACCCAAGTCAAAAAAAGAAGAAGAAATTGAAGCCCTAGCAAGAACGGAAGTAAGACCATGAATATAATTAACCACCTTCACCCATAAAGACTCCAAACAATGAAAATAACGTCATCTCCATTTAAAAACCAGAGGAGGATTCAAAGCAAACAAGCTACCTCCCAACCCACCTTCTTCTTTACTAGTCATAACTTTATCCCATCTAACCTAATGCAATTTTCTATCCCCCGGATCATTTCCCCCAAAAAAAGCTCTCAACGATTCAAGTAATTCTATAACCACCATAGGGACTGGAAAAATGGACATACATTAATTCCCAATACTTCCCAACGCCGCCTTGAACAAAGTGAGTCTACCCTCAATCGACAACATCTTATCTTTCCAAGAAGAGAGCTTAGATTTGAACCTCTCAAAAACCAAAGACCACACATCAATTTTGGACATATTTTGTCCTGTGAACTGACCCAATGGAATAAAAGGTAGCCGAATGGAAGCACAACCAATCATGGTAGCTGCAACATCAACTCGGTGATTTAGAACACCAACACCAATCAACTTACACTTTGCAAGATTGATACGCAAACTAGAGGTCAGGAAGAAACATCTAAGAATACGAAGAATCTTTCTAACATTCTCCAAATTCCAATCACAAAGAAAAACCACATCATCCACATAAAATAGGTGAGAAATAAGAACATGATCGGATCCAATAGGAAAACCTGAAAAGACCCTATTCTATTCAGCATGGAGCATAGCAACATAAAGACCTTAAATAACAAGAATAAACAAGAAAAGGGAAAGAGGATCCCCCAGATGAAGCCTACTATGGATATCAAACTCATTAGTGGGATGAATCCAACTACACCACTTACTCCCAAAACCCATAATACCCATAATTTCCAACAAATAATTCCACAACACGGAGTCATAAGCCTTTTCAAAGTCTACTTTGAAAATCATAAGGTGTTTCCTTTTCTCCTTTTCCCATGCCACTACTTTATTTAAAATAATAGGATCATCAAGAATTTGACAATTCTTGATAAAAGATAACTGCTCCCTACTAACCAAACAACTAATTAATAACCGCAGACAATCTATTATCAAGAATCTTTCCAATAATCTCATATTGACATCCAATGAGACTAATAGGTCGAAAATCCTTTATAGACTTAGGATTTAAAGTTTTTTGGATAATTGTAAACAACGAAGCATTACACCCCTTCAGAATCTTTGGATCTTCGAAAAAACTTTTAACAAAAGAAGCCATATCATCTTCAATAATTTCCCAAAACCGACGAATAAAAGAAAAAGTAAATCCATCCGGACCCGTGGCCTTCTCACCCCTACTATCCCACACAACCTTCTTGATTTCCTTCAGAGTAAAAGGATTCACAATGAAGTCTCTGAGACTCCGAAAGCGTTTTGTAAGGACTAGGGGAAATACTAGGTCGCTTGCCCCTTGTCTTATAAATAATTGTTGATAATAATTCTTGAATTCAAGTTTAACTAAAATTGGATCATCAATCCAATTATCGTCCACCATGATCCCTCGAATGGCTAATTGTCTTTTTTTTTATTAAGAATACCATGGAAATACTTGGAATTCTCATCACCTTCAATACCCCATTTGTAACTCTTGAATCCTGGTAAGTTTCTTCTTTGCCCTTGTTGTTGTTTATATTGCATTATTGGTCCTTGAGTTGTACGCGGGGCATACCACATGGTAGGCTTAGCGTACAAGCTGTAAAGCGAGTACGCGGGGCGTACCACATGGTACGCTTAGTATACTCATACGAGGCGGGATCGGGACTCCGGACACGTACGTTGGGCGTACATCCTTGTACGTGGGGTGATATGTGCATATTTAGTGTGTATTTAGTATAGTTTTTTATTCATATATTAGCTAAATTATCGCATATTATGGACAAAAGGTACTTAAAAGTGTTAAATTATGTTTTTCAGTCCAAAGATGAAGCTCGGAAGCAAAAGGAAGCAAGAGAAGCGGTTAGGAGCTCGAGAGTGGAATGAAGAAGGAAAAACACTAAAAAAAGCTTCTACTCGTCGAGTCAGATAGCTACTCGACGAGTCCGGTCGAGGAATCAGAAGGATAATGACTCGGGATCCCAGATAGTTATCGCAATACGGGGAATGTGATAGGGACTCGACGAGTCACCACTTGACTCGACGAGTCAGATCGCTTATTTAAAGATAATTCCACAGATCGAGAGATAGGAGTTCTGGGACGATTCAGAGAGGTTTTGCTGCGATTGAGAAGCCAGAGGACCCTTAGAGATCGTCAAAGCGAGCTAGAGTTCAATTCCGAAGGAGCATTGAGGCAAAATTTATCATACTTCTTAAATCTTTGTGTTTAGTTACTATGTTTGAACATTTAGATTCTGTTTGTTTGCTGAATTTTATTTCAATGATGAGCTAAACCCTTTAAACTTCTATTTGGGGATACGAAATTGGTAGTATGGTTTGATTCTTGGTAGGATTAATTCTATGTTGGTTAATTTAGTTATTTTAGCTTGCTAAAGAACCTTGTGTGTGAATGATAATTGATTTTCTGTTAATAGGGAGATAATTAATTAGCATGAACATCTATTAGTTATCAATCTCATATGCTTAGTGAACACTTTTTGTCATATGTCTAGTGTAGTGAACATGAAACTAGGATTAATAAGAAAATCAAGTAAATTTATGTGCAAGCTTGTGAGATGACCATTAAACAAGAAGTTAATTAAAAGGATAAATTAATTAGCTATTGCAAGTCTAACTTAACCCGAATATTATATCTAGTAAATTTAATTGAAATAGACAACTGGCCATTGTTTAAATTGATTTATTTGCTAAGGATTAATGAAGTGAATACGGAACTAATTAATTGAATCGGTAACTAGCAAAAGAATTAATCCATTGCACTTTTACCTTGAAATCAACCATAGGATCAATTAAGTTGAACTAAACAGAAGTACTTCTCCGTTATTGAATCTAGTCAAAGTCTTTATTTTCTAGCTTAAATTAGTAATAATTAGTAAGTTTCTAGTCTTGTAAAACTAGAGAACAACCCCTGCTTTTTAATTAACTTAGATTAAATTAGTTTTTAGTTTAATTTGCCGTTCCCTATGTTCGATACCCTGCTTATTTAGCTATACCACAATTGATAGGTTCACTGCCTTTTGTGTGTTATTTGATAATTAAAAGTAGGTTTAAAACTAGTTGAATTTACACACATCATGGGGCGTATGTGAAAGATGTTGAAACCCTAATTTAGGGTGTTGTACCCTATATAAAGGCCTTAAGACCTCATAGGTGGCCTCCTTACCAGCCTCTATTCCCACAAAACCCTAAATTCGATCCTTAAGTCTCTTGGCGGTGTTCTTGAGCTAATAGAAATTCTTGGTGCTAATTTTTGGTCTTTGTGAAGGAAGTGGTGAACCATGAAGTTGTCTTTCTTGGTGGAAAGGCCTTAGATCCATAATCATCTCCTCTTGTGCAAGCTTTCAAAGGTATCAAGTTTGAACCTTGACTTGTGAATGTCTAAATCTCTTCATTTGGTGCTTTGTTATGCTTTTGGTCCCTTTTTGGGTTGATAAGAGAGTGAAATCGTTTTAAGGGCTTGTTATTCCAGATTTGAGTTTGTATTGGACTCATTGAGCATAAAGGTGCAACCTTTATGAGTTATTTGGTCACATGCATGCATTAAGTCACTTACTAAGTCCCTTTTAAGCTTAAGAGCTTCATTTAGACATGCATGAACGTAAAGTTGGCAAATTTACGTGGTTTTCCAGCTCAAGGAAGTCAAATATCTGTTTTGGGGTTATGTCTTAAAGGATTAAGGACTAAAATGAAGTTTTGGCTGAATGGGTGAGTACGATGGGCGTACAAGCAGGTACGCTTAGCGTACAATCCCTCAAGCGAGTACGATGTGCGTACGTGCTGAGTACGCCCCTGCGTACTCTGTCAGGTCGGATTCATATATTTGGGCTTGTCTTTGGGCCTAGTAGCTTGTGGACTTGTTGGGCCACCTGAAAATAAGATTTTGGAGAATAGAAAAATTATTGGGCCTTAAGGTAAGGCTCACGTAGGTATTTGGGCCCAATTTGGAAAATTGCGCCATAATTGGGCCTTACTTGATTATTGGGCTTTTAGGCCTTTTAGGTTGTGAGTTTGGGCCATAGTCTTGGACCAAGATAGGGTAGGGGTAAAATGGTATTTTTACCCTATGTATGGATTATGGTTACGGTTTGGAACCTAATTAATTGGGTGTTATTTAGATTGTTTAGCTCGCGGATTCGTTAGACCAGCAGTCAGGGATTTTACAGTGAGATTCAGTAGTCGATGTGAGTTTCCTCATAATGTTTAGCGGGTCAAAGGCACTAATGCCGACCCATGATCTGTTTTGTTAGATTACTCGTTGTCTGTGTGACACTAGTATGTGTATGCGTTAGTATGTTACTGGGCGGGACCGATGAATATCTAGTATGCTATTATTTGTTTTTAGATATGAATTGTATGTGGCCGGGGCCTGTTATGCGAGTTAGGGTGGGACCCGTTACACTATTTGGGCGGGGCTCGTTATATGTTGTATGTTGGGTATGTTGTATCTTGGGGAACTCACTAAGATTTGTGCTTACAATTTTCAGTTCATGTTCCAGGTACTTCCAGTTCCAAGGGGAATATTTTGGGATGACTGCATCGCACACACCACATGGTTTCCGCCTTAGAGATATTATTCTGATTTGATATGATGTTTGCTACACTTATTTCCTTTTGAGTTGTATGGAATATGTATTGGAATATTGTTTTATTAAATTAAAAATGAAAATTTTGGATCATATTTTGGGATATTGGACCTTAGCTTTTTGAGCTAAATCCAAATTATGTAAATGATCAAAATCCCGTAACTCCTTAATTGCTTTAAGCCAAGTGATACAATAAGTTATAAACATTCTAAATGTTACATGAGCATATTAGGTTGCACAAAAAATACAATCTTAGTTTAAATCGGCAATGACTGATTAAATTGAAAGACCAGTTTATTATTGATTATCATATGTGTAACGTCCCAAAAACCATAGAAAAAAATTTTCAATTAAAAAAATAATAATAAAAGTTATTTTCATAAAATCGTCATCACCAAATCATTTGTTTCACAACACAACACTAAAAATTAGAGTATCATAACAAAACATCTCTCATAAATCATGAAGATAGTTGGATGATGTGTACAGTCATGACTTCGCCTTTCCACAATCCTCGGAAGTACCCAAAACATTAAAATCCACAACTGTAAGCGAAAGCTTAGTGAGTTCCTCAAAATATCTCACACAACAATACACATATAATGCATATACACACAAGTCCTACAACACGAGGTTGGACCTTTAGCATAAAGTTGGATCCCCCCTTGAGCCTTCAACATAAAGCTAGACCGCTCCCTTGGGCCTTCAGCATAAAGTTGGACTGCCCAGGTATTTTGGACTTCAGCACATAGTTAGACTACCCTCAACCCATCCACAATATGTCGACATATGCATATAACAACAAGCAAACAAGCACGAGTAATTATAACAAATCTACATCTTTATCAGAAACCCTACAACATACCAAACATCCCATCATATAAAGGATCCATACTGTAGTACAAAGTATATTGAGAAACTTACATCACAGTAGTAGCAGAAAGCCCTACAGCTCGTCACACATAAAAACAGGTACAATAACCACCTACCCATTTTATTAAAGGTCAATTCTCATCCTAAGGCATGAAACCCTAAAGTTTGACCTAAAGTTAAACTTAGCCAAAATTCAACGGTCAAAGTCAACTTTACACTACTGCGACGAGGCCAACCCATGGTTACGTCGTGGTGGCGAGACAACAAAACAGTCGCGATATTTTTGCCCACCACGTCGTGGCCAGCCCTTGGCCACACTGTGGTCTCTAGAAAAACTCTATTCTTCTCATTAAGTCCTTAGTTTGTTAAGATCAAGCCTCAAACTCTCCAGAAGGCTTTACCACTCGAAAATGAACCATAAAAATCATAACTTTATGGACATGCATGTCTAATGCATGTTACACACCTACTTAGGTCAAAAGATGATAAAATGAGGTCAAATCCCATACATGGAATCAATACAAGATAGAAATCTAGATCTGAAACATATGTTGTCCTTGGGACCTCAAGGAATGATAAAGTTGCAACCTTTATCATAGCCACTCGTTCAAAGTTTCACAATAAATAAGAAACTAACTCATTTTCCTAGATCTAACATGGATGAACAAAAAATGTGAGAACTTGGAGATTACCAAAGTCCAGAAGGAGATCAAGATGTTGGACTTGACTTTTTTGAGAGATCATGCACCAAAAAAAGTTCCTCTTTCTTCTTCTAACACATAATCAACAAGAGAATAAGCTCAAAAGTCTCAAGAAGAGGCTAGGGTTTTATTATTAGATTTTAGAGGCAATGGAGGTTGAGGGTGGGAGAAACCCTAGTCATCACTTCCTTTAAATAGGGCCCAAAGCCCAAGATCTAGGGTTTTGAGCACCACCCGCCACCACATCATAGCCCAATCTCCATCACACCCTGATGACGGGAAAATCTCCAAAATTAAATTGTTGCAAAGCATCAAACTCTTACATGGGAATCTGATGTTACAACATGCATGCCAAAACCATGAATCTTGTGAGGCCACCACTTCTAGTACCATTGTTAGATACTCATGATCACCCCTCGTGTATTGGCCTCTTAATTTCGTTGGACAATTCCTCCAATTCCAATATGTGCAGTTAATGCTACCAAACATTCCAGGGAATCCATGTTTGGCTTTGTGTGTTTCGTACAAAAGTTGAATGTTATTGGATGTTGAACATAGATATTTGTTGTTATACATTTGGATAAAACCATAGAAGAAGTTTTGAAGACTTTCACTTGAAATTCTTTATGACATAGCTCATCTAACGAGCCGAGGTGCTTCCGTATGCTATTTGACGTACTGTTGATGTGCATTTTCGAAGTGCACTAAAACTTCTTTGTTTACTTGCGTCCCATGATATTTGAAAATATGGATAATTCCTTTCTGAGTCATTGATAATATACATAAAAAACATTTGCTCGTACGGAACTTTCTACGAAATTTCTTGTTCGCAAAAGTTGAATCACCAGCAAAGTAATGACGAGTTAGTAATTGTTCAACCTCTATACTATCTATGTGGATTGTGTTTCTTTTATGAATGTTGCTTGAATTGGAATTATTCTAAAACAGAACCTGTGTAGTATGAGATAATACAGCTAACAAATTAATGTTGTTAGGTTCATCTTGGATGAAGATGAACCGTCTGCGATACTTTACATTATTATTTTCCGGATGTTTGAATCATTTTGTTGAAAAATGTTGAAATTGAATTGGGATAGAATGAGATGGAATTAGATCGAGATTTGATGATTTTATATATAGGTTAAAAAATATTTCTATTCACTTTGCTAAGTCAAATGGTCAAAGAGTGGGGAAGCACAAAAGCATGCAACAACCACAACATTTATATGATTCAACAAACCGTTTGAGTCTTTGTTTGCGGTACCAATGCTCCGACGAAATCGTCCCACCGACAGTACCACCAGCCCAAACTCCTCAACCCCCCACCACTCTGTGCCCCCTAAATGTGGTCACAAGTTAAAACATTGGAAGTTTCAATCGGGAGATGACCATGAGAAAGATGCACAACACATCTTTAAAATGGTCACTTAGTATCATCACTAAAGACGAACCTATCTCTCAAACATCGCAATATCAAAAAGCCGCGATGAATAGTAGAAAACTCAGGTGTTTACTAAAAGAGAGTGTTAAATACGAACACTAAAATGTACTTTTATATTTATGCATTATTTTTCCATTAAAGCACAATAGTTACCATATTTATTTATTTATTTAATGTTTTTATTTAAGTTTTTCTATTTAATTTGTTAATTACGTACGTTTGTTTAATAACATATTTATGATGAGAAAGAGATTGATACAAATTTTCTCACTTTAACATATATCCCTACTTGAACATTTAAGTATTTAATAATTTAATTCCCTTATATAAATTAATACTTCATCAACAAAATAAAATTGTGAGTACTATTGATCTCGTGGTGCTAGAATTTAAATATAAAGGGTATATTTGAGTGGTTTAAAAATAATAATTTGAAATATTAGTTTTTACTTGCTAAACTTAAAACCATGAGGGATGATATACAATATACAATATACAATATTTTTTAAACATACACAACAAATTATGTTTTATACACTTACAATATAATCATCTAAAATATAAATTATTATATATGGTTAAAAAATGTTATGACTACTAAACAACATAACAGCTTGAAATAACAAAAAAAAAACTAATTTATAAGATAATTATATCACACATATAACATTAATCGAATTAATTTAAAGAACAACACACATCAACAAAACCTTTAGGACAAGAAAAACACGTATGTTAGAACTTTGAAAGCGAAAATAACTGCTATTGAATTCTTTGTTTTGTTTACTAGAAAAAAGCCAAAATGGTATCACTTGAACCACAAGATCAAATCGTGATTTACAAGTCGTTGATGAAGTTGACTCATTCTTATTGACTTGGCTCACAAACACCAATACAAAAATAGTTCCCTCAATCCATGATTTTACACGTATATACATTTTTAAATCATACAAGACTCCATTTTAAAAACAAAGTTGGACCCTGTAAACTTACCGATATCACCATTAAGCCGAATTTAGGATCGGTGTACTAGTGTTTATTTTTTAAATAGTTTTATTAGTTTTAGTAGTTCTTTTATATTACTTACGACCAAAACTTTTTCATTTACTAGTTTTTCACAAATATACAAAATATTTTGTTTTTCATGAACAATTTTTTCAAGACTCGATTTTGGGCCAGTTACAACGGGCCATAGTCTTCGATTCTGGGCTTGACCTGAGTGTGATTGGTTTTTTAAACCGATTTGGAACTTGATTTTGTGCAACTCTAATCATATATCATGTTAGCTTTTAATAATATTTTTATTTGATCTAAATGTGTGTAAAATAGTCTTCGAATTAATTAATCTGTCATAGGTCAGACCCTTCAGTTTTGTTAACATGTAAAACAAACATAAATGCAACAATTATTTTTTACCATACAACTTTTTTTTGTTCATTCAGTATAGGTTTTTCGAAACGTAATTACTTTGTGTAGCCTGTTCTTTCAAAGGCTAGATTTAAAACATGGGCTAGTTTTTTTTATGACCAATTATAGTCTTTAATCTAATTCCATCTACGAAAAATCGAACTCTAAGAAAATATTATTTGTAGAGTTAGAGGTAATAATTATGAGCACATAATATAAGTGTTTTACGCATCTAGAAATCAGATTTACTTTATTGTATATAAAAAGCAATCTAGAGCAACAAAAGAAAAGTCAAGAAATATTTAATTTGTTTTTACAATTGTGACCACTGAACACTAGGTAGAACTTACACAGCTTTTGGTCCAACACACCGTCAATTTGGAATCTCATTCTGGGCCATAGCCTGGTTTTTGGAGCCCATTGTTATTTACTGTAAATTCTCGTTGAACAACGAGACAAGTTGTTTTTTTTAACAGCAAACTTCCAAAACAGTAGAGCAAAAAGATTACAAAATTACAAGGACAAAGTAACAAAGAATTCCAAATAACTCCGGATTTGGAATTTCGATTTTTAAGTCAAAAAAATAAAAAATTAAAAAAATTAAACGCAATGGAATCAAACAAAGAGCTCTTCCTAATATTGTCCCCATAAAAATTGTATGAGAACAATATCAAATAAACCCTACGCGTATGTTGAAGATATTTCGGATATCATGAAACAGTATGTTGAAATGGGAAGGTTGCTTGGTTACGATAGGGAGGGTAACAAAGATAAGGTGAAACAAATTTTGGCTAGTATTGGTGTGATTCAAGTTGTTTAATAAATTGCATGTTGTTGAATATATGTAGCACATGTTCTTGTCATAAGAGGAATTGGGTGAAGTCTTTGTGTGTTCAAAATGGTGTGTCGTTTTTGGGGTTACAAGAAACTAGAATGACTCAGTTGGATATCTTCAAAGTTAGAAGTATATGGGGGAATTGTAATTTTGATTTTGCTTTTAGTAGTGCTCGTGGGAGATCCGGGGGTATTTTATCAATTTGGGATCCTTATGTGTTTCAAAAAAATAGCATCGTTTGTACCAGCAATGTTGTTATTGTTTGAGGTTTCTTGGTGCCATTTAATATGGAATGTTGTATGGTGAATGTTTATGCTCCTCAAGATGTCATAGAGAAACGATTGATGTGGAATTATATTTCTTCTTTTATTACCATATATGGGGGTAATTATGTTATTTTTGGTGATTTTAATGTGGTTAGGAGTGTTGAGAAGAGGTTTGGATCCGTTTTTTGTTCTTCTTCTGCTGCTGGTGATTTTAATGATTTTATAAATGATTTGGGGGTGTGGATGTGCCTATGATTAGGAAGAAATTTATTAGGGTTGAATTTTCTAATGTCAAGTTTAGTAAGTTAGATCGATTTTTGGTGTCCGAGGGTATTTATGATCAGTTTCATGGTTTACAGGTGGCAGTGTTGGATCAGTTGTGGTCTGATCATTGTCCTATTTTGCTACATGAAGTTAAGGTTGCTTATGGTCCTCCTCTTTTAGATTCTTCAGTTCGTGGATGTTGTTGGATGGTTTTGATGAGATGATTCGAGCAAGTGCTTCAGAGTTTGTGGTGAATCAAAGTTGGAGTAAATTTGTTGTGTTAAAAAATAAGCTTAAGTTTACTAAGAATAGGATTCAGGAGTGACATGTCCATTCTAGGGAGATCTATGAGCATCAGAAGGCTGATTTGAAGTCTCGGTTGCATGATATTGATATTTGTATTGATAGTGGCGACACCTATATTCATTTATGTAGTGAAAGAAAACATGTTCTTAGGTCTTTGGCTTCTATCGAAAATCAAGAGGTGTCAAATGTGGTCCAGAAAGCTAAGGTGAAATGGTCTATTGAAGCTGATGAGAATACTGTTTTTTTTCCATGGTATATTGAAAAAAGAAGATGTCAAATGTTAGTTTGTGGGGTCTCGGTTAATGGGGAGTGGGTTACGGACCCGATGGCAGTAAAAAATAATTTTTTTATTTTTAAATTTTACTCTTCTAAGTTTCAAGTGTTTAATGGTATTCAGATGGCGGAGAAAAGTAATTGGTTTTCTACTATTACATCGGAGAATGCTTTGGGATTAGAGAGGCCTTTTACTATAGAAGAGATTAAGGGGCGGTTTGGGATTGTGGTGGGGATAGAGCCCTAGGCCCGGATGGTTTTCCTTTCAGTTTCTTAAACATTATTGGGATATCTTGGGTGCTAATGTGATTGCGTTTGTGCAGTAATTTTTTTATAAACCTATTATTCCAGTGGGTTGTAATTCCTCGTTCATTACTCTTATCCCTAAGGTTGAGAATATGTTACTTGTGAAGGATTTCCGTCCTATTAGCCTTATTGGGATGCAATTCAAGATTATTGCTAAACTTTTAGCAAAACGTTTGGCGGTGGTGCCACCTGATGTTATTAGTGTGGAGCAGTCGGCTTTCCTTAAAGGTCGACAATTTTTAGATGGGCCCCTTATGGTTAGTGAGATGATTTCTTGGGGGAAAAAGAAAAATAAGAAATTTCTTATTTTTAAAGTTGACTTTGAGAAAACGTATGATTCCGTTAGTTGTGGCTATTTGGATCAAATTATGGGGTTTATGGGCTTTGGTGATAAGTGGCGGTCTTAGATTCATGGTTTACTGAAAAATGCTAGATCTTCTATCCTTGTTAATAGTAGCCCAATTGAAGAGTTTCAACTTTTTAGAGGTTTACGTCAAGGTGATCTAGTCTCCCATTTTTGTTTCTTATTGCTATGGAGGGTCTTCATATAGGCATGGAGGATGCGGTTGCTTCTGGAAATTTTCGTGGGGTTAAGGTTGAAGAGGCTAATTTAGAGATTTCTCATCTTTTTATGCTGATGATGCTTTGTTTTTGGGTAAATGGGAGGAGAGTAATATTCGAAATCTTATCACTATTCTTCGTTGTTTTTATATGGTTTCGGGTTTAAAGATCAATCTCTTTAAATCTAGTTTGTTGGGTGTTGGTGTTAATCAGTCTGAAGTTACTTCTCTTGCTTCTATTACGGGATGTGCTGCAACTAATTTTCCTTTTTCTTACCTTGGAATTCCGGTGGGTGGGTCTATGAGTCGTGTCAATAGCTGGGATGTGATTATGGATAGGTTTCGCAAGAGACTTTTTAATTGGAAAGCTAAAATGCTTTCCGTAGGTGGGCGTTTAACTCTGATTAAATCTGTTTTGGGCAGCCTTGGGATTTATTTCTTTTCTTTGTTTCGTATGCCGGTTATAGTTTGCCATTTATTGGAGTCTTTTAGGGCTCGTTTTTTTTGGGGTATGGAGGAAGATTAAAGACGTATTCATTGGGTCAAATGGGATATTATCCTTAATTCTAGGGATAATGGTGGTTTATAGGTTGGTAGTTTGGATGCGTTTAACCGGGCTCTCCTTGTTAAATGGAAATGACGGTTTCTTCATGAACATTCGTCTTTATGGGTGAGGCTCATTAAATGGTTACATGGTGAGTCTAGGGATTTGGCTCATAATTCGCGGCCTTCAGAAGGTATGGGAGTTTGGCAGAGAATTTTGTACTGTATCAAGAAGATGGAAAGTCAGAATGTATTAGAATCCGACTCAATTTCGATTGTTACGGGTGATGGGTTAGTGGTTTGGTTTTGGGAGGATGTGTGGTGTGGAGACGTGTTGTTTAAAACACAATTCCATAGGTTGTTTTTGTTATCCTTGCTGAAAGATGGGTTGGTCTCGGATTTCTGGACTTCTAGTGAGTGGAACTTCTCTTGGAAGCATGACATTAGAGGAGGAGTTGAAACTGAGCAATTACAAAGTTTTTATGTAAAATTTGACTCCTATTCAGTCGACTTCCATTCCCGACAGGTGGTCCTGGAGTCTTGATCCAAGTGGGTTGTTTTCTGTTAGTTCCATAAGAAGGAATATTAATTCTCTTTCTCTCCCGGTTAGTAGAGTGGGGACTAGATGGAATCGGAATGTCCCAATTAAAGTTAACATTTTTTTGTGGAGATTAAGGTTAAATAAAATCCCTGATCGTTCGGTTTTAGTGGATAAAGGTGTAGAGTTAGAGTCTATTATATGCCCAATTTGTCAATCTGTTAAAGAAAGTGTTTCACATCTTTTTTTTTTTCCAATGTGAGGTGGCTCATCAGATTTGGAGGAGACTAGGGCTGTGGCTTGATGTTTTGTTTCCTATTCACCCTGGTGTTGCAGAGATGCTTGATTGGATTCATTCTTCATTGATTATTCGTAGAAATCGGCCTATCTTGGAGTCGGTTTGTATGGTGAATTTATGGGTTACTTGGTCGTACAGGAATGGTGTCATCTTTAGCCCTAATAAGTTTAAAAAGCATCTTTTGTAAGATACTATTGTTGATCTGTCTTTTCGTTGGTTTTCTTTTCGGATCTCTAAGGCTTGTGCTAGTTGGATTGATTGGATGCGCAATCCGATAATGCCTTAATTTTGTACTTTTTTGCTAGCTCGTAGCTAACTTTTTTCTTAATTTGAGTTTTGCTGCTGTTCAAAAAAAATATTGTCCCCATAAAAAACCACCAAATTTCTATACCTCCAAAGCATCCAAGTAGTCGAAACAATGATAACTTCCAATCTATATCGGTGGTTGGTATAGGGAAAAGTCACATCACACCATCTAGCCACAAGAGACCAAACTTCCAAAGCTAACTCATATTTGAACAAAATATGCTCCACCTAAACCACAAACCGGACACGAAATGACTAGAATCTCCATTCTACGTTTAGAGAAGTTCATCCTAGAGAGTAACCGATCTAAAGTCAATCTCCACAAGAAAATGTTGACTCTTGTCGGAAGAGCCTTAACCACCGAGTCGGGAGAGTCCCAAGAAGCGAAACCGCACAAACATGAGCCCATATACCTGTTGCGATGGCACATTGAGTCTAAGCGATCATCATAACCTGCGTCGGCCTTTTTTTTTTTTTTTTGCCTTGTCGCCTCTTCTTTGTTGCAATCGGCTATGATTATAAGGGAATTTTCTGCCTTTCTTTGTGAATTGAACATTAAATTCGTTATTACAACTAATGAATAACTTAATTTTTTTTTGAGAATGCATGATCAGAATATGTGCAATCGGATACAATCAGTAGGTTATTTGTTGGCATTTTGTCAATTAAACTTTGAATGTTTCGTTACAACTCATGATATAATGTGCTATAATGTGCGATACAAATGAGATTACAATCAACATGTTATATTTATACGAATGGGATTACACCAACACCGATCTTGTTGGCTCCTTCAAATTCCAATGTTTTCATTATTTCATCTCTTAAAAACACATTCAACTCACAATTATGTTTTGAACTAACTATCTATAATCAAAACGAAATTTTTTTTTGTAATGTAAATTGAATTTATTGATATTTGTGTTGCTTTTTGAAGAGTTTTTTTTTTCGAACAGTCAGTGTTCATAAAACTCGACATAATTTTATCTATGCCGCCGACTTAGATTCATCATAAACGTAAGAAGCACATAACTCATCAACTTAGCATTAGTTCTAATCTCGCATCCACCAATCACAAATAACAACAATCTTTGACATTTGAACCAAAAAATAGGAAGAAAAAATTACATTTCACAATGTTGGTGTCAACTATGATGTAAGCGTATTGCATATTAGTTCACAAGGAAAACCATAAAATTGATGTTTTTAGCCAATTACACAAGAAATATGGCGAAAAGACAAAACAAAAAGATGCAAGAGGTTAAGAAGATGATTGTGTTAAGAATTCATCAAAGCAGGTAAAGCATAAGGTTAATTTGGTCTTTTGCTACTCGTTGTATAATCTTCCTCTAATAACAACATTAGAGCAAAATCGAAGCTGAGAAAGGGCAAGAAGGAGGACGACGAAATTACAATTATATGCAGTTTATACTCGATTGAAAAAAGGAACATGACGACATGGCAAGGAGGATGGAAATGTTAACATTGATGATGATCTTGAGGAAGACTTCGAGAGATACCTAGTCTTATGAGTTCCTGCCATTTTAGAATGCAAGGGTAATATAGTCCATCTAGTTTTTATTTTAGTTTTATTGGTTTCGGAATATAAAAAAAATTATTAAATGTTAAAAACTATTAAAAATATATATTTGGGCAAATATGATATTTTAAACGTTTAGGAATGTCAAATATGATATTTACAGTTTAGGTCGGACAAATATGATATTTAGATGTTTACTAAGGGCATATACGGAAATCTACCTTATTAAATAGAGCGTTAAACTCTATAACAACGTTGTTCGTGTTCCTCCATTTTATGTATATTTGATCTTAAGTACGATAGTGATCTTGATTCAATTCTCATTGAGAAAACATGTAGTGATTTTGCTCCAAAAAGATAACCCACTTTTGTTGATGCCAACCCTTTTGCTCCTCCAATGCATCGACTCATGCAACGGCCAAACTACATCTTCTATCGTGCTCCAAGGTACAATCGAGGAACCAAGTTGAGCGTTTGAGGAATACATTTTTTGCAAAAATAAAATTGAGAGATGTAAGATGAGTGTTGAAGTTTTGAGAGAAATAACATTAAAGGTTGAAAGTGATAAAAAATGAAGATAGTTATTAGTATTTATTTTGTTGACAAGTGGTTAAAATTTTGAAATTTTGAATTAAAAAACATATACTTTTTTAAACTTAGTTTTTTCTCTCATCTTTAAGTTGTGTTGTGGCCTAATCCATATATTGAGCTCATCATATCGAGGATGTGGGACAATGTGTGGCCATCCCAATAATGTCAAGGGGCGGTGTTTAACCACTCCCCAACCTTATAACAAATAAACATCATATACACATTAAATGTTATTTGATTTATTTCAGAACTTAGATTTAGTAACTAGTATAATGTTTATGAAAATACAATGCTATTTCAATCATGTGTACTTGGTCATGATTTAGACATAGCTGTTATTACTGTTACATTGAGTAAAAACTAACTTATTGTTTTCTATAATTAATTAATATGTATATTCAAAAGATTTAAAAAAAAAAAAAAAAACTCGGAATTTCAAAAAGTTAACTTATAAATTAGCTTTATTAACTTGTCAAACAAATAAATTAAAAAAAGAAACTGGAAAAACAAAATTCGTTTATTTTAGAGGGAGTAAATGTTGTTAAGCAGAACTACCTCTAAACGAATTGTTGACATCGTTATCAGTAAACTACTGTCATCATTCCCAACTAGTCGACTACAAATCATCTTTAACCTCAGGTCAAATACCTTAAAACACAGTCCACATGACATGCTATCACTCTCGTCCTTTCTTTCTATCTCCCGTGTATTGTCACCATTCCCGATCGAAAAAGATTCTGCGTGAAAAAGTCACTTCTAACATCAAGGTAACAACCCCTTTCCTTCTCTTCCTCTTTCTCTGTCTCACCCACAACCACATTAGAAGTTAGAACACAAGGATAATGCACACCATTTGTTTCAACCCAGATGTATCGCTTAGTTCTAGACCTCTCCTATCTTTACCATCCAATCACGCCTCCTACATGTTCGATGAAATGTTTGAAAGAAACCCATTATTATTTTCATCACGAAAATGTTGTTGCTGTTATTCTGCTGCTAATATTTCAATGTGTAATAGATTGACTGTAATAAACCCTAGCTTTTTATGTAAAGGGTTAAGCCAATCAACTTTGATTCAATGGTCACTTAGTAAACGATTAATCTTTCATGGTAGCAGTAGACAGTTTTATGGTAATACCACTGGGGTTTCTTCCTTTACTGATGGAAATTATTACCATGAAAAGCTTTCTTCTTTCAACGATAGAAAGAAACACAGACAGAGGGGTTTTGGACACAAGAGGAAAAAAAAGTTTTTGGGTAATGTTAGTGATGCTTATGTGAATGATGTAGACGTTATGCTTAGCTTATTAACAGATGAGGTGGGCTTGGAGTATAGTGGCGAAAAAGAGTGTAAAAAGATCGATAAGAATCATTTTATATGTGATAATATGGAAAAGAAAAATGTAGATTCTGGGGTTGTGAAAAAAGATCAGAGGTGTGATAAAGAACAAGTGAAAATACTGGAGAAGAAAGATACTGTAAAAGGACATTATAAAGAACCGGTTGATAGAGTCGCTAACAAATCAAGATCAAGAATGAAGTGTAAACAATTCGAGAAACTTCCAGATAAAGATAAGAGTGTTATTGATTCAACTTTCAGCTCTCAGAAGTTAAAAGTGATTTCAGAAGTGAGAAAACCTCAGAACTGTGAAGAGATATCTACTGAAGTTAGTCATATGGTTAAAGACATCAAAGAAGAAAAACATCAGAAAACAAACCATTTGATTAAAATAACAACAGTTTCCAGTGAGGACTCACAACAAAGATCAAGAATCTCGGATACCCATGTCACAAATAGTGAAAATTCATCAGTTTCACGTAGAAAAAAATCTGAGAAACACAAATTGTATCCAAGTTTAGAAATGAAAATGGTGGAAGGAATCACGGATGGTGGTCATAAAGGGCCTTCTGATGAGATGTGGCACATGACTGATGCATCATCAGATCATGACATAACATCTTCAAGTGAGATTCTTGATGGTGTCAAGAAAAATATCAGATCCTTGTTGACAGTTATCGGGGACGTAATCCGATTCCGATGTTCATCTCCACGTTCGGAATCCCACATTCCACACTCAGGTGGCGGAAAGTGTTCCTCATGTTTGTCTCTTACTAGCGAAGCATGGTTTTCTAGTCATGATTCCAATAACGATTCCACTCCCTGTAATCAAGAATCACCGATTCCATTCCCCCCAACCAATAAAACTTCTCATGTGTCTTTGAGTGATTCCAAGTTTGATGAATGGGAAGAGGCGTATAGTTTTGAGGATAAGAAACGAAAAGAAGATGAGATGTTTATGAGGGAAGCACTTTTGGAAGCTAAAAAAGCTGCTGATGTATGGGAGGTGCCTGTTGGAGCTGTACTTGTGCATAATGGTAAAATTATAGCTCGTGGATATAATTTGTAAGTTTTTTTTTTCTTGGAATTTATTTTTGTTTTCATATGATGGAATATATATATTTGTATAGTAGTTGATGTGTGTAATTTTTAGGGTAGAAAAATTACATGACTCCACTGCTCATGCAGAGATGATTTGTATACACGAAGCCTCAAAAATCCTTGGTTCGTGGAGACTTTCGGTAATTAATTTTTCTCTTTTTTACTTACTATTTTCACTCGTTGCATCTTAAGTAATTACTGATTTTACTCTCAATGAATTGCAGGATACTACTCTTTATGTAACACTTGAACCATGTCCCATGTGTGCTGGAGCAATTTTACAAGCCAGAATTGACACACTTGTATGGGGAGCTCCAAATAAGCTATTAGGAGCTGATGGTAGCTGGATTAGGTATGCAAAATGATTTTCAACAATGGAGTAACTAGAATCAACTAATTATTTCCATTTTTAGTAACTTTCTCATGGTTTTACAGACTATTTTCCGATGGGAATGAAGGAAAAGACGCCACACCAACAGATAAACCGTCTGCTCCTGTGCACCCGTTCCACCAAAACATGGCGGTTAGAAGAGGAGTGTTGGCGGAAGAGTGTTCCGGAATCATGAAAAATTTCTTTCGATTAAGAAGAAAGAAAAAGTCAGTACCGGAATCACCAATTCCGCTGGAACCGGAATCGCCAATTCCGTCGGAACCGGAATCACTGATTCCGCCGACATCTATTACTGTTTCCCATCATCATTCGGACTTTTTATCCAAGATCCAGCATGCCTTTAAGATCATCTTTTGTCTATAGATTAAAAACAATATTTTTGTAATTTTTGACATTTGATTATTAATTTATTATTACTTTTAAGGTAGTTAGTTGACATCATGAAAGTATCAAGATTGATCTTTAAGTCATATCTGAGATGAGATGCACCACCCACATGAAGGTCATGTAGCACCAACTTTCTTGATTTCATCTGAAATTAAACATGCTTTATGTGTTATAAATTAACAATTCTTTCAATTCAAAAACAACAATTCACCAAAAAAAATGTTGAGGATTATTATTATTCCAGCTTTGATCTGCCTTCTGGTGGTGGTTTCCGAAGGACAAGCACCTGCCACGTCACCATCAACTACACCCGCCATAGTGCCGCCACCTTCCACCACCCCACTTCCACCACCAGCCACCCCAGTTTCTAGCCCATCTATCCCACCACCACAACCACCGACTCCTCCTCCACCTGCTCCTCCGGTCTCAGCTCCGTCTACTCCACCACCGCCATTGCCAGCCCCGACACCACCACCGGTTGCTTCACCGCCTACTGTCCCTCCACCAGCACCGATTCCTCCACCACCAGCACCAGCACCAACTCCTCCACCACCAACACCGGCACCGACTCCTCCACCACCAGCACCGACTCCGGCTCCACCACCGCCAACACCAGCACCGGCACCGGTTGCTCTTCCGCCAGCACCAACACCGGAGATGAGTCCCTCACCGGCACCCGCTCCTACAAAACACAAGCACAAAAGGCATAGACACAAGAAACATCATGCACCAGCACCAGCACCGGTTGCCAAGAGCCCACCAGCACCGGTAACCACCACAGATTCTGATGATACAGCACCAGCACCATCGCCAACACTCGATCTGGTAATTTTTTTATTTATAAAAATGTCACTTTTTATCTAAAAAAAACTAAAAAGAAAAACATAAAACTGACGATTTGATTTATTCATTACAGAGCAATGGAAGAACCCTGTTTAAAAATGGAGGCGTTGGATTCATTATCGCTGTTCTACTGGTTTTCATGAGTTAATTTGATCCACATTTTTGATGTTATTATTTCCCTACAACTACATAAATACATTTTCCACTTGTATTTACTATGATTCTTTTTAAATGTACGCATGATATTCAAATTCAATCAAGTCAAACTATCTGGGAATTGGGAATTCAACAGCTTCGACAAGGTTCAAAATATCGCTAGGTTTAGTTGAATCAACTATAATAGAAAAAAATTTGTTCATTTATAATTCATGAAATCATATCAACATAAATCAGAGCACATTGAGCATGAGAAATCCCTATTTTGCAGATCAGTATCTAATGAGCATTAGGGGTTACCATTATTTGGTTTGGAACTGATGGAAGCTGAAAAAGGAATCAAACTCAGAATAAACCAAATTTCAAATTCGGTTTTTGCTTGGGTTTCATACCAAACCGAATTATGAATTTGGTTTAATCAATGTATTGATATAGTAATTATATAATTTATAATTTTATACTTTTAAAAAAAAAAGTTAAATATATACTTATTAGTTAGACCCCTACTTTCCCAAATAGCCAAAATTTGATTCCTAAATTGTGCAAGCATTAATATTTGTCAAGATTGGATCCGCTTGACAACGTGGTCATTGTGCAAGAACACATTGAAAACATTTTAAGAAGTTAGGATGGGTACTTCTTTCTTTTATAAATGTGGAACACTTTGAAGATATTGAGAAGTTTGTAACTTTGTATTTTATGTTCGTATTTAATGTTTTTATATTTGAAACTTTAGATCTTACATTTGCAAAATTGGAATTATTGATTTTATTTTTGAACATAATAATTGGTTTTCTCATGTTCCAAACCAAACCAAACCAAATTGTAATTTGGTTTGGTATGCATTGACTAGAATTTGGTTTGCTTCGTTTTTCGGTATGGACAAAAACAAATTTAATCTCAGAAAACCTAAGAAGGCATACACCGAATGGTTGCGCACCTCTAATCAGGTGCATACAAGTCGATATTCCAAATAGAAAAATCCAAAAATACATAATGACTCTTGTCTACCAAACTAGTGTTCTTATTTGAATAATAAGGGATTTTGATTTCTAAAGCTAAACAAAAGAGTTTTAAAATTATTTATTTATTTGACATACAAATACTTGTATATTCACGTTTTCTTTGCAGTTATTGTCTCCGATTAACATAAAATGAAAGCTGGAAAATTCGATAAACAGTACTATCTCATTTGACCGGGGACTAGAGACTTGGATGACCTTAAATTACAAACAATTAATATTAAGAAAAGTAAATATAACTAATATCATAACAAGATAGACAAATATTACTAATATCATAAAGAATATGTAAATATGACTAATAAAACAATGATTATTCCTCAAAAAGTTTATATTAATGTACGACTTCTTCGCAATGCTAAAAATTTATCAGCTCCAACAACTTTATTGATTGCCTAAGCATGGTTAAGCACCTTGGCACCACCTTGGCACCACCTAGGCAACCACGTACCTCCTATGGACTAAGTAGAGATTATGATTGGAAACATACATACCCTAATACTTGTAGAAAAGTATAAATGTATAAGTAAAATACAAGATACTTACTATCAAGAAAAGATCTAAATAGAGTTATTGGTATGAGATGTACGTGTCCAGAGAGGAAGTAGCTCATTTAGCTCACGATAGCAGCACTGTTAGGATTTTGTTTGCTAGAATCAGACGAGTCTTCTCATTGTACTATATAGGTTGTTAGATTGTCTTTGTGACAATTGTATGAAAAACTATGGTTGGATCACAACACCTGTATGAAAGGCTGTGGCTGGATCACAAAACTTGTACGAAAGACTGTGGTTGGATCACAATACTTGTTTGTCTTTTTGACTTGCATGGAAGCCCATGTTTGGATCATGGCATGGAGACTACAGATGGGCTGTAGCATATGAAGACCCTGGTTGGATCATGACAGGAAAGACTGCAACCGGGCTGTAGCAACGAAAGTGATTGTAAGACTATGCTTGGATCATAGCATTCACATGGTTTGAAATATACCCCTAGGACAGGGTCAACTAATATGTATGATATGTGATATTTTGGGAACTCATTAAGCTTTGTGTTTATAATTTTAAGTTTTAGATGTTTCATGTACTTCTTGTAGTAAGGGGAAGAATCAGACTTGATTGCATTGCATCCACTAGAGATTTCCACACTATGTTTTTACTTTGATGTTTTTAGGAATACATTTTATACTATGATTATCTTTTGATGGAATAGAATCAATGATTTTTATCTTGTTAAAAATAAAAATTTTACTTTGAATTTGAGGATGTTATGGACGAATTTATTATAATGACACTATGGCTCAACATTTTCTCTAATTTTGTTGTTGTTTTGTACATCATGGTAAGTATATTCTTACATGCCATATTTGATTCCTACTAGCACTTTTCATGGACCTCCAAATCAATTTTAGCAACACATAAATTAACACTTAATATTAAGTATCAACGATAAATGTTTAACGTTGACATATATTATATGTATTAAAAATTATGGATGCTACACTATCATATCATATATGAGCTTATATATCTTTTACAAGCCAACTAATAATAGAGTAGTTTTATGTTTTATTCATCTTTGATCATTTTTATGTTTTACTTATTTAGTGAATTAGTGATGAATTTGTTAAAATGAGAAAAATAAATAATATAATCATGTGTCTAGTATATTAGAAACAACATATAATAAGAATTTAAAAGTAGCATGAAATTAAAAACATATTTATAATAAGTTACATGGATTTATTGTGTCATCAACAACTTTGATATCATTAAAACCATGTGAAATCATTCTTTATTGACGTTTTAAGTGTTCAATAAAGAACTAATAAATTACATATTATTTTTGTCAAAAAATAATAGTATTTGCTTTAACATCTATGTGATTTTTTATTAACATTTTAGCAAGACATAAAAGGAAAAAAAATTGATTAGATTTTTTAACCAATCACCCAAATTATAAACACTCTTGCTTTTTTCAACTATCAAACCAAAAATCTATAATAACATTGCAATCATTAGGATAGCACCATAACACCCACCAAATAGTATTTATGATTGATTTGATTATCTGTTTTATCTTATTGTTTATAACCAAAAACTCCATCCACTACATAAACTCCAAGACTAAACCAATATAATGTGTTTAAATCTACTCTTCTACTTACAGAAAGAAATACAAAAATTTAGGACTATTACACAAGTATGCCAAAGTGTATATCTTTGGGGTAAGACTGGGTTGTCGAATACTAGGAGAATGTAAGTGAATTAGTATTAGAAAATTTAATTATTAGTTGAACTAGAGCAATAAATCGAATTAGGGGAAATGTTATCATAAAACCTTAACAGAGAACAGAAACCAACAAACAAAGCAAATAGAAAACAGATTTTGAGCGCAAGACGGAACCGGTACCGACCCGTATTGTTCCCGATTTCCCAAAAACCGAATTTAATCAAAAGTTAATCCCGAGTACCAAACCAAATTAACATCACCAGTATCAGTGGTATCTGGTATGGTACCGATTTTCGGTACTAGTATTGATACCGACGGTACCAAATCTCAAATTTCGTGAATTTAAAGTACCAAGTGTCGTTTTATATTTTTAAATCCAGTACGGTTCGATACTGATACCAATACTGGATCAGTATTTGATACAAAGTTATTCATGGCTAATTTGCTCTATTATTTGTATAGATCATCCATTCAGCTTTCAGCATGGGCTCAAAAAGGTCCTTGACTCCTTGCTCTCTGGCTCCACTGTACAGGAGCACAGCAAGTAACCCATCCCAGCAAGCAATATTGCCAGTGGGGCCAAACTACCTAATCATCCGGTTACAAGTCGCCACGTGTCCATATCGATGAAACCAAACAAAACTCTCTCTTCCTTCTTCCAAATTCAAAATTTTGTACTCTCGCAATCATTCGACTGCATTTCTTCCATTATTTTCGCTCATATTCATCCTACAGAATCTCGCCCATGCACAAATCATTCAATAAATCCGCACGTCTATATCTATCCAAGATGCAGTCGCAGATCCTCCCTATTTCGATCTCAATCTCCAATCCCTTTTTCCCAAATCGAACACCACCATCTTCAATCATGCCAGCTTCTGCGGCCGCACATGCTGGAGCAGTGTTCCTCAACATGGAGGATGGTGATGGAGATGATTTGGCCCATTCATCTATTGAAGATGGGAAAAAGTTTGAAACCACACCTTTTTTACCTAGGGTTTCAAGTTACGATAGTGTTAACAGTACTAGTATGGCGTCAACTGTGACGAGTTCCGTTTCTTACCAGCAACGACGTCGTCGTGCCGCTAGCGATTCGAATCTATCCGATTTTCCTGGTGGCCGGCGGCGGTTTTTTTGTCACAATGCAGGCCGGGCTGATGGGGATTCGTTTTTTCTCACCCGGGTTGGGTCTAAATTGTGGGCACGTATTAGGTAAATTTCCGCTTTCCACTCTTCAATGAATTTTGTTTTCTTGATCCTTCATTCATGTGGTATAAAGTATAAACCACTCTTCTCATTGATGATTTTAAATTTATTAATTGTAAATGGCGAATTTGAATATATTTCTTCTTGTTGTGTATTTGAGAATGGTTTATAGGATTTTCTGAAATTCTCTTTCTTTTTCTTGCTTCATGGAATCTTATTTCGAAAACTATGTTAATTTGTCTTCTATGTATAATGATTGTTTAACTGTTTCAAGTGCCTTAAGTGTCATTAGTCGACTTGGTGTCTTAAATATGAAAGAGAAACTCAGTTAATGGAGGAGTATCCTTGTTATTACCACATTTTTTAGATTAATATGATTTGAAAGTATGTTAATATACATTCTTTCTTCAGGTCAGGTTACTCAATAATCACTGGATTTCTTGCTCTGCAATGTTATGCAATCCTAATCATGCCAGGTGTACTTCAAGGTTTGTAAAGTCGGTGATTCGTGGCTAAGGTCATTCCTCCCATGTTTAATAACAAATTACAAGATTCCCTTTATACCCTTTAACTTAAAATTCTCAATCTCACTATATTTCCTAAATGGCTAAATCACTAAATGACATATAAATCCTTAATCCTTTCAGTTGCTTATTACTACTATTTCTCAAATCAAGTTCGCAGAGACATTGTTTTTGGTGATCAACCTAGAAATAAGTATGTCTTAATATCTTAATTATTCAATTATTCCACTTTCTTATTACTATTATTTTCATTTAACTGAATCTTTAATTGCAGACTTGACATATATTTGCCTAAAGACAATGGAAAAAACGATGCCCCAAAACCTGTCATTGCTTTCATCACTGGAGGAGCTTGGGTAATAGGGTGAGTAACTAACTAACTAACTAACAAAACCAGGGGTAAAATTGGAAACATAAAAAAATCTTGAACTTTTGTTACAGGTATAAAGCTTGGGGTTCTTTATTAGGACGCCACTTATCAGGTACAGATGTTATAGTGGCATGCATAGATTACAGAAACTTTCCCAAAGCTACAATAAGTGAAATGGTTAAGGATGCTTCTAGAGGCATCTCATTTGTATGCAATAACATCTCTGAATATGGTGGTGATCCTAATAGGTAGGTATATTATATGTTTTTTACTTTTTACTAATTTACTAATTTACCCTTTTGGATTTTGAGTATTGAAATATGGTAATCTTGAAGGATTTACCTGATGGGACAATCAGCTGGTGCACATATTGCAGCTTGTGCACTTGTGGAGCAGGCAATTATCGAGTGTGATGCAACACAGAGTACTACATGGAGTGTTTCTCAGATAAAAGCTTATTTGGGCTTATCTGGAGGGTATGTATGTAAATTGTTAATCTTGTTTAGTTATTTTCAGTTCATACATGTGAAAACTAATATTACAAAACTGACACTGGTTTTGTTTATAATCTTTATGTAGATATAATTTGTATAACTTGGCTGAACATTTACACACTCGAGGCCCATACAAGTCACTTTTTTATAGGTATTTTCCATTTTTGTCTACTTTTAATATTAAAAAAAAAGGATAACTTTATATAATTTTTTATACAGTATTATGGGAGGTGAGGAATCTTTGAGAAAATATTCTCCAGAAATTAGTGTTCAAGATCCCAACAATAAAAAAGCAGTTTCTCTCTTGCCTCCAATTATTCTTTTTCATGGCACTGCAGATTATTCCATTCCAGCAGATTGCAGGTATGAGTCTTTTGTTATTTTTTCAATTTAGTTTTAAAAAAAAAAAATAATAATAATATATAAGTGTGTTGATGTTTATAGTAAAACGTTTGTGGATACTCTTCAAAGAGTAGGAGCAAAAGCAGAGTTGATGTTGTATGAGGGGAAAACTCATACTGATGTGTTTGTTCAGGTAGGTTATTAAATTTACATTTTTGGTCCCTGAGTATAATTGATTTTTGCAAATTTGGTCTCCAAAAGGTTATTTTCTTGCAATTTTGGTCATCATTTGAGGTTCGTATAACGTTTTTGGTCCCTCTTCGGTCATTTTATTTGGAATAAGAATGAAAAAACATTCAAAAAAAAAAAAGCCTCAAATAAGCAAATTTATGTGAACATTTAATTAATTATCCATTTTGTATTTGTATTTAGGATCCAATGAGAGGGGATGATAAATTGTTTGATGATTTGGTTGCAATTGTTTATGCGGGAGATGAAGAAGCACTTGCAAAACAAGTGAGTGCACCTCCAAGACGCCGCCTTGTGCCTGAATTTATGCTCAAATTGGCGGCAAAAATCAGCCCCTTTTAACCCGTTCCACACATTTTTTTTTGTACATCTCATAGTCATATCTATAAATGTCTTAATGTCCTCATATTTGTTAAAATCCAAGCATATATACAAATTAAAGAAAAAACTTATATTTTTTTTTTGTACATTTTTTTTGTACATCTCATAGTTCATGCTAGCTAGCTAGATACGTGACAAT
The DNA here is from genome assembly GCF_051521515.1 of Lactuca serriola. Lineage (NCBI taxonomy): Eukaryota > Viridiplantae > Streptophyta > Magnoliopsida > Asterales > Asteraceae > Lactuca > Lactuca serriola. The sequence goes on from NC_136415.1 coordinate 52,967,794, forward strand.
GTTGAACTAACCCACTTGATAGAGGTGAAAGCCTCTTAGATCGGAGGTCCCGGTTTCAAACCGGCATAAGGGGATTAAGGGATAATGATTTGAGAGGGTAACTATTTGGTCACTTCACTATTTTTTGTGCACTCTTAACCATTAAACTTGTTTTTTTTTTTATTAAAACATACCATTATAACCATTAAACTTGTTTTTTTTTATTAAAACATACCATTATAACTAATAATAAAAGGTTTTTCCGGTTTCTGGCGTCTATACCGGCCAAATATGATATTTCCGGTCATCTTCTCTGACCAAAATAGCTTTTCTGGTTGAGTTCTTGACATACTTTTCAGATCTCTCTCTCTCTCTCTCTCTCTCTCTCTCTCTCTCTCTCTCTCTCTCTCTGATTTGTGGGTTTTTGTATGTGTCCATGGTTGAAGAATACACACATACAAAATGATTCAAATATTTGATTTTTAATTTCTTGTTAGAGTTTGTTGATTGTCATAAGTGAGTTAGGGTTCAAACTCGAGGAAGATGGAAGATGAAAGGTTCAAGAAACAAAATCGAAATCAGCCATTGATGAAAGGTTTAAACGCTCGAGGAAGATGAAGGGTTTTAGAAACGAGATCTGAAAAACTACCATGGATAAACTCAAAATCTGCCATGGATGAACCTGATTTCACATGGTGTTTGTGTGGGAGAAATTAAAAACTGAAATCGCTTTTTGGGGTGTGTTTTTCAACCATGAAAACAACCCCTTCATCAACTTCGATTTCTATTTAGGTTTTACAAACAACCAAAAAGAAATTGTCTCTGATGAGTTTTTAAAATCAAGACCAGCCCTTTCATCAGCTTTGATTTTTTTTTTTTTTTTTTTTTTTTTTCATGGTAGCTTTGAGTTCAAGTTGTTCATCAGCTTTGATTTTTGATTTCTAGGGTTTCAGAATTATTTCCAAGGACAAGAACACATAAAAACCTACAAATTTGGAAACAAAATATAAGAAAGAGAGAGAAAGAGAAACAAAAAATCTGAAAATTTGTGTCAAAAGCTCAACTCGGCGGAAAAACTATTTTGGCCGGAAAAGATGACCGGAAAAATCATACTTGGCCAGAAAGAGACGTTGGAAACAGGAAAAACCTTCTATTATCTGTCATGGTATGTTTTAAACAAAAAAAACAATTTTAATGGTTAAGAGTGCACAAAAAAAAATTAAGTGACAAAATATATATAGTTGGTTACCTTATCAAGTCATTATCTAGCGGATAACTAACTTGGTGAATCTAGCATCTAACCACTACAGTCGTACAAAAAAAGCTAGATAAGTATATTATTCAATTATGAAGAAACGAAGAGTATGTGTACACATGTGAATATGTGATAATATTGTTACAATCGATCCTAGACAGCTAGCTCAACGTACAAAAGCAAGTTTTTAATATTCACTTCAAACATGAAAGCTTATCATGGTCCGGGTTACACGTGCACACAACGATTGTAAGTTGTACACTCCCTACGGAGTGCACATTGGGAATTTATCCCAGCATTACAGACCGGTTGCAGACCTGGATAAATGATTGGTCCTCGTCCCCCATGGTTAGGTGGGGATGGGGATGGGGGTGGGTGGTGCGGTAAACCCACTTTATGTGGTGCATTAGGTGATTGCCGCGGGTGGGGTATTGCTATAAGGCTTGGAGGTGGAGTTTCCGCGTCTGATTAAGAGAGAATGTTATGCATTTCACTTTCATATATAATATTTAGAACGATTATTGTATATATGTATATATGTTTGCATGAACGTTAAGTTTGAACTTACTTGATAAGATCATGAGTAAGAAGAAAGAAATCAACATGAAAACAACTACTCCCGTCTTCTTTCCCATATTTCTGTCAGAGATCTGTCCGATTCCTAATCTTATTAATTTTAGCATCGGTTAACTGTGACTATTAATTATAGATATTTAGTTTTCCACAACATTTACGTCGACTTGTTATAACTTCAACCCCATGCATGCACGTAGTCTTTGCAGAATAACTCAACCGACGACCAAGTCGTGGAGTATCAAGTACTGGGAGGGGACTAGAGACTAGAGTAGACAGACTTTTGATATATAATACTCATTTCAATAGATGGTACACTGAACCGAAATAGAAGGTTGAACATTCTTCGTTTGTAATATAACGTTGATTGAAGTAAACGTATTCAAGTCTTGAACTTATAAAACGAAATAGAAGGTTGGAACTAAACACGACTCTATAGCATCGCTAATCTCGATTACCCAATGATTTTAAAGTTCATTATAGTTTAAAATTTTATTTGCATTAACTGTATATCCAAAATTTTCAAATAAATATTTGTGATATTATTAATTAAAATGACCATATAATCCGCATTATTGCATAACCAAATTTTCTTACGATACCAAACGACAAATCTAACCTAATCCAAAACTACTTCTTAAATTAACACATGTCCATAGCGAGGACTTGAACCCTCAAATTCAAATAAGGAGGGCAACACCGGATACCACTGAGTTAGAAGCCTTTTGATCTTACGATACTAATAATGACCGGGAGTTCCTTGATAATTACTAATGTTGATTTTATGATTTTTTGTTTTTGTTTTTTTATTATTATTATTATTATTTTTTTTTTATTTTTTTTTTTTAAATTTTTCCTCACAAAAGGTCATCGGTAGAACTTTTGAGACATTCAATCCCGAACCATAGGGGATGGCCGGTTGGCCAACCACCGAAGGCCCATAGCAGTTTTGGGACCAATTTTAAATTTGTTGATATCTGGTAACATCGTATTACATATTGGCACGAAGCCCTTCATCGAACTCATTCAGTTAGGTTCAATTCTTTAAACCAACTATTTTTTTTTCTTATTTTCTTCATCATTCTTATTTTTCCTTTAAAAATTATATTTTTAATATATCTAAAAGAGTTATATGACCGATATTAACCTCAACTTACTTTGAAAATAACTCATATTAACTGTGTTACCATGTACAATTTGTTGGAATCCTAAGTCAAGTAGGACTTGGAGATCAAGTAATTCAATTTAAGGCAACCTAGTTTTAGGAAACTATGTTCACGTGGGTTCCTAGTTTCCATATTCTAATTCACAAGTCGGTAATTAGACTATATATATATATATATATATATATATATATATATATATATATATATATATATATATATATATAGAGAGAGAGAGAGAGAGAGAGAGAGAGAGAGAGCAGTAAGTTCAAATAAAAACAGTAAATAGTATGAGAACGTGAAAACACTATATTTATGTTATTATTCTGTAATGAATGTTGTATATGTATATTGTTGAAGTAATTTTAATATGAATATTAATGTTTGATTATTCATATATTGATTATTCATATATTTATTAGAATGTTATTATTCTATTGTAAATTTATGTATGTGCATTTTTGTAGTAAATTCTAATTTTAGTTTTAACCTGTGACTACTCATTTATTTATTGCTGAATAATAATATAAAGTTGTGGATAGAACATTCATTGCAGAATAATAACATAAAAGTAGTGTTTTTACGTTCTCACATTATATACTGTTTTTATTTGAATTGTCCCACATATATATATATATATATATATATATATATATATATATATATATATATATATATAAACACACATCTTGTTTAGCCGTGTAGGGTTAACAGAGATTGTATTCACATATTGAGTTTTGCGTTATTTTCTCATTTAATCAAAGAGATAGTTTGATTAATTGTCTGTGTTATACTTTCTTGACTTGAATTGGTATCAAAGCCAAGAACATACAACTTTGAGATCGAATTACTTACTTGTTGAACATAGTGGTCGACATGGCAGGAGATGAAGGGTCTTCAGGCAGTGCTCTGGTGAGGGAGAAGGAGATTGGAGCCACTTCGGTACAGTGTCCCATGCTCAATTCAACCAACTACACTGTATAGGCACTAAGAATGAAGGTAGTGTTACAGATTCACAAGGCATGGACCGTAATCTATCTTGAAAAAGAGAAGAATGAAGAAAAAGATTACCTGACGATGGGGCTGTTGTATCAGGCGATCCTGGAGACGTTGATTATGCATATCGGAGATGTGGAGATTGCAAAACAACTTTGGGAAACAATCAAAACGAGACATGTGGGTGCAGATCGTGTAAAGGAGGCAAGGTTACAAACCTTGGTGGGATAATTCGACCGATTGAGGATGTCTGACTTGGAATCGATCAACTCTTTTGCAGGGAAACTAGCTGGAATCGTATCTAAAGCAGCATCCCTTGGTGAATCAATTGAAGAACACAAGATGGTCAAGAAATTTCTAAAATTGGTACCGAGAAACTTCATCCAAATTGTCGCTTCCTTGGAGCAAGTCCTGGACTTGAAGACAATCAGTTTCGAGGATGTTGTGGGAAGACTTAAGGCGTATGAAGAACGGATTAGGGAGGAGGACGACGGCGGAGATGGTCAGGCGAACACCCTGTTTACGAAGACTTCTAGTGGCGGTGGTTCGAGTAATCGTAGAACGCAAGGAAAAGGGTCGAAGGGATTTAACGGGACAGGAGGGTCAAATGGACTGAATGGATAAAGTGGGTCTAAATATGTTAATCGAGTCTCGCAAGGTGGTAAGCCCAATCATGGAAACAAGTCCAATTTTGATCAGCCCAATTCCAATAATAACCCAAATAATAATAAAACAAAATAGCATCGATCCAAAATTATTTGTTATCGGTGCGATAAACTGGGCCACTTCGCGTCTCAATGTCCAGACCGAATCCAAAAATTACAAGAAAATAATTTTACCGAAGTTAACGATACCGACGAAACTGTATTTTTACATGAGGCCATATTTTTAAATGAAGAAAATGTTATACCGTCCCGATATGACTCACAAGATAACAATGTGTGGTATTTGGATAACGGGGAAAGCAATCACAAGACAAAAATCAGTCATTTTTCTCCGAACTTGATGAAGGCATAACCGGGAGGGTTAAATTTGGAGATAATTCGTGTGTAAAAATCAAGGGAAAAGGTGCCATAATTTTCCAAGGCAAGAAAAGGTCAACAAAGGCTGATGACGAAGATTTACTACATACCGGATCTCAAGAACAATATTGTTAGTCTCGGACAAGAACCGAAGTCGGGTGTGACATTCAAATGAAAAACAACTATTTGACCATGCATGATGCCGATAATTGCTTATTAATGAAAGTACAAAGAACTTAGTTGCCTTTATAAAATAAAGTTACAAATTAGAGAACTTATTTGCCTTCATTCGAGACTAATACGTGGCGATGGCATGCAAGACTTAGGCACATCAATTTCGAGTCAATAAAAAAGATTTCCAACAAGGGTCTAGTCAAAGGGTTACCCCAATTTGATCATGAGAATCAATTGTGTGAGTCTTGCTTGGTGGGCAAGCAAACAAGAAATCCATTCCCGACCATGACGACATATAAAGCAAAACGACCATTGGAACTAGTTCACGGTGATTTATGCGGTCCGACCACGCCGGCAACCAAGGGTCAAAATCAATATATTTTTACACTAATTGATGATTTTTCATGATTTATGTGGATTTATCTCATGAAATAAAGAGAGTGAGGCATTTACACACTTCAAAAAAATTCAAAGCTTTGGTGGAGAATGAAATTGGAAAGCCTTTGAAAGTGTTTAGAAGTGATCAAGGAGGTGAGTTTACTTTTCTCGAGTTTAATTCTTTTTGTGATCAAAACGGAGTCAAACGCCACCTTACCGCCCCATACTCTCCACAACAAAACAAAATTATGGAACGAAGAAACCGGAACACTTATGGACATAACAAGAAGTATAATGAAGGCAATGCATTTTTACTGATTGACTCTACTCGCCGAGTCAACCCGTCGACTCGCCGAGTTCTCAAACTCAGAAAACTCTCACATCACGACACAACTCGCCAAGTCACCCCAAGACTCGTCGAGTCCAACGATCTCTGAGTTCCATCATGCCCAACTCACTAAGTCGCCAACCGACTCACTAGTCCGAGGTTTTAACCAAAACAGGTTGGGGTTCTACGACCTGACTCACCGAGTCCACGACAATCTTCAATAGACTCACCGAGTTGTTCTTCTAACTCGTCGAGGCCATGACCATCTTCAATAGACTCGCCGAGTCCACCCATGTGACTCGCCGAGTCCCTTTAGTCCTTAATCCATACTGAAGCTTTTCGAGCCATGCAGGGGCTCCAAACTGTAGATCCACTCTTCTAGTGCATAACTCCCACGTAAAGTTGAAAACTTTACGTGAAACCAAGGAGTTAAAGGTCTAAATCGCTCTAGGGCTAGGGTTTAAGACAAAGGGGCTTCACCAACAACTCAATGACTGATGCTTTATGACATTCTAGACCATCACAAGTCTAGATCTGGAGTAGCAACCTCAGATCTAAACTCCAAACCCGAAATAGATCTCAATCATACCAAAATAGCCCCAAATCTCATTCAAGAATAGATCTAGAAGCAACAAAGGCAAGGTAACAACTTATTACCTCCAAGATGTGCCCAAACTGCAGTAGATTCTGGATCTACACCACTCTCTTGATGCAAGCCCTTTTGATCTTCAAGCTTCTTCCACTAGAACACCTTTCAAAGCTTCAATCTCCCTCCAATGGCCTCACACACACGAGCTTAGGGTTTTTGTCTCTCAAGGGAAATAAGGAGGCTGAGAGAAGGACATAAAGTCCTTTAAATAGGGTGCAAACCCTAAGATTAGGGTTTTTCTCATTCCAACACCAACTCGTCGAGTCCAACTTCTGACTCGGCGAGTTGGTCACTTAATTCGCGACCCAAAACCCGCTCCGACTTGGCGAGTAAGCATACCTACTCATCGAGTCCCTTCTTCGAAATTACACTTTAAACCCTTATATCATACTTCTGAAATTCGGGATGTTACAGAAACAACCTTATTTATTTGTTATTTCCTTGGAAAATTTGTTTAAAACATCTCTAATAAAATGAATTCTCCAACAAAAAGTTTGAAAAAATAAAATCGTCCATAATGCCTCTAGAGAGAGAGTTCTCCAAAAAAAAGTTTGAAAAATGAAAGAAAAAAAGTATCTTTTTATACCCCTGAAAAGAGGAAATCACAGATGGATTGAGTGCATTTGCAAACGTACAAGTAAAATCGTAGATGGACCGAGTCCATCTGCGATTTTGGTAGTTATTTTTGTAATTTAGGTTTTTTTGGCTATTTTCCACAAAGTGATTAAGAGATTAAACAAAATTTTTGTAATTTTCTCTATAAAAAAATAAAAACGAAGGGGATTTTTGTCTTTTCACATATATACTTAACAGAATCTTTTAACGAAGTTAGTCATAAGGGTCTTTTATATGCAAGGTTTGTTCTGTCGGAATCATCTGAGAGAAAAAAGTTTTGTAAGGACCATTTCAAGGAAAAACTATAAAGATAAATGACCATTCGTGTAATTTACTCTATTTTTAAAAGAGTCGTTGGACTGAAAGTTATATTAACCTCAACTTACTTTGAAAATAGCTCCTCCTATTAAATGTGTTACCATGTACAATCCAGGCCCATCTCAGAGGGTAGGCGATAGGGGCGACCATATAGGATCCATCTTTTAAAAGAGCCTAAATTTGTTATGAAAATTGTTATATTTAGAAGATAATACAAGTATTTTTTTTTTCAATTATTGAATTATTATAAAAAATATGATGATATTTGTGTATTTTAAGGGCCAACTTTTTTTTTTCTTTCGTCCTAAGCCCAAAATATATTTGGAATGACCTACAATCCTTTGTAATTTTATTACATAAGGAATATTTCTTTAACTTTGTCTTACACAAAAGACTATTTCTATAATTGTTTTAAGTTTATATAAAGACCAAAAAAATGTAATTTTTACACAATGCCAGGTGTCCTTCAAGGTTTGTGAAGTCGGTGATTCGTGACTCAGGTCATTCCTCCGAATCCCATGTTAAATACTAACAAACTACAAGATTCCCTTTACACCCTTTAGCTTAAAATTCTCAATTCACTAAACTTCCTAAATGACATATAACTCCTTAATCACTGCAGTTGCTTATTACTACTATTTCTCAAATCAAGTTGGCAGGGACATTGTTTTTGGTGATCAACCAAGGAATAAGTATGTCTTAATGTCTTAATTATTCCACTTGCTTATTACTCTGAATATTTAATGGCAGACTTGATATATATTTGCCTAAAGATGATGGAAAAAATGAGGGTCCAAAGCCTGTCATTGCTTTCATCACTGGAGGAGCTTGGGTAATAGGGTGAGTAACAAAATAAGGGGTAAAATTGGAAACATCAAAAAATCTTTAACTTTTGTTGCAGGTATAAAGTTTGGGGTTCTCTTTTAGGATGCCACTTTTCATTTAGTTTTTTTAAAAAATAATAAAAATAAAAATATAAGTATATTCTTGTTTACAGTGGAAGTGGATAGGGCTGTTCAGTATTAGGATTAAACCGAATTATCCAATTGGACAATTTGGATTGGACTATTTGGTTTGGATATTCGGATTTTTGGATTGGTTTTCAACAAAACCGAATTATTATTTTGGATTGGTTTTGGTTTATAAAATAAAAACCGAATAGTCCAAAAAAACCGAAACATTTATTATTTATCTATTTATAATATATCTATAGTTATTTATTAATTTTGTAATTTACTTTTTCAAATAGGTTCAAAACGTTTCACCCGATAAAAAAAACATTAATATGCATTTTCTCTCAAAAGTTTTATATCTATAAAATATTTAACTATAATATATCTTCTTATTAGTTGTTTATAATTTTCAAATCGTAACTAAATAATTTGTTTTTGTTTTTTGTGTAAAGTTGAGTGATATGTTGGCGAGAGCTGAAAGTTAGGAACATTTGTTGTATTTAGAGTTATCTAGATCCTAGTTATCAGGATAGTTATCGTGTATATGTAACCTATATATATACTTGTAACCTTGTTAATATTCTATATATGAAAACAATAGGAAGATAATTCCTCCAAATCTGATCTAAACTACATGGTATCAGAGCGGAGAACTTTCTGAAATCACTAAACCATATCGAAGCAAAGCACTGAGTCGACATGAGCGAAGGAGATAATTCCGGAGGATCGAATCCCGTAATCGTACAAAATGTTCAAGACTCTCCGTTTCCTACCGGAGTTGTTCTTGACGAAAGCAATTACCCCCTATGGTCTCAGTTGATGGAGATGTGCATTGGGGCTCAGAATAAGTCGGGTTTTCTTACCGGTAAGGCTGTGAAACCCACAACGAACGAGAAGGCACTTGAAGCTTGGATCACAGATGACAACAAAGTGAGGAGTTGGCTCATTGACTCAATGAGTCCAACGTTGATGTGTCGTTTCATTCGGCTGAAAACGGCGGCGGAGATATGGGATGCCGTCTCAAAAACGTTCTATGACGAATCGGATGAGACTCAACTGTTTGAGTTGAATCAGAAAACATTCATCACTCGTCAAAACGGACATCCTCTCCCAACCTACTACAACGAACTTGTAAGTCTCTTCCAAGAAATAGATACTCGTATGAATGATAATGGTAATAATGTTGAAGCCACAATGGCTGTAAACAAGGCACTGTCCCGTTTTAGGGTTCACATTTTTTTGGCGGGTTTGGACCCAGACTTTAACCAGGTCAGGAGTGAATCCCTTAGAAAAGACCCACCTTTAAGCCTTGAGGCGTGTTACGCCTATATCCGAAAAGACCTGAATCAGAGACAAGCTATGGACCCGATACCGATTGAACCCGACAGTGTTGTTAATATAGCTGCTCAAAACAGACCATCAAAAACCAAGGGGTCTAATGAAAAGGTTGGAAATAATTTTGTGTGTACTCATTGTGGAGAATCGGGTCATTCAAAATTAAGATGCTATGAAATAATCGGATATCCCGATTGGTGGGATTTCTCGAAGAAACCGAGAAAGAAGCTTCCGCAAAGCCAAGCAACCGTGGCCACATCTTCGCAGAATCAGGAAGGGTCTCCAGTTGCTGCTCATACCTCTACGAATCAGGTTAAGTCTAGCAGAAAATCTCAAAAAGATAGTGATTGGATTATTGATACGGGGGCTATGGATCATATGATCAATAACCCAAACTTGTTGACTACATCGTATACTTGAAAACAACCAAAACAACTAAATATCTACACCGCCGGTGGAGATATTGAAAAAGTTACAGCCTAAGGCACTGTAAAAGTGTCTAGTTCTATGGAATTGGATTCTGTCCTTGTGGTCCCTTTTCTATCTACAAACTTTTTGTCAGTTAGTCAGATAACCAAGGCATTAAATTGTTACGTTACTTTCTGGCCAAATGACTGTGTTTTTCAGGACATGGAGACTCACCAGATTCGTGGTTATGGTACTAGAAGAGGGAGGCTATATTACTTAGAAGAAGGTCATCGAAGTCAAGCAAATCATGCAGGAGTAGCTAGAGCAAATAAGTCCCTGGCCATGTTATGGCACCGTCAGCTTGGACATCTTTCATTTACATATCTTAGGAAGTTGAAACCAAACTTGTTTTTGAATATTTCAGAAAATGTTTTTAGTTGTGACATTTGTGAATTATCAAAAAATAAACGTATTTCATATACTCCTAGTGAGTGTAAAGCTACTACTCCTTTTGCGGTAATCCATTCCGATGTATGGGGCCCGGCTCCAATTGAAACTCCTAATGGTGCTCGATATTTCGTTACATTCATAGATGAATGCACCAGAATGATGTAGGTGTCTCTGCTCAAACACAAAAGTGAAGTATTTAATGCGTTTAAAGAACTACACATACTTATAAAAACTGAATTTCGTAGAAATATACACACCCTTCAGTCGGATAATGGGGGTGAGTATGTGAGTCTTGAGATGGGAAACTACTGCAAAACGAACCTAATCCGGAATCAAACTTCATGTGCGTGGACTCCACAACAGAATGGGCTTGCCGAACGCCGTAATAGGTCCATTCTCGAAATTGTTCGAGCTCTTATCTTTGATATGAATGTCCCACGTAAATTTTTGGGAGAGGCAGTTAAGTCGGCAGCCTACATTATGAATCGTACACCTTCACGAGTGATTGAATTTACTACACCCATGCAAAAACTTCATGACCTACTTGGAACCTCGCCTAACAAGAACCTTGAACATAGGGTTTTTGGTTGTACCGTGTATGTACATCAGAATTCTGGTAAGCTAGAACCCCGAGCCACCTGTTGTTTCTTTCTTGGGTATGCTGATTTCAAGAAAGGCTACCGGTGTCTCGATCCCGCAACTAGTAAGGTGTACATCACTTGGGATGTTTCCTTTCATGAAACGATACCCTATTTTTCACGTGAGGGCTCGGGGAGAAGCAATGTAATGGTGAAGTTAGCCCGACAGAATCATCACCGGTGCCTGAACCCGTTTTTCAGACTGAAGTTAGCACCAGTGGACTGGATGACTCCGATGAAGATTATGAACCAATACCTAATGACTTCTCGCCTACTGATCCCGCTGGAACTGATCCCGCTGCTGAAACCGTTGCTGAAACCCAAGCGGATAATACCGATAACACTGATGACGACATCGCTACTGCTGATGATAATGTACCGGGTTCACCTAGTTCTTTCATTTTGCAGGAAAATAATGGAAGTGGCGAGGAGTCCTCTGTCTTTGATGAAGGATCTGAGCAAAGATACCCAACAAGGAGTACACGTGGAAAGCCAAAACGACAGTATGAACCTGTCTTGACTGCAAAAGGGAAATATCCGATCAGCAATTACGTTTCACAACACCGACTCACAGGGGCGCATGCGTCATTTGTTGAAAGCTCGTCAGATATTACCATCCCTAGAGACATACACGAAGCCCTAAAGGATGAACGATGGAAAAATGCGGTAAATGAAGAAATGTAAGCATTACAAAAGAATTTAACGTGGGATTTGGTTGCACTCCCTAGCGGGAAGAAAACAGTTGGGTGTAGATGGGTATTTAGTGTAAAGTTAGACTCAAATGGAAAGGTTGTGAAGTTTAAAGCGAGATTGATAGCGAAGGGGTATACGCAAAAATACGGAATAGATTACGGGGATACTTTCGCACCTGTGGCAAAAATCAACACTATCCGAATCCTAATATCAATTACAGCAAATGAAAATTGGCGTTGAAACAATTTGACGTGAAGAATGCGTTCCTAAATGGGTGTCTTGAAGAAGAAGTGTACATGGAACCGCCACCGAGTATCGAAAGTCGTGGTAAGGTGTGTAAGCTAAAAAAAGGCGTTATATGGTTTGAAACAGTCACCAAGAGCATGGTTTGGCAGATTCTCAGTGTTTATGAAAAAGGTTGGGTATAAGCAAAGTGATGCTGATCACACCTTGTTTATAAAGTCAAAAGTAGGTGGAAAGATAACAGCCTTGATTGTGTATGTCGATGACATGATAGTAACAGGAAATGACGAAAAAGAGATGGAAGAATTACAAGCAGTTCTAGCAGCTGAATTTGAATTAAAAGACCTTGGAAGCTTAAAATACTTCTTAGGGATTGAAGTAGCTAGATCAAAGAATGGGATAATGATGAACCAACGGAAGTATGTGTTGGATTTACTGACGGAAACTGGAATGCTAGATTGTAAGCCGATTGACACTCCTATTGAAGTAAACCATCATCTGGAAATACTTCCAAATAAGGTTCCAGCTAACAGAGACAGGTATCAAAAATTGGTGAGTAAATTGATCTATCTGTCTCACACTCGTCCTGATATAGCCTATGCTGTATCTGTGGTTAGTAGGTTCATGCACGCATCTAATGAAAAACATATGAATGCGGTGTATCGGATTTTAAGGTATTTGAAGTCATCTCCTGGCAGGGGTTTGTTCTTTGGAAAGAACCAAGATCACCATGTAAGTGGGTTTACGGATGCAGACTGGGCTGGAGATAGGATGGATGGAAAATCCACCTCGGGTTATTTTACTTTTGTGGGTGGAAATCTAGTTACTTGGAGGAGTAAGAAACAGAAGGTCGTATCAAGATCGAGCGCGGAAGTAGAGTTTAGAGGTATGGTTCATGGTATGTGTGAACTGTTGTGGATCAAGAGAATCCTAAGGGACCTTGGCATTTCGTTGAAGTCTCCCATGAAGCTATATTGTGATAATGAGTTTGCGGTAAAGATTGCAAATAACCCTGTACAGCATGATAGAACCAAACATGTAGAAATCGATAGGCACTTTATTAAAGATCATCTAGAACGCAAGAAAGTGGAGCTTCCTCACGTTGGAACTGAAGATCAATTGGCGGACATGTTGACAAAGGCGGTGTGTGGAAGAGTTTTTCGAAGCTCTCTTGACAAGCTGGGAATGGTAGATATCCATTCTCCACCTTGAGGGGGAGTGTTGGCGAGAGCTGAAAGTTAGGAACATTTGTTGTATTTAGAGTTATCTAGATCCTAGTTATCAGGATAGTTATCGTGTATATGTAACCTATATATACTTGTAACCTTGTTAATATTCTATATATGAAAACATTAGGAAGATAATTCCTCCAAATCTGATCTAAACTACATAATATTATACTTATATGTCGTTTTAAAATGTTTCGGTTTTTGAAAACCAAATTATAAAAACCGATCCCGAATTGTAATTAGATCGGATCGGATCGGATTTGAATTTAGTTTGGATTATTCGGATCTATGTTTTAAAAACCGAAATCAATTTGGATTCACCTGTTTAATCGGATCAAACCGATCCATCCAAACGAACACCCTTAGAAGTGGACACCTCTCCAAAGAATAGGAGCAAAAGCAGAGTTGATGTTGTATGAGGGGAAAACTCATACTGATGTGTTTGTTCCGGTAGCTTATTAAATTTACATTTTTGGTCCCTAGTATAGTTATTTTTGCAAATTTGGTCTCCAAAGGTTCTTTTGTTGCAATTTTGGTCATCATTTGAGGCTCTTTTTAACAATTGTTTGAAAATTTTGTCCACAAAATAATCGGTTTATTTGGAACAGAAACAAAAAAACGTTACAAAAGCCTCAATAAGGACCAAATTTGAAAGAGACTAAACGCCGCCTTGTGCCTGAATTTATGCTCAAATTAGCGGCAAAAATTAGCCCCTTTTAACCGGTTCCACACATTTTTTTTTGTACATCTCATAGTCATATCTATAAATATCTTAATGTCCTCATATTTGTTAAAATCCAAGCATACATACAAATTTAAAGAAAGTTTCAACATTTACGTCAAACATAAAACATATTCCTTGATTCCTATGCCTCCGTCTGATTTTATATAAGAATCATAGACAGGTCTAAAAAGGATGAAGAAACGAATAGTCCTACCGAATATCTGTATACATGCATGTGATAATACAATATTGTTACAATCATCATCCCAGCTAGCTCAACAAAATCATGTTTTTAACATCACTTGAAACATGCATGAAAGCTTATAATTATGATCCCTTACAATACACATATTTTTTACACTTCCTACTACCGATGTTGTATGTACCTGGACATTGGCCATTTATTCCGGCATTACAGGCCGTGGTCGATCTCTGCAAACTTTTATAGATGATTGGTTGTCGTCCCTCACGGGTAGGTGAGGGTGGGGATGGATGTTGTAGTGGGGGTACACCCTTATATTTTGGTGCACTTGGTGATTGGCTCCCATGGACATCTCGAAGGATTGAAGGTTGTTTACCTATTCTCCCGTCTGATTAATTAAAGAGAATGTTATGATCAGTCTCACTTTTATAAATGATAGAAAGATAAATTAATGTATATGTGAAGGTTTGAACTTACTTGATGCGATGATTAAGAAGAAAGAAATCAACATGAGAACTACTACACCGGTCTTCTTTCCCATCTTGTTGTCAGAGAACTACAAGATTGCAAATCATAATTTGGCACTGGTTAACTGTGACTATATATTTATAGAGAACGTTTATGTCGACTTGTTATCTACTTTTGAAAATAAAATAAATATTGTTCAACGTCAATCCCATGGACCATGCACGTAGTCTTTGGCTCTTTGCAGGATAACTTAACCGACGACCAAGTCGTGGAGTATCAAGTACTGGGAGGGGACTAAAGAAGAAAGGGTTCATATGTACAAGTGTACAACCAGCTACAGCCGGGAATGTACAAGCGTTAATTATACGCATTTAAATTATTAAATACATGGTATTTACTTTGGCATATATTCAAGACAAAATTGCAAAAATGGTCATGTGGTATGCATATTTTTGGGGTTTTAGTCCAAACCTTGATTTTTTTGGATTAGTGATCATTTTGAGCTAGTTTCCTTGCGTTTTTGGTCCCTCTAAATAGTAAAATGACTGTAATACCCTTGGGGTATTTATTTTCCATTTTTCTTTCAATTCTTTTTAAATCTAATAATAATATTTTTATTTTAATAATTAAAAAAAATAAGAAAGGGCCCACATTCTCTCTCTCTCTCTCTCTCTCTCTCTCTCTCTCTCTCTCTCTCTCTCTCTCTCTCTCTCTCTTCCACACTATTTAGGTTCATAGCATCTTCTTCCTCTTTCAACTTCATCTTTTTCGAAATCCAAATGGGGTTTTCTTCGATGCATATGGTGTACAAAACCGATGGAATCCCCAAATCTCTCAGGGAACAAAACTCGATGTGGGTGTCCCTTCCCCCATTTCATTTTTAGGAACACCATTTGCAATCCTGAATACAGAAAAAAAATACAGAGTATAAATGAAACGAGGATATCATAAAGTAGATTTAATGTGATACATACGTGAAGTGAGCAACGGGAAATCCAGCGAAGAACGCATTGCCTCTCAACTCGTTTCGATTTCCATTAGTCTTCGTGGATTTCCATTAAACCTCAATCACCCATAAATATACTCTGATTCAATCTCCTTACTTTTAAACCAAACTTTTGCTTATCCTACAGGGTTTTGGAGGAAGCAGGAAAAGCATGAGGCAAGGTGTTGTTAGGAAGAACGTTGCATAAATCTTGCCCGCCAACGACCAAATGTATGTGTTTCTGATTGAGTTATGATCGACCAAAGGGAAGGGGCTGTGAAGATCGACCGAAGGAAATAGAGAGGTCTCTTGGTGGTTACTTCCTTGTCTGATTAGAAGAAAACACAAAGGGAGGGAGAGGGTGGAGCAAATCGGAGGCAACACAACAGGTAGTAGATAGAGACAATGGGGCTATTGCCTTCGATCCATGGTGATAGCGGGGGGCATGGGGTTGATTGAGGTGGTTTTGTAAGGCAGATCGTGAAGAAAGGGGAGGGGTCCGTCGAGACCGGGGCTCCTTTGTTGGTCGAATCTCGTCACAGGCTCTCACGAATCTACTGGAGCAAAGTAGCTGCAATGGGTGGTTGGGCAGTGGTTGAAGCAGGAAGAACGTCCATTGTTGCTTGCTTTGGCTGCGATCAAGAAGGGGGGGGGGGAGAGAGAGAGAGAGAGAGAGAGAGAGAGAGAGATGTGGGCCCCATAATTTTTATTAATAAAACTTTAAATTAAATAGCAAAAACCATAAAAAATATATTTGAAGGGCATTTTAGTCTTTTTAGTTTTCTAAGGGACCAAAAACACAACGAAACTAGCTCAAAAGGACCACCAATCCAAAAAAGTCGTGGTTTGGACCAAAACCCCAAAAAAATGCATACCACAGGGACCATTTTTGCAATTTTGTCTATATTCAATAGTAACACGAGAAACATAAATTAAATACATATCATATTAATAGGTGACTTTGTATTAGGTTGAATTTTAATAAAAAAAATATTAGCTAGATTCATTTTTAGAGTTTTTCACCAATATAAAAATATTTAATATTTATATTAGAAAAATTTGGTTTTTTTAATACAGTATTTTTTAACATAAATGATCTATGTGATTTTTGTTTTATCACAACATAATGCAACTTCTTGATTAAAAGATGTTGTGTAGTAGCTTTATAAATTTACTTTGTTCAATGTATCAATCCCCATGGAGGCTCATATGACTCTTTTCATATTGGCCTGTAAAACCAAAAGCAACAATAAGTCGTTACATGTACAGACACCATTAAATTCTGCAAAGTAATTCGATAAACATTACAAATAAAGTGAACTGTCATAACCATAAATATTAAATTCAGACATTGTAATTTTGTCGATTTCAAAGTATTTTTTCCTTATAAAAATTAAAATATGATTTTTCAGGCTACACCAATCACATATACATATCTTCCGATCAAATAAATTATTACAAAAAAATATTATGAACAAAAATATAATATCAGTTTCATAATTTACTAAAGGCTAACACTAATAAATAATAATGAACTTTCACAAATATTGTATTTTGGTCGCTACATCCAACTAACAAATGAAATTTGGTTTAAAGATTGATTTAAGAAGTGCATCCATGACTTCTTGTAGCTGAATTTTAGGAAATGTTAAGACCTATTGAGATATGGGGGAATGGTCTATGAGGCTACGGTTGGTTTCTATAGAGAAATACAAAGACAAAATTGCAAAAATGGTCCCTGTGGTATGCAATTTTTTAGGGTTTTAGTCCAAACCCTGACTTTTTTTTTTTATTGGTAGTCCTTTTGAGCTAGTTTTGCTTGCAGTTTTGGTCCTTGTCCAAACTAAAAAGACTATTATACCCTTAATGGTTTATTTTTTTTTATTTTTCTTTCACTTTTTAATATTATTATTATTATTAAATAAAAAAGTGGGCCACATATCCACCCCATATCTCTCTCTCTCTCTCTCTCTCTCTCTCTCTCTCTCTCTCTCTCTCTCTCTCTCTCTCTCTCTCTCTCTCTCTCTCTCTCTCTCTCTCTCTCTCTCTCTCTCTCTCTCTCTCTCTCTCTCTCTCTCTCTCTCTCTCTCTCTCTCTCTCTCTCTCATTGTTGTTGTGACAACTGGAGAAACCAAACACAGAGACCGGAGGCTGCTGCCTCTAATCAACCTATCCATCCCCTCTTCTCGTGTGTTAAATAGCAAACCCAAACACCCTTTGATCGATCATTAAGTCCACTGAAAACAGGCCTCGATCACAATAGCTCTGTAAGCCTTGTTTGCCGGAGAAGAAGAGCCGACGAGTACCGTCGGGTCCCTCCCTATCTTCACCCCTTTCGACTCACAAGAAACCCTCATTCGCCCTTCTTTACTTCCCCATCGATCTCAGGTAACACCTCCTCATTTTTTTGTTCAAAACAGATCTGAAAACTACCAAGCAATCCGCCACGTGCCATTGTGGGCGGTGGCACGTATAGCTCCGACAAGGTGGTTTCATTGACAATTTTCAATCCAAACCAGGTTCAGGCAATGTTTTATTTGAATTTTATTCCGTTTAGTTTTTTTCCACATTTGATTGAATTTGGAAGAGACCCACTTAAGGGCTAAAGTTATGTACTGGGTGAATTTTTCGATCAACTGAGTTGTTTCAAAGGATGTATTAAGAGCTACAGTCATGCACTCGGTGAAGATTCAAGCAACTGTTTACAAGGTATTCTCGAGTCGGTTTTGTGCTTTCATTTCATTTGACAGTGAATGAGGCAGTCGTTTTCGAACCACCACTTTGTAGTGCCACCGCCTATAGCGATGTTAGAGACTCCTCTAGTAAATTTTGTTTCAGTTTAGATCCGGGTAGGGACTCCATCGCCCCTTCGTCTCCTTAGAGACTTGCACCGTCACCCCTTTTAATTTGTTATGATTTATATATCCGGTTCATCTTCAAATATGGTAGTTGTGCTCTAGTTTTCTGCAAGTGGGTATGGCACTAAAGCATATAACGAAGCATTGGCAAAAGTCTATATTATGGGTTAGAGCAGGTGGGTTTTTTGTAGTTTTTATTAAAGGAACTATTTTCATGTTAGATTTCATAATTAAGTTTTCTTGATTGTTCCAGACATTATTTCAAGTTTCAGCTGTTCATTTCCTGTTGTGGTGGTGTAATATTAGTGGTGGTGGTGGTTGTGGTGAAGAATAGTATGATGAATTCACATACAGGATACTAGATCCAGCTGATCCTAATATTTACCAAGATACCCAGTAAAGATGATGTTGCTAAATCGAGTTATTAGAGGAGCATACATGTGTGATATCGCATATCGGGAATAATTTGATTGAAGAAAAGGGAGTATTTTGATGCTGGGTTTAAGAGAAGAAGCATTAATGGTCATCAGCATGTGTTTGTGTGTGTATATGTTTAATATCCAATGTGTGTGTGTGTGTGTGATAGAGAGAGAGAGAGATAGAGAGAGAGAGAGAAGGAGGGAGTAGGGCCCAAATTAATTATTTATTTTCTTTTTCATTTTAATTAAATAGAAAAAACATAAAAAAATATACCAGAAGGGCATTACAGTCATTTCAACTTTACAAGGGACCAAATCTACGTACAAACATAGCCAAAAGGACCATCAATCCAAAAAAGTCGTAGTTTGGACTAAACCCCTAAAAAAATGCATACCACAGGGACCATTTTTGTAGTTTTGTCCAATACAAATTCAAAATCGTTAGCACATATTTTTCCTACTTGCTTCAATTATCAAATTTAGATTAAACTTGTCAAAATCAAATTATATATATATATATATATATATATATATATATATATATATATATATATATATATATACAGATATATAACCTAACAATCAAACAACATACTGTTCACTGATTACATATCATAAATCCCCAATTTACACTTTATGTATTATTCTTAAATTATAAATTACCTTTTCATCTTTAATGGTCACTAACACCTCTTTCTGTCTTATTGTTGTAACACGCGTCTATATCGAAAATAAGAGAAAGAACTATAAAGAAGAATGTTGAAAGAGTGATACTTCATTGAAAACACAGCAAAATTCTTCATAAAGCCGCTAGGATTCTTCTATAGATCGCTAGAAGGTCTATATAGTGATAACTGATGTGGCATCCATGAGAACGTACCACTTAAAATAACAGTTTTGATTAATGTAAGTAAAAAAATTATTTAGAATGCTTACTAGTTGTGATTGTTTCCACTTGGATGTGAACATTAACATTCTTTGGAGCGTCAAATGAACCCTACATAGCCAAATCAACAAACATGAAAACACAAAAAGACGCATAACTTGGCATATAACCAAATTTCCAACAAATTTCAAAATTTTAAGGTTTTGCTGAACAATTTTTTCATTTATCAGAATTTTATTTTATTACAAACTTATATGAGTAATCAAGAATTTAAATCAAGTGAAAGAAGTAATTGTTCATTTAAATCTAGCAAAAAAATTACAATATTGTGAAATTGCATATAATTTACATGTTTACTTTTTGTCTTGAAGGTACCCGACCACTTGGATATGTACTATTATTTGATTAATTAGTGTAACGCCCGTAGATCAGGGTTAGTCGATTTAGAGACATTAAGCATCAAAAATGACTTTTTTATGGAAGATTATCTAGAAGGATTAATCTTAACCAAGTTGTAGTATATGTCACAAGGTTTCCGTGCATATAAAGAACGCCAAAATCCGAGTTATAACGAAGAAGTTATGACCTGTCGAAGTTTCACGACAGAACCGGCACGACCCAGCGCGACGTAGATAGTGAATTTAAGGTAGATAGATATCTATCCTTAGTGATATAAATGAGAATTGAAGATCTCATCGATAGTAGTGCAATGACGGAAAGAAGGACGGAATCGGAGTTCAGATGAAGGAGTTATGAATTTTGAACGGAGTTTTCCTGTCCCGGCCTACTAAAGATAATATATAAGTAATATACTTATAATATATTAAAAATAAAGTCAAAATTAGCCAATGGAGTCTAAACGAGAGTTGTAGAGCATAATCTCACCTTCGCGGCGATATAAAGAACGTCGAAAACGGAGTTCGTATGCGAAAGTTATGAATTTCTAAAGTTCGGGACGCGAAACCCCAAAATTGTCAGAGCCCACAACGTGGAACAAGGTTGCCACGACGTGACAAGTGTCCTGACACCTCCGGAAGGCCCCCAGATGCAACTTGGGATGACGCATGCAGTGACGACCAAGCCCACGACGTGGAACAAGGTTGCCACGACGTGGCAAGGGCCAAATTTGCCCTATAAATAGATTTGAAGGGCCAGCCGACTATGGTTGCTCCATCCCTTCTCTCCCACTCCCGATACACCCTCTAAGCCCTATTTAACCCCCCGAAGCCCCGGTATCAACCCCAAGACCCGAAGCAAGTCCCGAAGCCCGAAGATCCCGAGAAGAAAAGAGTTTCCGAGCCGAAGCTTTGCCTGCGAAACCCGGTGTGTAAAGTGATCCCGGTTTCACCGAAGAATAGTACTTCTACAAGTCGTAGTGCTGTCCGATCATCTTCTGATCAAGTGAGTGTATAGTCCCTTTCATAAACACAATTATAATACAAGTATTGTTTGAATGTATTAAGTATATGTTTGGTGTGAGTGTATAGTCACTTTCATCTTACACATAGATATGAAGTATTTTATAAAGTACGTGCTATGTGAACATATATTGTTGTTTATACGTGTGAGTATGTGATCACTTTCTTCTAACATATATATATATATATATATATATATATATATAATAAGTATTGGCTATGAAATACATGCTATGTGTTTATATATTGTTGTTTATTTGAGATGTGTATGGAATTGATATTTTATATAGGTATTAAATGAGTTAATATGTATATGTATATTATATCTACAAATATGTTGGGTAGAACATGGGTAGATGAATTAGATGATGTGTGATGATAATTAGGTGATGAGAAATAGGAGATGATAATTAGGTGATGAGAAATAGGTGATGATAATTAGGTGATGAGAAATAGGTGATGATATAAAGGTGATGATAAATAGGTGATGTGAGATGAGAGGAGATACCATAACCTTGACCGGCGATGTGGCAATTTGGCGATGTAGTCATCTACCAGAGTATAGATGGCGACCATGGACTATTCTAGATGACCCCGTGGAAACACCAGCAGGCTCATAACCTGTATGTGATGAATTATGAGTCCAAGCGATGTTGTGGCTACGTATTCATGCGATGATACTCTAACCCTTACTATGAATTACGAGTCCAGGCGATGTTGTGGCTACGTATTCATGCGATGATAGACTAACCGTTACTATGAATTACGAGTCCAGGCGATGTTGTGGCTACGTATTCATGCGATGGTAGTCTAACCCTTATTATGATTTACGAGTCTAGGCGATGTTGTGGCTGCGTAATCATGCGATGATACCCTAACCCTTACTAGACATATATTGAGGGAGTGATCCCCGAATTATTATTGTCTATGCAATGTAGGCGATGATCCTTAGGAAAAGTTCTTAGGAACAAGCATATAAGGATATAAGATGTAAGGAGATGAGCGGTAAATATGATAGAGGAGATGACCCTTAGGATAATATCTTTAGGGAAGATTAAAATAAGATAATGGGGATGGGTAATTGGGTTGATTGTTTGATGATTGAATATAATAATTATATTATTGTGGGTTGAAAACCCTATATGCTCACCAGGCTCCCAAGCCTGACCCACTCAGTTTTCTTTGTATCACAGGTATTAAATACGAAGACATATTTCATAGAGAGATTTAAAGGAGATATAAATCAATTGTGTAATTAAATGTAAGTTCTGCTTATGCTTATATGTCTGTATCGGAACATGACACCCCGAGGTTTTATTATTGAATGAAAATACATTCTTTTTGAGAAATGTTTTGATAAGTTATTATCATATCTTGTTTTGGGAACAAATTCCGCAACCGTATCTTTAAAAGATTACTCTGATTTTATAAAACAAAGCATAAGTAAAATCGGTCTTTTCTGGCCGTGAAAATGGGGATGTCACAGTTGGTATCAGAGCATTAGTTTAAGCGAACTAGGAATTTGTAGGAAATTTCTAGACTTAAACTTAGAATGATAAGTAATGATTGTGAGGAGTGTGTCTAAAATATGTTAGGTAGTACACCTAAATTGACACAAGCACTAGTTTATTTTAGGAATGATGCCTAAAATGCTTTTATGTGCTAATTGTTTTGTGTGATAGCTAAATTGATGCTATTATTTGTTCGGATCTATGGTCTGTTGCCGACCGGATCTGGAAACCTTATGTGTTTAGGATTCTAAGCGTACGACTACGAAATTAGAACTAGCATGTAAACGTTTCGGGGTGATAAGGCGATTTATACGTTTATCGTAATTAAAAACTTTCTTATCTTAAAAATTCTCGCTTGGTACACCAAATGTCTGCTTGGATGTACAAGAGGTCATGGTGAAGACTTGTAGAGAATTGAGTAAATGGAGGAAATGAATAAGGCTTATGATAGTGAATGACACCTATCAGAAGATATCGTAAGAGTGGTATCTTGCCTTTAGAGTATGTCTTATGAAAGAAAAGTATGTTTAGAGGAGTACGGTACGTCTAAAGTACACCTTCGATTGGCAGGATGATGGAACGATTGGTGAAATTCTTGAAGTTGTCTCATCGTCTAATATTTTCATCACCAATCGAGTTGAAGTAGAGTTGATGATTGAATATTGAGCAATGAATAAGTCCTAGTAGAGTCTAGGGAAATTGTTTATGATTATTTGGACACATTTGTATGTGTTAAATTGTTTTGTGATTTTCTTGTTTGGTGACTTGGTCGACTGCGGGACAATACTTGGGACGAGTATGAGTAGGTGTGAAAGGTAGTAGATGCATATACTACCGGAAGCACAGGACTCACACTTGGATCAGGGAAAGTCACAAGGTTACCAAGAAGCTAGTAATTGATTTCGTTTTGTTCAAGTGTGTCATTACCCTTGTTTCGGTAGTGACTAGTAAGATGGTTGTTATTCCGACCCTAGTGGCATATCAAAAATTGAGTCCGACTACGAGGAGTTTGTTACGTGGTTCATGGAACCAAGTTAGATGTAACATCTGACCTAAGTCAAAAGATTGAAATCAATGCGATCGATAGCATCACGCTTGTTGTTAAGGAAGCTTGTAGCTAGAAAGGCTACATGTAAAAATGTGATTATATCACGTTAGAATATGAAAGAAGTTTGACTCTAAGAGACTTGAGTCTAAGCGTTGCATCATACGATGAGAGCTCTTTAGAACACGACCCATCAGTCTGTTACAATGGATAAAGGAATGTATTTATCCTAAGAAGAAGAAGGAGTTCGCAATAAGGACTTATTTTGTAACTCGAAGGTTATGATTGAAAGTCCAAGATAGTACGAAGAGCAGATGCAGGATTGAGCATCAAGGTTATTACTTAGGATGGAGAGATAACGTATGGAGTCATTATGCAAGTCCTATTTCGTTGATGATTCCGGGACGTAATCATCCTAAGGGGGAGATAATTGTAACGCCTGTAGATCAGGGTTAGTCGATTTAGAGACATTAAGCATCAAAAATGACTTTTTTATGGAAGATTATCTAGAAGGATTAATCTTAACCAAGTTGTAGTATATGTCACAAGGTTTCCGTGCATATAAAGAACGCCAAAATCCGAGTTATAACAAAGAAGTTATGACCTGTCGAAGTTTCACGACAGAACCGGCACGACCCAGCGCGACGTAGATAGTGAATTTAAGGTAGATATATATCTATCCTTAGTGATATAAATGAGAATTGAAGATCTCATCGATAGTAGTGCAACGACGGAAAGACGGACGGAATCGGAGTTCAGATGAAGGAGTTATGAATTTCGAACGGAGTTTTCCTGTCCCGGCCTACTAAAGATAATATATAAGTAATATACTTATAATATATTAAAAATAAAGTCAAAATTAGCCAATGGAGTCTAAACGAGAGTTGTAGAGCATAATCTCACCTTCGCGGCGATATAAAGAACGTCGAAAACGGAGTTCGTATGCGAAAATTATGAATTTCTGAAGTTCGGGGCGCGAAACCCCAAAACTGTCAGAGCCCACAACGTGGAACAAGGTTGCCACGACGTGGCAAGTGTCCTGACACCTCCAGAAGGCCCCCAGATGCAACTTGGGATGACGCATGCAGTGACGACCAAGTCCACGACGTGGAACAAGGTTGCCACGACGTGGCAAGGGCCAAATTTGCCCTATAAATAGATTTGAAGGGCCAGCCGACTATGGTTGCTCCATCCCTTCTCTCCCACTCCCGATACACCCTCTAAGCCCTATTTTACCCCCCGAAGCCCCGGTATCAACCCCAAGACCCGAAGCAAGTCCCGAAGCCCGAAGATCCCGAGAAGAAAAGAGTTTCCGAGCCGAAGCTCTGCCTGCGAGAAACCCGGTGTGTAAAGTGATCCCGGTTTCACCGAAGAATAGTACTTCTACAAGCCGTAGTGTTGTCCGATCATCTTCTGATCAAGTGAGTGTATAGTCCCTTTCATAAACACAATTATAATACAAGTATTGTTTGAATGTATTAAGTATATGTTTGGTGTGAGTGTATAGTCACTTTCATCTTACACATAGATATGAAGTATTTTATAAAGTACGTGCTATGTGAACATATATTGTTGTTTATACGTGTGAGTATGTGATCACTTTCTTCTAACATATATATATATATATATATATATATATATATATATATATATATATAATAAGTATTGGCTATGAAATACATGCTATGTGTTTATATATTGTTGTTTATTTGAGATGTGTATGGAATGGATGTTTTATATAGGTATTAAATGAGTTAATATGTATATGTATATTATATCTACAAATATGTTGGGTAGAACATGGGTAGATGAATTAGATGATGTGTGATGATAATTAGGTGATGAGAAATAGGAGATGATAATTAGGTGATGAGAAATAGGTGATGATAATTAGGTGATGAGAAATAGGTGATGATATAAAGGTGATGATAAATAGGTGATGTGAGATGAGAGGAGATACCATAACCTTGATCGGCGATGTGGCAATTTGGCGATGTAGTCATCTACCAGAGTATAGATGGCAACCATGGACTATTCTAGATGACCCTGTGGAAACACCAGCAGGCTCATAACCTGTATGTAATGAATTACGAGTCCAGGCGATGTTGTGGCTACGTATTCATGCGATGATACTTTAACCCTTACTATGAATTACGAGTCCAGGCGATGTTGTGGCTACGTATTCATGCGATGATAGACTAACCCTTACTATGAATTACGAGTCCAGGCGATGTTGTGGCTACGTATTCATGCGATGATAGTCTAACCCTTATTATGATTTACGAGTCCAGGTGATGTTGTGGCTGCGTAATCATGCGATGATACCCTAACCCTTACTAGACATATATTGAGGGAGTGATCCCCGAATTAGTATTGTCTATGCAATGTAGGCGATGATCCTTAGGAAAAGTTCTTAGGAACAAGCATATAAGGATATAAGATGTAAGGAGATGCGTGGTAAATATGATAGAGGAGATGACCCTTAGGATAATATCTTTAGGGAAGATTAAAATAAGATAATGGAGATGGGTAATTGGGTTGATTGTTTGATGATTGAATATAATAATTATATTATTGTTGGTTGAAAACCGTATATGCTCACCAGGCTCCCAAGCCTGACCCACTCAGTTTTCTTTGTATCACAGGTATTAAATACGAAGACATATTTCACAGAGAGATTTAAAGGAGATATAAATCAATTGTGTAATTAAATGTAAGTTCTGCTTATGATTATATGTCTGTATCGGAACATGACACCCCGAGGTTTTATTATTGAATGAAAATACATTATTTTTGAGAAATGTTTTGATAAGTTATTATCATATCTTGTTTTGGGAACAAATTCCGCAACCGTATCTTTAAAAGATTATTCTGATTTTATAAAACAAAGTATAAGTAAAATCGGTCTTTTCTGGCCGTGAAAATGGGGATGTCACAATTAGTGTATAAATTACATTATAGATATTTTTAAAATAAATAATATCTATATGTCAATTTCTGATTTTTTCAATTTTCAAAATTAAAAATCACATAATATGTATATTTATATATGTAAACTATTAAACGTAATAAATGTGATAGTCAATTGCAATTAATAACTTTCTTTTTTTCTTATTTCGAAATTTTATTTTAAAAAATACTTATTGTTTACACTTTGTTATTTAATATTTCTTTTAATCAACTCGTGTAATACATGGGTCTTACGCTTAATATTTTATATAAATAATAGTGATTTGTAAATACAAAACTATTCATTAAAATGACCCGCATAGCCAGATTTTCTTGCGATATAAATAAGGTTTGGTAAGGCATCTCGGGTTGTTAACAAAAAGTTCTTCATGTTTGCAAATTTGATCTCCATAGGATTTTTCTTGCAATATTTTAATCTATCATTTGGGGTTCTTTTAATGATTTTTTTTTTAAAATTTGGTCCAAAAAATAGTTATTTTACTCTTGATTTTCTATCTAGTCATGCTCGGTATTTTTAAGCAATTTTATGAAAACAATTATGGGTCGGGATTTTCTAATATGTACCTCAAGGAATCTGGATCTACAATCTCCTTTTTGTATCCTCAAGCTTTTCCTTCTTCCAATGGCTTCAAGCACACACCAAAACACTTAAAATGGCTCACAATCACTCACAATAGCTTTAGTGTTTCGAGTTTTAGGGTTAAGGACTTGGAGGGTGGAAACGAGGCCAACACCTTGGGGTTAAGGTGTTGAAATAGGGTGCAAAACCCTAGAATTAGGGTTTTATATATGCCAGCTTACTCGTCGAGTTGAGGCTTCCAACCCGTCGAGTAGATCGCTTAAAATACGCGACCCTCATAGTCTCTACTTGACGACTTTGAGGCTTCCAACTCGTCGAGTTGCTCTATAAAATAGAACAATTTATAAGTTAAATACATACAAGGAACCATGTGTTACACACTCATTCGCCACCATCATTCACCACTACTACTATTAACTCCACCTGTCACCACCACCGCAACCTCCACCTCCACTGCGACCACCACCGCCATCACCATTAGCAGCCACCACAACCAGCACCATCGCCACCAACGCCACCACTAGTGTTGCTACCACCATGACCACCGACACCGCCATCGCCATTACCACCACTACCACCACCTCCACTACAATCACCACCCTCGCCACCGATGTCGCCACCACCACCACCACCGCCATTACCACCTCTACGACCACCACCGTTGTCGCCACCATCACCACCATTGTCCCTGCCACCGCCGCCACCACCACTGTCGCAATCACCACAGTCGCCACTATCATCGCCACCCACCATTGTCGCCTCCACCACCACCTCCACCCACACCGCCATTACCACCAATGCCAAAATTTTACTATTTTTATTATTTATATAATGTATCTTAAAATATAAGTTAGAAAACAAGGTAAAATTACGCAAAATTGACAAAAAAGTAATTATGTCATTTTACATGGATTCTAATTCTATTTCGTGTGAACCAAATAGAATCTAGAGTTGATTCCAATTCCATTTCATGCCAACCAAACAAGATATGAAATTGGATTCCAAGTCCTGATAGATTCTTTTTCCAATTCCAATTGCAATTCCTTCAGAAACATTCTGAAAACCAAACAACACCTTAGTGTTTGAATACCAATAAAACCCAATCAATGGTGTTAGGATACTTTTAGTGATGAAGAACTTAATCTACTAAGATATCATATTTATGTATAATCCCATAATGGGTTTAGTATTTTCATATTCTAAATCCATATTGTTAGGTGCATTTTATGCACCCATTTTGTAGCTTTATTTCATAAAAGTACATTGCATATAGGCTTAAACTCATGCATTTTGCATGTTTTTCGAGATTTTTTATGAGGCAATTTCATTCACACATTTTTGTGATATTTTACGGACTTTTGGAGGTAGGATCTAGTTTGAGGAGGTAAATAAGAGATGTGGACGAAATTTCGGGACTTGCGGAGCACCGAGGATGAAGATATCAAAGAAATGAAGATTTTGGCTTTTCAGAGATTTACACGGCCGTGTTAATGTTTACACGGCCGTGTAAACGAAGACTCTTGAGCTTTCTAATTTTTGCGTCTACGCGGGCCGCGTAAACGACAATGTTAATTTGCGCGGGTCGTGTAAACGTAAATGTGGGTTTTAAGCAGTTTTTCACCTTTCTTAATTGTTGTGTAAATTGGACTAGGTAACAAGCACTAAACTGAAATCTATTGAATGAATTTAGTGTAAATCTTATTCATACATTCTTACGCTACCAAGCTTTTAAGGAGTATTGGGTGTTGTTGGGAACATTCACATAAATCTTATTGCAACCTTTTGATTTCTATCTAAGAGCTTGTATAGACTTAAATTAGAAGGTTAGGTTATTTTCAAAGAACTTGTTTTGAATTTGAGAACTTCGTGAATGGGAAGTGTTAGAGTTTGTTAACACTTTCAAGTACCAACTTAGGTGGAATTGAGTAGATATCATTTCATCCTGGGAATCACATTGCTAAATTGTCTTGCATAGAGTTGGAGTTCTCACAAATCCTTAATTTGTTTCATTTAATCGATCATTTACTTATTGCCTTATCCTATTGTTTAAATCATTTCATACCAACCCCCCATTTATGTGACCATTATTGTCCCTTGCGCAAAAAGGTATAAGCATTTGTTTCGTGTCTCTGTGGATTGACCCTGCTTACCTTGTATTACATTTTTAGTGCAACGTAGCAGTGTTTTTGGAGTCATTTTGTACCCCTTTATTTGTTGGGCTTGACACGCCTAACACATATAATCTTACTCATAATTCCAATTCGATATTACATCACATGCTAACTATTTAAAAAGTATGATCCAATTCTTTAGATTATCTAAAGGTTCTAAATAACGTTAGGTGTGACTTGACAGCAATGTAAAACCTCAAGCTTTTACGATTTGTGGTGAGCCATATCGTTTGTAAGACGTGACTTAATTCGGAAATTTTGTATTATATATATATATATATATATATATATATATATATATATATATATATATATATATATATATTCTACTATTATTCATATTTATATACATATATGACTTAAGGCATCATTTTATTAAAGCATGGCATTAAGTACAAGCCTTGAAGCCATAAAATGTCATAACGAAGCCATAAAAATCTTTTAAGAAGCCCAGATTATCTTCACCACTATCACAAATGCATTTAAGTTGATGGGTCTTGATACATAAAATAGAGTGTTCATCATAAAAACCGCAAAAGAGACATTATAAAAATAACTAGTTTATTTTAGAGTATTTTAAAACAAAACCATCAATGATCTTTTACATAGGTTAGAATGATATAAACACAACCATAGAGTGTTTTAGAATGACAACCTTTGAAGCCTTTGAACCCACTTGGTTTTGGGGTGTTGAAGTAGATGTCAAGATCAAAGAGTATGGTCTTCTCTAGATATAATAATTAGATTCTTCTTTTTTTGTTATTATTTTCATAAAATAATAATTATTCTCTAATTAAATACAAGAGTTGAATTTATTTATTAATATTAAAATACTTAATAAATATCCAATAAGTACCAAATTGATTAAGGTGTGACCCTATAGGATCATACCATACATATTAAATCACATATTGGGCCCCCGCCCAACATTGAGTCCCACTCGGCTTCGGGTGCTGCCCGACATCGAGCCCCGCTTGACATATAGACCTGTTGTTCTTAGGCCCCGCCTGACATCGGGTCCCGCCCACTATACACATAAACATATATCACATAACCATACTAACACATACAATGATCATAAACAATAGCATACGATACAGTCATCAGGCCTTGTCCGACTTCAGGCCCTGCCCGGTAATCATAAAAACACATACGGCTATCTAGCATATGACATAATCATCAGGCCCCGCTTGGCATTGGGCCTTGCCCGGTAAACATACCATCATGTAACCCATGAAAGAAGTCACACAGACATCTTGCATCCTTTCATAAATAATAAGGGTTGGCATTGGTGCCTTCGACCCGCTAAACCTACTGAGGAAACTCACCTTGCACTTCTGGATCCCGCAGATAAATCCCTTGCTGGTCACCCGCTGAAATCCCCACGCTATAATCACAAAACATAATCCACATAAATATTGGGATCCTAACTCATACTAAAAGTCTGAACTAGGGTAAAAGACATTTTACCCTCTCCATAACTTGGCCCAAGGCCAAGGCCCAATCCAACAATCCAATGACCCAATCCTAATTAGCCACCTAAAGCCCTATTCATGGCCCAATTTTCCAGATTGGGCCCAAATCTCGCAGTGGGCCTTCACAATTAAATATCAGGCTTGTACGCCCAACGTACTCCTCTATTAAGGCCAAACTCACTTTTCTTCCTTAACCCGTTACGACATTGATCCAAAACATAGATTTGACTTCCTTGAGCTGAATAATCATGTAAAATTACTAACTTTACGTTCATGCATGACTAAAAGAAGCTCTTAAAGCTCAAAGGGACTTATTAGGTGACTTAATGCATGCATATGACCATAACCCTCATAAAGCTTGCACCTTTATGCATAAAAACCTCATAACTAACTCAGACCTGAAAGGATAAGTCCTTCAAATATCTTAAGACATCAATCAACCAAAAAAGGGACCCAAAAGCATGAAAATCAAGGCAAGAAGAGGTCTAAGAATTAAAAAGTCAAGATTTGAACTTGATACCTCAAGGAGCTTCCAAAGTGATGAATGATTTTGGATCTCTAAGTTCCCCAGCAAGCTATGAAGCTTCATCCATCTTCAGTCTCTTCAAAATAAGCAACACAACCCCCAAATTCTCCTCAAGAGCTCAAATGCACATCAATGGAGGCTAAGGGACGATTTCTAGGGTTTTAGGGACTTTGAGGCTGGCAAAGAGGCCAAACCTAAAGACTTAAGGTATTTATATAGGGTGCAACATCCTAAAATCAAGGTTCCTCAAACTCCTCGTACGCCTGTGTAATACTCGTACGCCCAACGTACGAGGCATCGCCTTCACGATCCTTCCTTCGCAATACGCTAAGCGTACACCAACTTACGCCTCACGTATTATCCCTCGCACCAGTATATCTTGCATACTCCCTATGTACGCCCCGTGTAATAGGGTTACCTCTCAACCCAAAAACACTCTGAATGCCATAACTTATTCCTTATACCTCCGATTCCGACAACCCTTATATCCATGAAAAGGTAACGAGAAGCTCTACTCTTTCATCAACTCATACCCGCCACAAAATTTCCCGAACAAGAATCTAATTTCCATAAAATCCAAACTAACACTTTATCGAAACACCCACTGGCTCCAAAACACAAAACGAACACCTGGATCATCTAAATTACGTCACCCACACCCAAATGTGAAACGACTCGGAACAGGGCATTACAGTTGTACTTTTGAATATATTTTTTATTTATTATATCATATTTTATCCTATTATAGCATTGTACTTTACAATATTTTTTATTATTTAATAACATTATACTTTAAATATTATATTGTTTATTCTATTTGAGCATTGTACTTTTACATATATTTTTTATTTATAGTAGTATCTTATTTTATCCTATTATAGAATTGTACTTTACAATATATTTGGAAAGTACAATGCTATAATGGAAAAAAAGTTTGTGTATTGGTATGTAATTTGGAAAGTACAATGCTATAATGGAAAAAAAATGAAAAAAAATAGTTTGTAAAGTACAAACTATTTTTTTTTCATTTTTTTTTGCAATATAACATTGTGCTTTCCAAGTTTTATACAAATACACAGACTTTTTTTTTCAATTATAGCATTGTACGTTCCAAGTTCCATACAAATACACAATTTTTTTTTTCATTTTTTCCATTATAACATTGTACTTTCTACATAAATACACTTAAACATGCTTCCTACATATATTGCATATTTATTATTGCATCCTACTTTTTCAATTTTTTCCATACATATATTCATCATACACACATTATTTCATACATCATACACATTACAATATAGACAAATACACTTAAACATACATCCTGCACATATTACATATTTATTATAGCATCATAGTTTTTTTTTTCATTTTTTTCCACACATTACCTACATAAATACACACATTATACATACAAATACACTTAAACATGTTTCCTACACATATTACATATTCATTATAGCATCATGATTTTCTCCATTATAGCAACCTACTTTTTTTCATTTTATCCATACATATATACACAAATTACATATATAATTTCCAAAGTCATACACATACACATACATAAATAATACACATACAAATACATATACACATACATTATAGTATCCTACTTTGTTTTTTTCATTGCACACAAATACACATATACAAAAAAATACACATGGAAAAACACATACATGCATCATAAACATACAAATACATATCATATATACACAATATATACATTCACATACAAAATGAAAGATAAAAATATGAAAAGAAATTGTGGTGGTGTAATTTCGAAGTTTTCCAGCGAGGGTTCCATAATTCCAGCAACAATTCCAGCAGAAATTTGATTTTTCTGACAACAATCCTTAAATTGTTAAATTAAAAGCTTAAATTCAGTAGAATACCACCAAAACAGAAGATAAATAGAAAATAGGAGAGGATTAGGACCTTTTCGGTTCGTTTTAGGTCGGAATCACTCGTCGGTGAGTTGCATCTGTCACCGGTGAGCTGCTTCTGCCGCCGGAGATGCCTTGTCGTCGCCAGTGATGGAGGTGCTGTGGTGATCGGCTGTAAATTTCACTGGTCGATGATAGAATGTCACAACAATCGATGGTGGTCGGAAGATATTTGAGGAAATCGCCTTCGACAATAGAGAAATCGCAAAAGAGGCAAAGACATGAAAGAGTAGAAGTCTGGGGGTTATCTGCGAAGGGCTTTTGCAGCGACGGATATTAGCAACGACGGTAGGGTTTTTGTGGCGACAAGTAGCTTTTAGCGGCGACACCCATAGAGGGAAAAATCAGCGCATTTTTTTGGAGCATTAGCGGCGTCGGATGTCGCCGCAGTTGTAGTCGCCGCTAATAGTATGCAATCTATTCATTTCTAACCGTTGGATTAGATTTTGATCAAACGGATATGGTTTACAGGTAGCAGCGCCTTTAGCGGCGACAAGTAATGCGGAAATTACTTGTCGCCGCTAATACCTAGTGAGCTATTTCTATATTTGGGATCCAATGACGGATTGAGAGGCGAGGATAAACTGTTTAAAGATTAAGTTGCACTTGTTCTTGTTATACATATGGAGAAACACTTTGGAAACGTAATCTATATACTTTTTTTCTTCTTCACGTAATCTCATAAGAATATTATTCGATCATGAATGGGATTATGAAGAAACGAAGAGTACTACTGAATATCTCTGTATACATGTGATAATATAATATTGTTACAAAACTTACAATCGATACCAGCTAGCTAGCTCAACAAAAGCAAGTATTTAACATTCACTTCAAACATGAAAGCTTCTCATGATCGTAAGCATTACATGCACACTTCCTACCGGTATTGGATTTACCTACACCATGGCCATATATCGCATCATTACAGACCGGGCGTCCTGGTACAAGATCTCCATAGGTGATTGATCCTCGTCCCACAGAGGTAGGTGGAGGTGGGGATAGGTGTTTCGGTGGGGGTGGAGATGACTGTAACGGCGGGGGTACACCCATTTAATGTGGTGGTTTAGGTGATGTCGGAGGATGGAGTACACCTCAAAGGCCTTGAGGTTTAACTTGCGAATCAGATTAAGGGAGAATGTTATGTATTTCGCTTTCATAAATGAAAGATTGTGTGTATGTTTGCATGAACGTTTGAACTTACTTGATGAGATGAGTAAGAAGAAAGAAATATATATGAGAACAGCTACACCCGTCTTCGTTCCCATATTTCTGTTAGAGAATTGGCCAATTTCTAATCATATATATTTGGAAACCAGTTAATTGAGACTATTTATATATATTTAGTTTTCCATCAACATTTATGTCGACGTGTTATCTGGTTTATAATTAAAGATTGTAACTTCAATCAGCGTGTAGTTGCATGCATTCTAACTCGACCGACGACCAAGTCGTGGAGTATGAAAGACGAGAGGGTATTAGACGGGGTTCATATGTACAACCAGCTACAGCTGGGAATGTACAAGCTTCAATAGACATTTCAATAAATGGTAGTATTATTTTTGGCGTTGAGCATTCTTTTAAAATACACTGAAATAAACGTATTCAGTCTTGACTCTTGAACTAAAACGAAGTAGAACGTTAGAACTAAACACACTCCTTAGCATCGTATGTAAATTTAATCTCGATTAGCCAATAATTTTAAAACTTGTTATGGTTCCAAAATATGTATTCACTGTTATATCCAAATATTTTATATAAATATTAGTAATATGTAAATAAAGAGCTATATGGGCAATTGGGCACATTGTATTATAGCGGAATGGAGCGGGAATTAGCGAGCGGAAGCGAACCGAACTTAAGAACACCACATCCTGGATGCGGTTTTGGCCATGCCGGAAAAAGTAGAGGAGAGAATACCTCGCTCTCTCTTTTTAGCTGTGATTTGGGCAGAATTTTTAATTTTTCTTTATTTGCATTGGACGGACATAATTTTTTTTTTTTTGAATTCTAATGATTACAACATTTAAATAGGAAGCATTATGTATATATAATGTGAATATTGTATGAATGTATGACCATTTTTGATGCACTGGATTTAAAAAAAATGTGTGGTTCTCATAACAATAACAATGACATGATGATAATTAATTGAAAAAAAATGATTTTTTTATGTATTAAAACAACCACTAAAGCTAAATTGGACAGTTTATTGAATAACAATTAGGAAAGTACATATATAAAGGGATTCATACCAAAAAATTCAAGAAAATTTCAGATATAAATTTAACAATGCAATCTAACGATTATTGAAAATTAAATTTCAAATCAAAATTACTATTTCGATCTTCTTCAGTCCATTCTTCAGAACCCATCTTAATTTTTATGTTTCATTCTTCAAGAATCAGTTTCAATTGCACATTCCATTGTTATGTGTTATATTCAAGAATTATTTTACATTTTGCTTTTCATTCTTTTCAACGGAAAAAAAAATCTTTGAAAACATTGTTATAGCAACTATCTGATGCTCTAAGAATGTGAAAAAGAATATGAGATATTAATCATATTTTACAAGAATATGATTAGATTCTTTTAACAATGAAATAAAAAAAATACCACATCTTTAATCAGTTTACAAATAAAACGGTCATCATTTTTTACGTTCTCCATTTATTCACTTAAGGAATTAGAGGCGATTAGAGAGTAATTAGGGAATAGGGATACGTGATTATCTTTGCTCAATCCATATTATCAGAACTAAAATATCATAATTCAACCTAATTCTACTACAATTGCTAAGAATCGTCAAGCATTATAAGCTGTGTCTTTGCCGATCAATTCTTACACTCCAAAATTGGTGTATAGTTATGACGACTAAAATCAAGAAATCGTTGGTATATAAAAAAGAATGAAGGGCTAGAGTTCTAGGTTACGAGAGAACACTAAATCGAAGTTAAAGAACATTGCAGTTTCGGCGATAACACTGGTAAAATGATGACTCCTTTGTTGCCCCTCAATGTTTATTTTTCTATTATTCTTAAAGGATGAAACCTTATGACTCATGTAATTGATTAGGGTTTTCGTTATTGTAGATCGAATGTTAATTTTGTTGAATAAATTTGAACTATAGGATCCCATTCTTTCATAATCATGATTTTTAAAACCAAAAATTTTGAGAATTTGAATGTACGTATTCACTAAGAATAAAAATGAAAAATATAATTGAATTTGATGTATTATTTAAGAATGCAGTATTCATTAAAAATAAAAGTGAAAAATGCAATTGAATTTGACATATTCTTTGCGAATGTAGTTGTCAGTGGTTAAGAACAATCATTTTAACATATTCTACAAGAATTAGAAATGGTAGAACAAGTTGAACAAGAACAAGAAAAATGATTGAATTATTCCCCTGTTCGATGGTTCTGTTTCTTGAGTCCTCAGAGGCATGTTGATAGCAAAATATAATTAGCTTTGTAGGACCTTTTCACGTATGTTCATACCCAAGTAGATTATAAATTTGTGAAGACCAAATCTTATCTAATTACTTTACTTCCATATTTATACGCTTTTAATTTGGTTATATACAGTTAAGAATTATCATTGATTAGTTCCTTATTTATCAGTTTTTTAATTTGGATAATAAATTGATTAATAATAAGATTCTAAATTTACTCCTATCAAACGATTGGTCCAGAACTAGCTATACATTCACACAAGATATGGAGTTTATACATGAACCTAACTCTCTCTCTCTTTCTCTTTCTATATATATATATATATATATATATATATATATATATATATATATATATATATATATATCCTCCTTAATAAATAAATAACTTTTTGCCACATGTCCTTTTCCCCTTCATTTGGACACATGATATTTTTTAAAATTTTTGAATTTTCGATTTTCCACTTGTCATTTTATTGTATTTTTCATTTTATTAAATTAAAACTCCATATTTAATATGTAAGGTAATATATATGTAAGGTATTTATTAGAAATGGTTTATATTTATATATGTAATGTATTCAAAACAGAAAAAACCTAATTAATTTTAATAATTCAATATTTTCCTCATTTTTCTTATAAATTCAAACTTTTCAAATTATTAAAATTTCATATTTAATTTTTTTAAATAAACTCATGTAATACATGGGTCCCACACCTAGTATATACATATCGGGTTAGAATCAAATGTAAATCATAACTATTGTATGAATGCGTGACTAAATTCTCGCCATTAAATTAAATGAATGAAATGATGAGATCTTAGGATATATAACATGGACTAACACCCACTATATAATTACATGTATTTAATTATAAGGTTAAATATGACCTTTTATTAACAGAGGGTGATTGAAATTATCTACATTTTACGCACCTAAGTCAATTTATTTAATAAAAACTCAATCAAACCTTATATTTTATTCAACACATTCAAATTAAATCTAATTTGTTGATAATACATTGTCATTCAACATTGATTTTTTTATAACTAATATTCTTAAAGAATACACTTGTATATTTTAGACAATAACATATCAATCTTTAAGAAAAAAACTATTATAATATAACCAAGAATTTATATTATAAAACTAATAACCATTCTTATAACATAAAACGACCATTTCCATAACATAATATATATATATATATATATATATATATATATATATATATATATATATATATATAATATTTTGAAGAATATACTCTACACTACATTTTTTAAGAATTTGTCATAATTCTTACAGAATATAAACACAAATTATAATATATATATATATATATATATATATATATATATATATATATATATATATATATATATATATATATATATATACTACATTCCTTAAGAATATATAACCATTCTTAAAGAATCTGTCAGCATTCTTGTAGAATATTTTTATGGTTTGCTGATGCCTCTATCTTTACCTTTTCATGGTTTATCTTAAAACAACAAATCATTCAATTGAAACTGAAGTTTTCCTCCTAAAAACAAGAAAGAGAAAAATTAGTGCATTTGGTACCAAGATTATATGTTTTTTTTTAATTAGGAAAAATGTTTAAACCACCTTCTATCAATAGAGGTGGAGTGGGGCCAAATATCTTCTGTAACTTGGCCGGAGGAAGTGTCGAATACAAAGGAACAACTTTCACATGGCCAACCTGCTCTTCCATGTTATCGACTTCTTTTGTTGTTTTCCGACATGTGTCTTCTATCTCCTCATTTTCGGTTAGAAAAACAAGAATGTCACCCGACGATTCACACATGTGTAATTGTACCACTGTTCAGATTGTTGCTTTAAGGTAGTCCCTTTCAGGTTCTTGAATGTATAAATTTTCAATAGGATGAAGTCTACAAGAATATCATGTTCTCGACATGGTGACATAAAAATATTAAGCGATTAGCAAAGAATCACATTACACAAACAACAATATCAAGATCTTTTTTTCTGTGATAGTAATTCACATATGGTGATAAGATTTGAACCCGCCTAGTAACTTTTGTTGTATCCTTAAGCTTACACTACATATCTAGTAGAATATATGTTACAAGATTAGAATGTGCTAAATATATTCTTTCATTATTTATGATATACTGGATGTGTTTTTAGTGAAAATGGAATGAGAGAAACTTAGATGATCTAAATAGTTCATTAACTATTTTCATTTAGATATATGAATGTAATGTTTGATTTTTTAAGAATTTTAACTGGTCAGTAGCCTTTTGATTCATATCGATTATTACAATCCAATAATCAAATTCCAAACAGGTCATTAAATCACATAGTCTACAACATGAGTCCTCGTACATGTTTTTCCTACAGACTTTCAATACTATGCTCATACCTGGATTAAAGTAATTATCACATGAGGTAAAAATTATCAAAGATTCGTTCACATTAAGGTAAACATCAGTAAGCTATTTGAAGGTACCAAATATCAGAACTTCACTCAGTGGTTCAGGTTATTTAGAACAAAACAAGTGGAGCCACACCAAGAAAAAAACCAACATGCATCATAGTAGGTATTTGACGAATGAGATCAACTTTATAACAAGTTTCAAAGTTAACTCGGTTTCATTTCACTTTAATGTCCACACTGGCAAGTTACATTATAGGGAGTCAAACTAGCCAATTGAATTACCAAACCAACTAACTTGTTTTGTTTTGATCAATTTAATGGGCAAACATAGGTTTAATCCTATAAATGAACAATCCTCACCTTTGGACCTTATTAGTCTCTGTGAAAAAAATATATTTAATTTATGTGGACGAGATGTTTTCAATTATTATTGGATTTAACAATAAATAAATAAATAAAAAAAAACTAAGCCTATTAAAAAAAAAGCTACTGAAAAAAGCTTCGATGGTTCACTCAAATCCAATTGTCAAAGCATATATATTTTTTAAGGAAGCTTCAGCGGTAAGGGAAGAAATCAAACCTCGAGGCGGTGGTTGAGTGGATGAAATCGAAGTCAACAACGCTAGCAAGAGTTACGACAACAACGGTGAGGTGGAGCGGTGGGGAGGCTCAATCTGCGAAGTTAAGGTGAACGTGTCGAACAATAGTAACATGCGACCGGAGGGTTTGGGGATAATAAAATTACGCCTTGTTTTGTTTTCCAGCGATGAACGATGGTGGTGTCTTAGGTTTCGGGTTCCACCGATGGTGTTAACCTGGTGATAATGATAAGGTAGGTGATGTTTCCAGGACGAATTAAGATGCAGGTGGTGATTGGTAAAAAGGTGTGAAACTGAAATCCTATTTCAAAACGTTATTAAATAATTTAAATACTTACTATAATTGATTACAACTAAAATTACTACTTTACCGATATCAATTGATTGGTCTACATTTAGTTACGCCCGTAAACGAACCAAACGAACACGAACAGAGGCTTGTTCGTGTTCGTTTGTTTAACTTTAACCGAACAACAAATGATCACGAAAAACTAAATGAATAGACTTTTTATGTTCATGTTCGTTTGTTAAGCAATTTAGTGTCTTCGTGTTCATTTATATTCGTTCATTTAGTTGATAAACGAACATAAATGAACACAAACGAACATAAATGAACACAAAGTCAAACAAACATATATGAACAAACACAAACAAACTTAAAGAAACATAAATAAGTAACAACGAACTTAAAAGAAAACAAACATGTGTTCAACATTTCCATACAATCGAATAATCATAAATAAACAAATGAACGTAAACAAACATAAACGAACTAAAGTAAATGAATGTAGATGAACGAATGAGAACATTGTTCGTGTTCGTTCATTTAACCAAACAAACCAGATATCTTGTTCATGTTCGTTCATTTATTAAATAAACATACATAAACAAATTTTCCGCCGAACGGTTCATGAACTGTTTGTCGAACGTTCAGTTCATATACAGCTCTACATTTAGTTATACATTCATACAATATTTAAGGGTTATATATGATCCTCTCTCTCTCTCTCTCTCTCTCTCTCTATATATATATATATATATATATATATATATATATATATATATATATATATATATATATATATATATATATATATATATATATATATATATAGTATGAATAATTTTTTAGATTTGTTTGGTATTTATAGAGTGGTAAATTCATAGTTGTCAAAATTGCGATCCTGATCGTAGGATCGTACGATCCTACGATCCTAGGTATGAAAAACGATCCGGATCGTAAAAGGATCGTATTTGGGGTAGGATCGCAGGTAAGATCGTAAGATCGTAGGTAGGATCGTAAGATCGAGATCCGATCCGATCCTACCTTCCTTTGATTTTTTTTTTTTTTTTGCAAATGAAATTTTTTTTTACCACTTTATGCCTTTTATGCTTTACCAATCTACTATTTATCATTTTTTATTATGACTTATGACTAATATTTTGAAGTTTTTATAACTTTTGAATGAAAAACTAAATGTTTGAAATAGTTTTCATGATTAAATATTATAAATTAAAATTATATTCTATTTTGTGGGATCTTAGGATCTCGATCCCGATCTTACGATTCCGATCTTGCAAACCCAAAATCGATCCTAGGTAGGATCCCGATCTTGACAACCTTGGGTAAATTATATATATATATATATATATATATATATATATATATATATATATATATATATATATATATATATAAAATTTACCACTCTATAAATACCAAACAAATCTAAAAAATTATTCACACCAATTTCTATACTTTCTCTCAAAAACTCACTCAAGCACAATGTCGTCATCGCCATATAATTTGTCCAATTCGATGGTGCAAAAAGAGGCAACATTTGTCAGCAGGGCGGTCCTAGCGATTCTAATACTTAGGACAACCGAAAAAAAATGTCCTTAGGCCCTAATACTCGGGACGAGCCGAAATAAAAAGGCCCTTAGGTCTTATCGTGTAACAAATTATAACGATGATAAACTTTATAGCAATAAATATAACAAAATCATAGGATTTTAATGAGTAACTGCATGTCGTAACAGCTAACCGATGATCCGTGCAGCTCTCGTGGCATTCTTGATAACAAATTGGTTGATCAACTCTTCGTAGTTTATATACTCTAAGATTTCGTTCTGGATAGAATAAATGAGTCAAAAATTTTGATTATCGAATCGGTCTGTCAATTATCATCTTAGCAAATTATTTATTAACTTTTACCAATAATCAAAATAAAATAAAAAAACTACTCACATATTTTTACAGTTGTTCGAGTAAATATCTATAAATACATAAGTATCTAATTTACTTATAACCATGTAACTTATTTATATCACCAAATGTAATTATATACAAAAATGAAACCGGGAAAGGGAGTTCTAACTTCTTTTTGTTTATTAAGTTTTTATTTTATTATTATTTTCTTTTTAAGTATAATAGACAATTTAACTTAATAAATGAAAATGATTTTTGACGTATGTCATGTTTTCCATGTATTTGCCATATATGATT
This sequence comes from Lactuca serriola, assembly GCF_051521515.1. Lineage (NCBI taxonomy): Eukaryota > Viridiplantae > Streptophyta > Magnoliopsida > Asterales > Asteraceae > Lactuca > Lactuca serriola. Next base: position 53,010,369 of record NC_136415.1, read on the forward strand.
TTCGTAGACATTATGAATTTTGTAACTCCGTAATTTCCAAAACAATTTTTCGCATTTTATAAAAATATAATTCATTCATTATTCATAAAACATCATTGTTTAAAACTCAATTCATAACATATATCAATCCCAAGATCTCATAACATAAAAATCCCGTGTGTGTACTGATCAAGCCTGCGCCTTTCCGCGATCCTCACTGGTACCTGAAACACATAACACAAAACACTGTAAGCACAAAGCTTAGTGAGTTCCCCAAAATACCACATATAACACATATTAGCCACTCGAGGCTATAACTCTGTGGGTCCGTGCACCCAAACTCTGTGAACCCTCAGATCGGCTGAAGGTTGTGAGAGTGGTCTAGATTGGCTGAAGGCCTGGTAAGGCGGTCCAGTCATGCTGAAGACTCTGCAGGTGTAATTAGATCGGTTCGAGGAAATGGATTGAGTATGTCGCGATGTGTTAGCATTAGAAGGTCTGGCCCCGGGTATTGATCTCGATTAGTGGAGATAGTGCATGGACTCGAGAGTCCTTGCGAGCAGATTCAGAGCATGTGTGTTGCATGGATAGTGGTTATGTTATAGGGGAGTGGTGTAGCGTTGGGCGAGCACCGTGGTACTTGTCGCAGTGACAAGGCGGCCAAGTGGATTTCCTTGGTAAGGAGAGAGAGAGAGAGAGGAATGTAGCTCCGAGAGGGAGTGTAAATTCACGAAAGTGAAAGCGGCGGTGCAGAGTTATGATTGGAGTGATGTAATTATGGTCATTGAGCAGCGTGATTGCGGCAGTGGTATGGAATCACATCCGGATGGGATGTCTGCTGAGGTTGCGGAAGGAATTCCGCGGGGGGTAGAGCCAAGAGGCTCGGAAAGGATTCAGGGATGGAGTCTTGGATTCCCAGTTTGATTCTGATCAAGGAATTGTGTATGTAGTGGTGATTCATCCTGGGGGATGTTTGGAGGTGTCGTCAGTGTGACGGGTTGTCCCATCCCGAAGGTGCTAGAGCTAGTTCAGCATGTGCATGCGATTGCAAGAGGAGAACTCATGGGAGTTGTTGTGAGGCTGAAGAATGCGTCATTCTGTCAGCAAGGAGGGGATAGAGTTGGACTCGGATCGGGAACCCGGTGGTGCAGGGTTATATCTAGCTCGTAAGAGTCAAGTGATTGTTGTGATCAGGATCGAGAAAAGTGCCATGGAGTGGTACTCGGTTGATAAGTGTAGAATCGGATAGGTGTGGTTATCAGAGGGTGAAGTCGGTGGCCGGCTTGAGGCGGTAGTCAGGACACCGCAAGACAGGAGGAAGTTGAGTTTCGGGTTTCGATGGTTGTGCCTTGAGGAATCTGGTCTGGTTAATGCCAGGTGGTGCATTGCGGGAGTAGTTCTAGAGTTGAGTTGCCGCAGGCTTCGGGGACGAAGCCTAATTTAAGTGGGGGAGAATTGTAACATCCCAAGTTCAGGAGTGCAAATTCAGGGTTCCAAGTGTAAGTATGAAAGGGGAACTCGGTGAGTCCATGGGTGGACTCGGCGAGTAGGGTCGCGACTCTGGTCGCGTGTTAAGTGGCCAACTCGGCGAGTCGGAGGCTGGACTCGGCGAGTAGGCGCTGAGTGGAGAAAACCCTAATTTCGGAGGATGAGCCCTATATAAAGGACATTATTGTTGGATTAGTGTCTAAGTCCATAACTATTTTGGTATGTACTTGACCCGATGGTGCATGGTCCTTTTGGGTTGCCTTCACCAAAGCAACTTGATAGGATGAATTATGGAGAGAAAGGATTAAATATGATTTATTAATATATTATGAGAATAATATATTAAAGGAGAAATCATATTGTTTAATTAATATTAGTCAAGAATTAATTAGTAATTAGTTTTGTGACTAAAAGAGATTAATTAAACTTAAGGGACTGGAATTGTAATTATAAGATAATTGCAATTTGGGCCATGGATTGCCTTGAATCAAGGGGAGGACGAATTCTATGGGGAAACCCATAAGGAAATCGTCCATGGGCTTGATTAAAGGAGTCTATGGGTTGCTTAGGGTTTAAGCAACCAAATTAGGGTTTCCTTGTTAGATAACCCTAATAGCCTTACTATATATAAGACCCTTATGACCCAAAAACGTGGAGAAGCTTTATTCTAGGGTTAGAACACGTTTTGGGCAGCCTCCATCCTCTCTCCTCTTCATCCTCTTGCTTATGGTGTTTGTGAACCATTAGAGGAGTGGCACTTGTGACTCTAAGCCTTCCAAAGTCAATTCAAAGGAGGAATTGGGATTATTATTACTACATAACAATCAAGGTAACTTTATAAACATATTCTAATATCTAATATGATTACTTGAATGCTAGAATTAGGGTTTATAGTCTTGGATTCAAAGCATGTACAATAGAGAAATCTAGATCCAACCATTAGGGTTTGTATGAGCACATAGGATGTCTTATGACCAAAACCCATCAGTGGTATCAGAGCCTAGCTTGGTTTCAATTGTATTGATGCATTAAATATCTGGAAAATTCGTTTTTTGGGTTTCTGGAGGCTGGACTCGCCGAGTCCATAGCTGAACTCGCCGAGTCCAAGGTGACTCGACGAGTCCAAGCCTGACTCGACGAGTCAACTCGTCAGATGAGGATAATCTCGGGATTTCTTGTTGTTTTTGCATTGGGATAGTTACCTTATCATGTTAGATCAATATTAATCCGATTATATGATATATTTGACTATAATTTTGATCTAATAGAAGATATTTATCAATTAATAAGATAATTGTTTCCTTATATGATAATTGTTTAATTATTTTGACTTAATTGGTAAATTGTTTTGCAAGAAATCATTAAACAAATCAAATATGGATAATTATGTGATTAAATGTTAATTTGAATTACTTGTTATTTGATCCTTGTTGTTATGAAAAGTTTCATATTTTGCTCTTTAGGTTTTATAGTTTAAATTTGAACCCAAAAGTTTTGTTGTTTTGAAATTTAAATAGTTGAAACCCTAATGTTTTGAAAAAGGTTTCAAAACTTGCCCTCAAGTTTTGGAATTTAAATTTTGATGTATATTTAAATTCTTAACCCTAATGTGTTGAAATGTTTCAAAACTTGCCCTCAAGTTTTGGAATTTAAAAGTTGATTAAAAGTTTAATTAGGAATGTTAAATTCTAAAACTCTAGTATTGTTTTGAAAAGGTTCAAATCACACCCTTATGGTTTTATTAATTAATTAAGATGTATAATTAAAAGAAGTTTAATAAATCCATAAAAGTTTAGGTTTACAATTTAATTGAATTAAAAGTATAATTGTTAAATTAGACCACCTAGTATTTTAAAAGTATAAAATACACCCTATACTATATATATAACATTAAAGGTATAACATTATATATATGTATGAGTAAAAGTTAGTCTTACCGTTAGTAGGCCTCATTCACGAAGCTGGTCTATAAGGGGTGTTTAAGGAAATTGCCTATAAAATGACGATTGAATGGGTATCCACTCTTACCCACCGCACTCTTGACTAGTGGAGGGTTGTTAGCCGAACGGGTAGGATAGGACGAAACCTTCCATTATAAGTATAATGAATTATTAAAGTAACTAAATGTTTTCATAAATTCCCAATCTTAGTTACTTAGGCAAAAGTGAATTGATGCAATTCCATGAAATTACACTTTGTGCCCTTACGAAGACGTTAGTGGAGCGTGTGTGGTTTACCGGCACACTAAATGGTTCTAAGCAAAGCTAGCAAAGGGTGACTCAATGTTTGTCATAGTTCGGTGGAGCGTGTGTGGTTTACCGGCACATCGAATAGGTGACTGTAACATGTGAGGGCACCATGTAAGTTTGAATGGTTATTCACACCCGCTTTGTGATCCTCGGCATCCCAGTCACAAACAAGAGGGGCATATAAAGATATAAACATGCCATTGAAAGTTCAATGTATCTCAAAGGATCTAGGAGTTTTCATAGATTTAAAACTTAAATTTCTTCTTTCATGGTGGAAATTAGTGAATCGTCATTCACTTACCTTCAAACGTTCTGCAATTTGGGTTACGGCATCCCTCTCTCGAGTTGTAGAATATTGTGTTGGGTCCTAGCCTTAGTATCTCATTTGGGTGATTTACTAAGGACACAATCAATCAACTAACTTGAATTCGTTTTCTCCCGTTTTGTAGATGTCAAAGTTCGACAACTATGGTCTTCTCAAATCCCGTGAAACAAGCATTCCACATGAAGATGATATTCCACGATTCGATCGAGGAACAAGAAATCATGCTTCATTTCCTCTACCTCCTCCAATTATTCTCCCTAACCCACAAGTTCAAAGGCTTGAAAAGTTCAAGATCACTCAAGCCCTTTTGGCAAGTAAACATAAAGAAGGAAAGTCCGTGTGTGCACACATCCTAGGGATGAAGTCACACATTGATAGGTTAAGAATGTTGGGATCCGTTGTCTGTGAGGAAATGGCTGTTGATTGGGTTCTTCAGTCACTTCCTAACTCATATAGTGAGTTCATAAGAGAGTACTATATGATGAACCACGACGTGACCCTTATAAATCTCACCTATATGCTTATTGTTGCCGAATCAGCAATGGTTTGGCGCAATAGAAAAGCAATGTTGATTGGTGAATCTGCCTTCGAGAGCTCAATGGATGTAGACAATGGCAACGAAAGACATGCAATGATCGAAAAGTTTGATCATAAGAGAAAGGCAATGTCTGAAGTAGTTCCATGTGCTGTTCCAAAAGAGTCTACTTGTTTTTATTGCCAAGAGAAGGGGCATTGGAGACGAAGCTGCCCCATTTACCTAAGAGATCTAAGATAGAGAGTCAAAACGTATGGCTCTGCTTTAGGTAAAATCCATTGACTAGCTCTTTTAGGCTTCTATTCTAGATTCTTAATACATAATGTGATGAGATTACAATTGATGTTTTGTAGGATCGAAGAAAAGAAAGGAAGCTTAAGGGAAGAAGTGAGCAAAATCTAACCGTGAAGGAATGGATTTCGATCGCATTTCTCGAAGATTAGATTCTTGAGCTACTACTTAGAGTTAGAATTAGATTGCTAAGAAAGATGTATTAGCATAGTTTTTCAAAGAATTGCATTGTAAGGACAAATTTTTCCGCAATAAAATAAATTTTGATTTTAGATTATTTATTTATCCTTGCAATGGCGTATATGAAAAATTGATGTTTGAATGTTTCTATTATTAGCAATAATGGATTTGGTTCTTATTATGTTATTTATGGAAAGTCGAGAATTTACCAAATAGGGAGAGTTTCTCATCGCCCAAGTTTCAATTGGACAGAAATTTGGAATCATGCAACTTGGTTGCACGATGTATGAGAAATTTCATATTTGGAAATTTAGACTAATTCATTGACAAAGTGTCAAGTAAAGGACTTGGAGATCGAATACACAAAGTTGCGTGTTGATCAAGTCCACCATAAGAGTAACAAAGATATTCATCATGATTTACTAAAGGTTTAGTAAATATGATTATACTTACAAGATTAGGTGTAATTCTGAATTGATTAAAGGGTTTAGATCAATAGCAGAATGAATAAGAAGAATCAAGTAGGCAGAAAGATAAAAGTTTCTCCATTCTAAGAAGAAGGGAGAGTAGCTTTTATGCTTTATGATAGGTCTTAATGATTAAGAACCATATCTCAATTGATCCTCTAAGTGAGTCTTGGTACAATTGTATGTCCAAGAAGAGGAATCAAAGATTGAAGAAATGGTCAAATCAAGAAGTCAATCATACTTCGTTCCAAAAACAAGTCTTAGAGTTAAGATTTTAACAATGAGTGAAAAGTATTAAGAAGGTTTAAAACATTCATTAAATGTGGTAAGTTGTGATGTCTTAGATAAGACAAAGACCAACTAGGACCAATTTATGAAGAGTTTTGATAAAAGCTACACTAACTCTTGAATATTTGTTTGTCAAGAAATGGTTATTGACAAAGAGAATCTTATATGTCAAGGAGTCAGTGGGAGTCTTAATAGTCTTGAAAGGTTTCAAGAACAAATCAAATAAACCTTATCAATCATCACTAGCACACGAGTTAAGGTTTACAACCTATCGTGAAGACATTATTTTGTTTCTGTGCCAATCCAATCGAGTTGATTATGCATGTGAGTCCCATGAGTTCTCATTTGAATGCATAAAAGGCAAAGCACCTTAATCAATGAAAGGTACATTGATAGGAAAAGGTGAGCTGCTTAACTACTTGGAAGACGTGGCGGGCAGCTGTGCTACCATAAGGCAAGAAATCAAGATTAAGAAAGTTCGGTCCATATGAGTTTGAATTTGTCGTAAACCTTGGTTTTAACAAATTCACATGGATAGGAACAAATACACCGCTTTAAATCTAAGTGTCATAAGATTTCCTCCTTCATGAAAATGATTGTGAGGAAATGCTTTCACTAAGATAGATTTTAAGAAGATAGTGATTGTAAAATTGCATTCTCGAATTCAATTATGGTTACGGTATCCCTTTCCATAATTTGACTTGTGAGGTTTGGCAATTAGTCTTAATTGTTTAGACACACATATGAACTATTGAAGGCAAAGGTGTATAAGTTCAAGAAGCCTTGATAAAAGATTATCAAAGCACTATGTATTAGAAACATGGACTTAAGAAATTCAATAAGTATTGTCTTTCTGGAAGTTAAGATGTTTAAGAATACATGTCGAAGCTAGTGGGAGCATAAGTGTTATGTTTTATAATAATCATCAAGATAGTGGGAGCATAAAAGTTATGATTGTATGATTATTAAGGAAAGTATTGCAAGGTTAGCAATATTAATTATAGAAAACAAGAGTCATACTTTGCAAAGTCGCAATAGTTGAAAATTTGTTTTGCTATAATTAAGGGAGAGAATATTATGCTTCATTTCAAATCTAAAGGCTTAGGTTGTGGAATGTTAATAAAATTTAGTCAAAGGTACATAGTGTGTTCTTAAAATTTCGATTATGATTACAGCATCCCTCTTCACAATTCGAATTTTGAGAACATAGCAAATAAAACATTATGCGTCGTGTCCCATACGCTTCGGGTATAGGATCGATTGCAAATGCTTTAATGTTTGACCATTCTAAAGTTTTCCAAATGTCGAGCACATTTAGAGGGAAAAGGGACTAGAATTGGTTTTGACTAAAACAATTAAACAACTATCAAAGGACAACCCAAAGTTCGACGAGGATTGGTCGCTTGTGAGTAGTTGGAAGTATAGTATTGGAAAATATGGAAATGTTTCCATATTGGATGGACCGCATCGACATCATTACGAATAGATAAGATTCTATTAAGAATGAGTTGTCATATGGAACATATGGAAGTGTGTCCATATTGGGAATTGAATATTGAGAAATCTATGACTAGATTAGAAACTTATATGCAAAAGGATGTTCAAAGAATATACTTTGAGTGAGAGATATCACGTCTATGGAATTGTCTTGTAACAATCCCCGATAGAGGACTTTGTTGGCAATAGTCTTTGTGACTTTAGTGCAGTGACATTACGAAAGGATAAGTTGCATAGAATGTTAGAATCTAGCATATTCTATAAGTAGCAAGAATTTGATATTCTTTAACTTATGGAAAAAAGGATTTGGAGTTGTGAAATGAGAAAGATTGGAAATGTGTTCAATTTGATCTATTTCATAAAGTAAGAACCATAAGTAAACATTGTGTGCATGCTAGGAGCATGGGACAAGTGTTGTAATTCAAGTAAGAAGTTGATTAACCGAAACGACAAATAATGAATAATCAATATGGTGATAAATAAAAGGTGTTTTATTTATGCTCAGAGGGTTGAGGCCATATGGGATTAGTATTATTCTTGTGTTTCACTTTGCATGTTTTGACTTCTAGAATAATTGAGTTTATTAAGAATAATCGAATTATTCAAATGGGCCACAGTCGTTCATATGTTGGAAGTAGATATGAATGAAGACTGTCGTGAATTGGTGTGTGGATTGTCTAAAAGAGTATTAGACATAAGCAAATGTTTGCTGCAACGTTCATGAGTGCTTATGAATATGATTTGAGCATTGGATTAAACCCACGCTCACTTGGATCACTCTATGGATTGTATCACGAGTGATTGGTGAGACGATAACATCTTATATTCTTGAAACCGAGATGTGTGAGTTGTATCTTGCGAATCGGTTGCACATTGATAATATGTAAACGTACTAGTAACTTGGTGTTATAAAACATATTGTTGTGTGTGATTCGGTGCGTGAGTGCAAGCAAGCATTGTATCAAAGTTTATCCGTTCCTTTTATCCAAAGTAGGATAAAAGCGATATCTTTTGGGCCCCTCGATGGTTCAGTGATGACAAACGTAAATGCTCGGCCGGGCTAGGGCTAATTTGATTTGTTCAATTAGTCTGTCGTCATAAATCAGAAATCAAGATATAGTACAAAGAGAATGATTTGAAATCATTTCTCATATGATATCTAGAATGGAGGAATATATGATCCCTTATCTAAGGACACGCGTATTTGATATGATCAGAGTTGACAGCGGCTTTGGAAAGCTACGATTGCAGATCAGGATCCGAAGTCATACGCAGAATAGTTGTTAGACTTCTCCAAGTGGGAGACTGTTGGATTAGTGTCTAAGTCCATAACTATTTTGGTATGTACTTGACCCGATGGTGCATGGTCCTTTTGGGTTGCCTTCACCAAAGCAACTTGATAGGATGAATTATGGAGAGAAAGGATTAAATATGATTTATTAATATATTATGAGAATAATATATTAAAGGAGAAATCATATTGTTTAATTAATATTAGTCAAGAATTAATTAGTAATTAGTTTTGTGACTAAAAGAGATTAATTAAACTCAAGGGACTGGAATTGTAATTATAAGATAATTGCAATTTGGGCCATGGATTGCCTTGAATCAAGGGGAGGACGAATTCTATGGGGAAACCCATAAGGAAATCGTCCATGGGCTTGATTAAAGGAGTCTATGGGTTGCTTAGGGTTTAAGCAACCAAATTAGGGTTTCCTTGTTAGATAACCCTAATAGCCTTACTATATATAAGACCCTTATGACCCAAAAACGTGGAGAAGCTTTATTCTAGGGTTAGAACACATTTTGGGCAGCCTCCATCCTCTCTCCTCTTCATCCTCTTGCTTATGGTGTTTGTGAACCATTAGAGGAGTGACACTTGTGACTCTAAGCCTTCCAAAGTCAATTCAAAGGAGGAATTGCGATTGTTATTACTACATAACAATCAAGGTAACTTTATAAACCTATTCTAATATCTAATATGATTACTTGAATGCTAGAATTAGGGTTTATAGTCTTGGATTCAAAGCATGTACAATAGAGAAACCTAGATCCAAGCATTAGGGTTTGTATGAGCACATAGGATGTCTTATGACCAAAACCCATCAATTATACCCTCTCCCCAGCCTCTTTACCCTCTCTTGAAGTCCAGAAAACCCTAAGACGCGATTGTGAGGGTTTTGAGTGCATTTAAACCTTGGAGAAGAGATTTTGAAGGAGATCTTGGAGAGTTAGGAGGCTTGGTGCAAGGGGCTTTGCTAAGATTCGGATTTCTCTTCTGTTGGGGCTTCATTTTAAGGTATTACTTCGTTTCTTGGGCTGTTATTCATGTAGAATCATCATTTTGGAGTGTGAGGAAAGGTTGGCTTGGGGTATTTCGAGTTTGAAGGTTAGATCTGAGGTTGCTACCTCAGATCTGGAATGGAGAAGGTCTAGAGTGCATTAAAGTCCCTGTTCTTGAGTGTTTGGTGAAGCCATCTTGTCCCAAACCCTAGCCCTAGGGTGTAAAATGCCTAGATCTCTTTGGATTCACGTAAAGTTTGCCACTTTACATGATGGATGGGTTGTAGAAGGGTAGATCTACGTTTTGGATCAACTGCATGGCTTGGAAGGCTTCTGTATGGGTTAAGATCTAGAGGCACTCGACGAGTCACAAAGGTGTACTCGGCGAGTAGGTTGAAGATAGCCTTGGACTCAGCGAGTCTGTTCTTGGACTCGGCGAGTCTGGTCGTGAGGTCCAAACTTCTTCTGGTTGAGCAATGAATCAGTGAGTCAAGGGAGGACTCGGTGAGTTGAGTGCGAGGGGACTCGGCGAGTCTCGTTGTGACTCAGCGAGTCGAGTCGTGGATTGGGGAAGTTCTGAGCATGAGGACTCGGCGAGTAGAGTTAGTCAGGAGGTTGACTTTGACCAAGGGTTGACCGGTTGACTTCCAGGGGCATTTTGGTAATTGTTGGCTTTTGTTTGAGTTCAGTGTTGGTGTTGGATAGTGGTGGAGATCGTATTAGTGGTCGGAGCATCTTGGTCTTATCTTTCAGTCGGCAGTTGCAAGGTGAGTTATCCTCACTATATCAACAGGGTCTAAGGCACCAAGGTCGGCCCTTTATCGGATTGAGATCCGGGTATTTGTTGTTATGTTATTGCTTTGATATGTTTGCATCCTGATAGCTAGGATGATATATGTTAGAGACCTGGTTAAGGTCGGTATCCTGTTATGTAGGGTGATACTATGCTAGTGACCAGTTAGGTCGGTATCCTGGTTAGGATGATGATATGTTATGTGATCTGCTAGATCGGCTTGTTGACTGTGAATTGTTATATGATTATATGTTTATGTGCACATGGTTATTGGACTGGGGTTGGGTTGAGGCGGGTCCTGCTTTGTGCTGTAGGCCAAGATACCCAGGGCGGACCGGTTGTCCCGAAGGCCCAGCGAGCAGTCCGGATAGGTTGTAGGCCCTAAGAGGGCGGACCAGACGTGTCGAGGCTTAGAGAGTGGCCCAGGCCGACTGAAGGCCCGGTGCGGGCGGACCAGTCATACTGTAGACTCAGAGAGTGGACCAGGTGGATTGAAGGCCCGGTGCGGGCGGACCAATCACATTGCAGACTCGATGTATATGGCTAGACTCAGAGGGTGGACCAGGTGGACTGTTGGCCGGTGCGGCGGACCAGTCACACAGTAGACCCGAAGTGCATGGCTGTTCTGTGATCGGATATGATATGGCATGTTATGCGTGTATGGTATATGTGGTTGGTATTTTGGGGGTATCTCACTAAGCTTTCGGGCTTACAGTTGTGGTTTAATGTTTTTCAGGTTCTTCAGGAGACCGTGGCAAAGCAAAGGCGTGATCGTACCGCTCCTCATGATTATGTTTCATGATGTGATTCTGGGAAGACTCTGATAATAATTGTATTGAAAACCTTTTTGCAATAACAGTAAGAAAATGGGTTGTTTTTGAAAAGTTAAAATTTGTTGAATTTTTATGGTCGTTACAATTTCCTCCCGAAAACACTAAGTTTTTTTTTTGGACGAACAAGTACATGTATGATGGCTCATAAAGGACCATATGCTAGTTCAGTTTTTTTGAAAGCAAAAATGTTTGAATGTAACATTCTCTTGGGTGACAGAGGTGAATAAGACATTATATGGTTCGCTTTATCTTAAAATGACCCATATTCTTGAGTTTCACATGGATCATGTGGCATGCATTCTTTGACCTTGTAGGGTCTCAACCTTTCACCTTTAATTCGTCCACATGATAGCTTAAACCTTAAACCTTGTTTTAAAGAGCCAAACATACTTTTTTCAAATGAATTGTTCACTTGGTGTTTACCTGTTTGGTATCATGAAAAACGTCCGTCTCTGATTTATAGGTAAGTGAGGTAATGTGTTTCTTGGTCCATAGTTTTTTTCTCCGCTTGCTAACTCTCACTATCATTTAATGATTTTGACATGTTACATGGTCAAAGTCTCTCCAAATCATGGTGGTGTCTGGGAGCATATTTGTGGTATGCCCGTATACATAATCTTTGTAACGTTCCGATTTGCAAACCAAATATTTTTATTTTTAAAAGATAACATTGTTAGGTCTTGCAGTTCGTAGATGTTATGCTTGAGTATATGTGCGAAAGGTTTCATAATGTTGTATTTCAAGTCTTAAGTTTGTAAATTCGAAAGGATGTTCTGTTTCATCGTTTTGTACTAGGTTTTGCAGTGTTGTTTTTACTTAGTTGTATTGACAGTCTGTCTTAGCTTAGTTGTCTAGACTTGATTGATTGGTCATTTCCTAACCGACTCTATTGGGGTTGACCTATATATAAATGATGTTAGTTAGATAGAGAGAATCTTTTGAGAGGTTCTTCATCTCTAATAAAAAACCAGATCATATTTACTTGCTTGTGTTCATTCAATTTTTTGTTTACAAACATGATTTCTATCTTTTAGAATTTATTCGATCCAACTAGTGATATCAGAACAACAAGCGCTCCACGACCTTTGGTATGGAGAGTATTATTGATAGTCTAACGGGTAACAAAGAGTAAAGATGTCATTCTATAGTTTGAAGATGTTTATGTTGATTTTAGGAATAACACTAGTTGGTTGAAGAGTTTAACATTCTAGTAAGTTTTATTTACATTGTTTAAACATCATATATGAGCCAGGATTTTCAAAGTGCGTTGTTATTGCCGCATCATCTTACATGCAGGGACGGACACAAGATTTCATAGTAGGGGTGCCATAAGAAATTTTAGTAGTGCTTTCAAGTGGTAAATGTGATGCACAAATGATTTATCTTCGCCATTACAAATGATAAATACATGCCTAAAACTTTAATACCATATTAGAATCCATGTATGATTAATGAATTGATTGACTGAAGATGAGGAACACTATGAAGTGGTTTGGTAAATCACGGTGAATGCGGAAATGAAATTGTTTCAACCTCTTAACTCTTACATGTAAGAAAAGGTAGATTGCTTAATCGTTCAGAAAATATGATGTTAAGTGTGAAAGACGATGTGTAATTCTAAAGGCATACTTGAAATTATAGCAAGGAAAAGAAAATTAGTCCAGCAAATGACCAAAATCTTAAAGCTTGGTATCATACAAGCACTCTCATTGCCCTAAAAACGAGGATCAACTAACTATTATTAACTTTGTCTCAAATAGTAATACCGAAAACCGCTGTCAAACGGTAACATAAAAGGTAAGGTAATTAACCGGTGTTCCTCATCCCAGCTGCGATGCCGTTAATAGTAATAAGCAACGCATCTCTAAGTTTATGATTCTCCGTATCACTTCTCAACCTCTTCAAAATCTCAACCTGCAACATATTGAGCGGATTCAAATACGGAAGCCGACTCTCAATCAACTTCCTCAAACTCTTATTATTCTCCGACAACTTTTCATGTCCAGTCACCATCAACACATACTTCTCCGTCGACATAAGCTCCCTTCTCAACTCATCACCAAGCCCCCTCCTACTCTCCGCCACCAACACCTCATCATAATGTTTCACAATCGGAATATCCGCTTTACCCAACACCATTTCAATCAAGTCAATTGTAGATTGAAAAAAAGGCCATTCTCTGTATGCCGCTTGTAGTTCATCCACGTGTCCCTTTTCACAAACACCTTTCAACCCGGCTCCCACACCTAGCCAAGCCGGAAGTACAAATCGTGTTTGCGTCCACGCGAATATCCATGGGATGGCGCGTAGGTCGCCGATTCCGACTGATGATTTTCTCCTGGTTGGACGGGAACCGATGTTTAGGTGTCCGAGTTCGGCCTGTGGAGTGGCTTCTTGGAAATATGCTATAAACTCAGGGTTGTCATAAACAGTGCTGCGGTAACTTTGGCGACTGAGATTTGAAATTTCGTCCATTAGATTCCGCCAGTTGTCGTCGCGTGGTGGTTTTGGGGGACAGAGGGTCGCCAGAAGGACTGCGGTTGTGTAAATCTCGAGTTGTCGGACAGCCATCCCGGGGAGTCCGAATTTTGCTTGGACCATTTCGCCCTGTTCGGTTGACCGGAGAGTGCCCATGACGGAACCGGGCGGTTGGGATTGGATGGCAAGATGCGTTGGACCGCCGCCACGGCCGATACTACCTCCACGACCGTGGAAAAGAGTGACTTTGATACCGTATTCTTTGCATGCGGCAACGACGTCTTCTTGTGCTTTGTAGAGTTCCCATGCTGCCGCAAAACGGCCGGCGTCTTTACCTGAGTCGGAGTATCCGACCATTACTTCTTGGTGTCCGTTGTGGTTTTCTAAGATGTGGTTTTTGTACCAATCGATTGATAAAAGTTTTCGGATTACTGAACCGGCGGCTCGAAGATCCTTTACGGTTTCAAACAGGGGGACCACCCGTAATCTGTTTGAAGCAAAATCAGTTTCGTAAGAATATAATGCCACGTGTACATAGGACGAGAAATAAAGGAAGGCTTACATTCCACCAACGCATGGTCTTCCTTGTTCCCCTGCAACAGCAAGACGAGCGTCTTTTTGTAGTAGTTCGACAGCAAGAACGTCACTTGCCTGTCATACATCAAACGAGTCAAGAAATGAGATGGAAAATTAATAATTTTTAAGCGATTAATTGGGGTCACGAATCGTACATTGGAGGCCATGGAAATGACATACGCCCCCAGGGAATCGCTGCCCAACTCAGCGGAAACACGGAAGGTTTCGAGGACTTCTTTGACTTCGGAAGATACCTAATTAAGAAATTCAGGAAAATTCACAATATGACTTTTTTAATTATTAAACTGGTGTTAATTTATAGTTACCTGTATAGTTGGTGGAACGAGAGGCCTTTTTCCCTTTAGCTCTTTTGTAAGAAACTCTATTCTCTTATTTTCGTCCCATTCACTGTATGTGCCCATATCGAGATATTTTGTAATTGCATCAAGAGTCTCTGAGTGTCTACCAGATTCCTGTGAATTGAATTGTGATTAAAAATTATACTGTAGTATTTTGTTTTTAGTTTATGTGTTGATCAACTAACCTGACGAAGGTCAAGCTTCATGAGTACCATCCCAAAAACAGAAACTCTTCGTATTAGATCAGCAAGCCGTCCATCAGCTAGAATTCCCGACCCACAGGATTGCTGTACATCCAAATACCAGATTAAAAATGGTTGGCACGTGTCTGGAAGTAAATGGAATGGATGTTTTCCATACCAAGGAATCATAGCAGATCATGAGGGGTTGCAAGAGCTGATCTGGTGTGTCAAAATAATCAGTAGGATCCTGGTCGTAAGGTAGACCTTCTAGAAGCTGTTCTAACCGTCTACGAGTGTTCATAAGCTGGAAATTAAATAAAATACGTGGAAAAAATTAATACTACTTTACAAAAAACAGAACCCGGCCAATTGAAATTAACATTATAATAAGACGATCAATTAATTAATTAATTACCTTTTCTTTTACCTCCCCAAGAACAATTCTGTAAGGAGAAATCCCAGTCTTTTGAAGCGTGCTTGGCTCTAGAAGCTTCCGGAAGCTTCCTCTTCCAACTTGTGATTCAGCAAAAAGCTTTCTCTGATTGGGGCTTAAAGTTCCAGATTTTGGTGTGGGAGTTTGATGACCATTACTGGCTGCTGCATTCGAATGGTTCCCATTTGTATTCAGTTTCTCATCATTTTTGTTTGGCGAAGTAGCAGCCTCTTCATCCTGTAAATATGCAGAAAGTTGAGAGGGTAAAAATGTAAATCCTGATAATTTTGGCTGAAAAGTTGGTTTTACCTGGTTTTTTAGTGGTTTATACTCTGATCCAGGAACATCAAGTTGAGGATAATGAGACTGATCTTTGTTGCATTCTAATAAACCAATATATAGAAAATTATATAAGAGTGTATTAGCTAATTATAGATAAAATTAAATTTCAATGATCATTTTGTTTTGTTTTGTTAATTAATTAACCTGTACAAGAGGGTACATCAGCTTGAGCAGGAAGCTGTGTAGGTAGGCCATGGACATTATGGGTTTGATTCTTTGGTGTTTGGTTCCAACTCATGTATCGATCCTCTTCAGAATTTTCTGAAAGTATGAAAGAAAATCATTAATTTAATAGTATTCTCAAACAGGACACGAGCATTATATATAATATAACAAAAAATGGAAAGTGAAAAACCTTTGGTTACGATTTCATGTGCCCATCTTGCAAGGACATCGCTACATTGATTCATGGAAAGTTCAAATCTGAGGTTATCAACTTCCCGTATGTAAAGATCAATAGCCATCCACCTTGATAAAAGGGATACATCTCTTGTTACCTGAAACAAACAGCAATAAAAGTCATCCTACAATTTAAATAAGACTTAAATGAATTAATAATTAATAAATTACAATACAAGCTGAAAATTCACCTTTGCAGTGACATTCGGGTTTCCATCTCGATCACCACCCATCCATGATCCGAATTTTATTGGTGTGCATGTTAAAGGAAGTGGCCTCCCAGTGTGCTTAAGAAAAAAAAAAACATTTTTTAGAGAGCACATGCATGGATATTAATTCAGCCATGAAAAAGGGAAAATGGAAAATCTACCTTCTTTAGAGCATTGCTGAGACGCCTTAAGTAATGAGGTATGGCTTTCCAAAGAGACTGCTCAACATAGTTTAATCCTAGTTTTTTATATAAATAGAGATTAGCCATTGCAAAATTAATGATGAAAATTGATATCATTGTTGTTTTATAACAAAGAGTTTAATTAATAACCAGCTCTAGCCTCATCCACTGGTGTAGGCTTGTGGCGTCTAAGTTCATCTGTTTGCCATATAGAAGTTATCTCTCTCACCTACATACAAAATTCAATACTTTCATCATTCACAAAATTAATAAACAATTTTTTTTTTGTTTTTACTCGGTAGAATTTACAAGAGACAAACCAGATCTTCTATTAGAGTATCTTGATCTTCTTGTGTAAGATCCTTGCGGTCATTAAATTCTAATAGATGCTGTAAAATCAATAAATAAATATAAATCACATTATGCTTATTAATAGGGAAATATACCAGAAATAGTAATGTAGTTTCTAATTTTTTTTCTAATCATAGCATTGCACGTTCCTTTTTTTTTCGTATTATAGCATTGTACTTAATTAAATTTACCCATTATATTATAACAAAAGGTAACCTGTTGATTTAGACGACATGTCACAATTTAACAGGTTTCAATATCATGTTATTGTCCACATATACTGCTGACGAGGCAAAGAAAGACAACCTTAATTTTGCCATATCAGCAAAAGAAAATAATAACACATATATGACAGATACTGGCTAAATACTTGAATACTTTAAAGTATAATGCTATAATAAAAGATAAGTTGAAACTATAACGCTATAAGAAGAAAAAAAAGTACAATATAATAAAGAAAAATTAGAAATTTATATTGATATTTCTCACATTTTGCATTTATTAATAAATATAATTACAGAAATTGATGTTTAAAGTTAGTAGACAACTTACAGAAATTCGAATGTGTTTGTATTGAAGAGTACGTCTGTTGATCTGTGTGGGATGTGCAGTGAGAACTATCTCAACTGCCTAAAAAGAAATCACAAATTAAAATTAATTGTAAAAGAAAATTATAAATATTAAACATGTCAAGATACAAAAGATGCAAAAAAACAATACCTGTTTGCATACAGTGTCATAAAGCACATCTGGAGAAAAACCACCTTGAATGAGTTGATTGAAAATATCATCACAAGATTTTGAGGCCTGTGCTACATTTTTTGCCTTACGAGACCTGAAAGTAAAATGTTTTTATTACTTCATTAAGCTAAGAAAATTTATAAATTGTTAGCTAAGGAGTAAGTAAAGCAAGAATGGATGATTAATTAATTAATTAATTAATTACCTGTGATGAGTTTCAGCAATACCCATTAAGCTAAGGAAATGACTGAAGGCTCTAGCTAGCTTTAAGGCTTCCTCTAATGTCATTTTTGATAACTCAGAAGCTAATTGCTTTTCAAGCACTTCTGCAGTGCCTTCAATCCCAGCTGCTCTTATAAGACATGCACTCTACAATTCAATCACAATTTTCATTAGAATCAACATTCTTTAATTTGTGCATGTTCTTTAATTTATGAAGTTTGAAAGCAGCATTGATAATCACATGGATAAACCCTGCTAATAGATTGAATTCACAATTCGTGCATAGTTTAATAGGCACAAAACGAGAACGTGATTAACCACACACAGATAAGAGAATCCTTAAGCAGTAGTAGTTCAGAATCACGAGCATTTATGCATGATCACGATTAATAATTGTTAAAATACAAAAGAACTGTTTCATCAATATAGAATGAAAAAAAAAAACTAGTGGACACTATAAGAAATAAAAATATAACTACTTACGGAAAACAGGCGAAAGAAAGAAGTAATGTTTATTGATGGAAGAATTTCCACATATGGTAAGCATCAACCAATTTTGCATGTTCTGAATCATTAACAAAAATAGAATCCACAATTCCTAATTTGTTAATGTAATAGAAATAAGTGAATCGATTTTACTCTCAAAGCAAACTAGTAGTGATCTCTTAGGTAATTTGTTTATATAATTACGACCTTGAATATTATGAGAGCCATGTAAGTGACATATAAATTCAGATCTCAATGTGAAGTTGACGTCCAAAAACGATTAATCACACAGTCTACTAGCAGAAATCTGCTATAGAAGTAGCATTCCAAATCAAGTTAACGATTTAAACAGCTAAAAATATATGCAATCTTCAATTACTAATGCATGTGTGTTGCAAATCAAATATACATAGACGTTGGAGTACTTATAATGTGCAACTACCAATTATATGTTTCTTATTGCTGAAATGAAATGATCTGTTTTATTTCTCTTGCATCGTTTAAGGTACAGGAACGAGCATTTGGTTATCCTAATCTAGTAATCAGGAGAAGAGAATAAACTTCACTGTAAACACAAATTACGAACATAATCATGAAAATACTCGATGGACTAAAATCATTACTTTTGGAAAACGAAAGCAGAAATCCATAGAACGACTTGAACCATAAACATCACAGACCGTCAGATCAAACAATATAGCTTTCTATCCGATCAATTAAACTGTACAAATAACATTTCGTCTTATAACTTGACGAAACCATGCTTCAGATCACAGCAAATTTCCAAAGCAATAGTAAACGATCTGTCGATCAACATTCACGTGAAAAAAATAGCACGAATAACAATCGAATGAAGATAGAACATGTAAGGTACATATACCTGAGACAGAGTACGAGTATGCTCGATTTTTTCCATGATATTGGGACCGAGTTCCCGTTGAAGAACGTCGTTGAGGAGACTAAAGAGAAGGCGGAGATCATCATCGTAGCTCTGAAATGAAATCTCCTCTACTATATCATCCATTATATCTGTCATTTTCTTCCGCTACCCTAATAGAAAAACGTTAACGCAGATGGATCGTCGTCGGAGAGAGAGAGAGAGAGAGAGAGAGAGAGAGAGAGAGGGTGATTGATCAGAGGGAGATGTGTGGAACAGAATGTGTAATTTGTTGAGTGAGGGGGTGTGTGAGTGGTTGGTATACCGTACGAAACGACTAACGTAATGGTGACATGTGTCGAGACTCCACGGGATTATCGGAGGAAGGTGGGACCCGGAATCTTTCCGGGCCTTTTGGAGTGATCTTAGCCAGGAGACCCTCGGGCCTGATTCAGGTGAATCCAACTGTATTTTGATTTTTAGGAACTTTTTAGTTAGTAGAGTTGTTAAATATAGTTTTCAACATAATTCATCCACAAAAAAAGAAACTCTTAGTTAGCTTTATAACTTTTTTTTATAAATAATCCAAAATATAAATTAATCCAAAGAGAAATAGCCACTTACATTGCACGTGACACTTAAATGGTTGTGTTCTGGTTATAATAGGTTGCGATATTTTTTTATGGACTGTGATTTTGTTATTGGTTAAACCTAACCTACAACTATCCTTATTTTTTTTTACAAGTGATATTATACAAGTGTTTAATGCATAACATTATACATTATACACTTATACAATTTCATTTTAGAGAGAAAAATTGCAACGAAGCAGCCAAAATGTTGAAAAAACTTTATAAATTTGATAAAATCGCATGTCTAACTCTGAAATCGCTAACTATGAGGATCCACTTTGAGTTTCTATGGTAATATGGGTTATTTCTTAGTTTTTTTGTTATTATTTTTTTTTTTGGAAAAACTTAAGAAGATTATGCCAATTTTATTTTTTTTCTCAAAGAAACTATATTATAGAAAGGGATAGCATTGTTAAACAATCAATTTATTTAAAGTATCTTTTATATATTTTAATGTAGTAAAACACGACTGATTATGAAATTCGTTTTAAAGTTTATAGGGATATCATAAAATACCCCCCGATGCCCTTATATTTGTCGAAGTCTAATCTCATTCTGTAATTTATTGTGAAGTTGTTCGAATGTGTTTGTTGTAGTAAACTGAAGGGTAATTGCAACTATAAGTATATCATTAATAGGGACATCCTTCTGAAATAGTTTTAAAGTGCTTTATTGTATTTTTATTATCTGTCAAAAGTTATGGAAGATCTTAATTTGTAAATTATTAATTATTTTAACAGGGCTGCAATTTAATTGTGCAAAGGGAGAATAAAAAAGATTGATATTCTTTAACATGTTTATGCTGGATTTTTCCAGGTCAGAATATCACTTAAAATTCTGTTTTCTATATGCTAATATTGTGATTGCAGTTCAAAATTTGGACTAGGTTTCACATAATTCAAATAAGAAGATTGATGTGTCAAAATTCTTCATAATTTAAGCTCATGTGTAACTTTTTTCTTAACTTTATTTGTAATTTGAATGAAGATTACTATTTTGAAAATCTTACTATAATCGGCTAGATTTTTATTGTTAAAGAAATAATCATAAGTAGGTTTCTATAATAAGCAATCATATTCGAGTAGATTTTCAAAAATATAATATCTAATAAGGATAATTTTTTATAAAGTATAATGCTATGATTAGGTAGATTTTCTATATATATCAGAGCCTCTAATCTCTGCATGCACGTATTATTGAGCTTGAAAATTAAGGCATTTGTCTACCACCTAAGTCCTTATTCCACACCAATCCTTCGTTGATTCCATTAGCTCAGTTACTACCTAAAATTTAAGATATTTATTCATAAGATTCACAACTCATAAATTATATAGTTTTACTGATATTTGTTTCGTTTGCAGGAAATGTTGGTGATTTTAGTGTCACCATGTCATTTTAAGTAACTGGAACTAACATGTGAACTAAAAGGCTTTATAATTTGTACTTTAATATATGTACAGGGGTTGTGCGGAGTGCACACATGTATAAGATCGAACTATAAGTCGGTTCAACGACTAGTCGGGGGCAGCGCCCCTGGGTCTGGGTTTCCAAAGGGGCAGCGCCCTTTGGTGGGGTCTAGGGGCAACGCCTCTAGCGGGGTCCAAGGGGCAGAGCCCCCACGAGGTTTGGGGCAGTGCCCTAAAACCTCACCGAATTTTACATATGAGAACATAGTGGAAAATTTAATTTCGTGATGGTGATTATGGTAAAACTAACAAAACTCGTTAGTTTTGATAACCCTAAATCCTCATCAAATCTGGATTATCCTGACTTGCTTCCAAAGCAACTAATGACGGCCCAACCCTATTTTAAAACCCTAATCTCGTTTAATATATAAACGGCTCTTCCTTCGCAGAAGAGGTAGATGAATTTTAGCTCTTGTTTTCATCATACTCTCACAGAATATCTCTAGTAAATTAGCTTACGATTTATGTGCTTAGAATCATAAGTGTCCACTTGGATTATCCTAGGTTGAGTTTCTTGCAACCCAGGCATAGAGTTGAAATACCAGTTCGGAAAGTGTACTCATTATCCAAGTTGGTATCCAGATCTCCACCACAAACCCTAGTTTTTCTAACAGGAAAAGGTAAAATAAAAAATAAAACACAAGAACAAAGACACAGATCAGAATACAGATCCTGTTTGTTTTCATGTTGGTACTTCGAGGACCTGATGAACAAGACTTAACCGGTTAAAACTTAAGACTGCTATTATGTTTATGAGCTGAATTTTGGTGTTGCTTATTATCATTTCCATTAATTTTTGTTATCATAATATGATTTATTTATTTCTTGTATTAAAGTCGATTTTTTGTTTTTTTGTAGGTTTCAGAAAAAGCACCCCAATTGTTCTAAATTAATATCTGATTTGTTTGTAAAGTGTATCGCAATAAACCAAGAGCCATTTTCAACAAATTTTTAATGTGTTTAATTTATTGGCTTATTTGACAAGTGACTGAAACCACAAGTGATAAAAAATTCACAAAAGGTTTTTGTTTTATGTAATTTTAAATGTTTGAAACATCCAGAAAATTTGAATACTTCTTTTTGTATCTATGAAAATTGATGAGGAATTGCTTTTGTAGGCCTTTCTCCTAATGATTTTCTTTATTCTGCTCCATGGATATTGAGCACCTTTCTTAATCAGCTTTTCTGGAATTCGGTTGAAAGATTAGTGATGTTTGGTGGGTGTTTTTCACTACCTGATTATTGGAGGTAAAAACGTGTCAACATGGAGAAGTTCATGTGGCGAATGAAAGTTATGCAATTTATCAGATTTTTGGGCATGGAGAAAATCCCCTAATATGCTTTGATGGGTAACTCACTTCTCCTCTCTCTCTCTCTCTCTCTCTCTTAATTACAATAAAACACTTAACTAATGTCAATTGAAAAGAATAATGTCGACAAGATGATACATATCTGACATCATTCTGTTTAATTGCATTTACAACAAAAAAATATTTAAATACAAATATAACTTCAAAAATTAGTTAATCTTAGGAATTAAATTCCACTCCATTTTGTTATAATGCTTGTAGATTTAATATTATGAAATAAGCTCATGTTATACAATCTTGAAAACCACACACTTGGATGGACCGAATATAATTGTGAGTTTTGATTTTCTTTTGGGCAAATTGCATACAATAACAATATACTTACATCTTTATAATGAATTACATATTGCTATATCGGTAAAAGAAATTACTCTTTAAAAAAATAATCGTCGCCTTTAATAGCCCTTTTAACCGGTTCATTGGCAACATAGACATGCTAAAGGGTAAACCTGGTAACTGGTGGTAATTTTTTTTTACACTGGGACCTTTCATGCATGTTTGTGCTGATTTTTTTTTCCAGGTAAAAGCGGTTGTAGCATGAACACGAGATGTGAAATCATAGTCGAATAGCGGATAAAAATTTGGACCAAAATACCCTTATTGTAGGATTAAATTCAAGAAACTTTCATTTCTTATTTTAAGCTTTGTACTTTCAATTTTTTTCTTCTGATTAACGCAATGTGCTTTGAAAAATCATTTCAATTATATATATATATATATATATATATATATATATATATATATATATATATATATATTCTTATTAGGACTTTGAAAAATGTACCCAGTAATAACGTTGTACTTTCAATGTTGTTCTTTGAAAAATCTACCTATTTACACATTCAACATTGTTATAATTGGGTTGAATTTTCAAAGTACAATGTTATAATAACACAAAAAAAGTAGGACGCTATAATAAAACAATAAATGAAAGTATGCTGCTATTTTTTCCATTAATATCTAAATCAGTGCCAACGGCACGACTGAGTTCCTTCTAGTTATATATAATAACTAGACGAATGCCTGCGCGTTGCGCAGAAGCATCTATATACCTGAAATCTTCACAAATATATGTTTTTTTAAATATAGCAATAATGTCGTTTTTAAATTTGATATAATAATTTGTATACTAAGTTGATATAGTATATTGATTATTTTGAATTATATGATAATATATGCATATGTTAAAGTTGCATAATTTCAATCTTTTGAATGAGCTCTACCTACGGCTAATTATTTAAAACACACACACACACACATATATATATATATATATATATATATATATATATATATATATATATATATTAATTTTAAAGGTAACAATATAATCATTTATATAGAGTTATTTTTAACTATTGTTATTGTATGTTATTTTAAGCTATTTATTTCAAAACTTTTAACGATTATAAAAATATCTTTAGGAAATATTTTAGTGAATTGATATTACAATTTAGTTTTTTGCATTTAGCAGTACAATTTATCACTTTTCACTATTCACAACATATTCTTTGGGTTTTTTTAAGTGGAACTGAAATTTATATTGAAGTTGATCCTGTAATGTTATATTTAAATTAACAATTTAAGTATTTTGTCCATCCAATTCAAAAGTTGTAGTTTTAAACTGATAATGGTTTACTTACAACAACATATTAAATCTAATAAATTAAGTATAATATGCTAAATGTTAAAGACGTAACTTATAAGTAGAAGTAAAAATATTATTTTAATATTGAAATTTAGTTTATTTTTTATTACACTTTAGTTTTGATACTTATTTATCCTTATTAACCAATTTATAATCACTATTAGAAAGATACTACACTTTATCATTTTTAAATATTTACAAAATATTCTTTGGGTTGTTTAAGTTGAACTAAAATTTATATTTAAGTTGATCATGTAAGGTTCTATTTAAATTAACAATTTAAGTATTTTATACAAATTGATTAAAAGTTGTAGCTTTAAAATGATAATGGTTTACATACAACATATTAGACTTAATAAATTAAATATAATATGTTAAAAGTTTAAAAGAACTTTATAAGTGGAAGAAAATATATATTTTTAATATTGAAATTTAGTTTATATATGATTACATTTTAGGTTTGATATTTATTTAACCTTATTAACCAACTTATAATAATTATTAAAAAGAAATTGAAAAGTCATGGGAGTTTCAAATGAATGTGGTGAAAGAAAAAAAATACATGGGTGTTTCAAATGAATGTGGTTCAAGAAAAAATGCAAGCTTTATAAGTATATTAGGCGAATGCCTGCGCGTTGCGCATAAGCATCTATATAACCGAAATCTTTACAAATATATGTTTTGAATTATGTGATAATAAATACATCTATTAAAACTGCATAATCTCAATCTTTTGAATGACCTCTATCTGCGGATTACTCATGAATAAAATTAAATATAATATATGGTTTAATATTATTTATAGTTGTTATTATTTTTAATTCATTTTTAAAATTTATTTTCTTAACATTTTAATTTCCATTAGTGTAATCATTTAAAACATCAAACAATATTTTTTTTTATTTTAAAGGTAACAATATAATCATTTATATAGAGTTATTTTTAACTATTGTTATTATAAGTTACTTTAAGCTACTTATTTCAAAACTTTTAACGATTATAAAAATATATTTAGGAAATATTTTAGTGAATTGATATTACAATTTAGTTTTTTGCATTTAGCACTACAATTTATCACTTTTCACTATTCACAACATATTCTTTGAGTTTTTTAAAGTGGATCTGAAATTTATATTGAAGTTGACCCTGTAATGTTATATTTAAATTAATAATTTAAGTATTTTGCCCATACAATTCAAAAGTTGTAGCTTTAAGATGATAATGTTTTACATACAACAACATATTAAATCTGATAAATTAAGTATAATATGTTAAAA
The DNA here is from genome assembly GCF_051521515.1 of Lactuca serriola. Lineage (NCBI taxonomy): Eukaryota > Viridiplantae > Streptophyta > Magnoliopsida > Asterales > Asteraceae > Lactuca > Lactuca serriola. The sequence goes on from NC_136415.1 coordinate 53,035,807, forward strand.
GTTGAAGACATAACTTTATAAGTAGAAGTAAAAATACTATTTTAATATTGAAATTTAGTTTATTTTTTATTACACTTTAGGTTTGATATTTATTTAACCTTATTAACCAATTTATAACCATTTTTAGAAAGACACTACAATTTATCACTTTTAACTATTTACAAAATATTCTTTGGGTTGTGTAAGTTGAACTAAATTTTATATTTAAGTTGATCTTGTAATGTTATATTTAAATTAACAATTTAAGTATTTTATACAAACTGATCAAAAGTTGTAGCTTTAAAATGATAATGGTTTACATACAACATATTAGACCTAATAAATTAAGTATAATATGTTAAAAGTTAAAAACAAACTTTATAAGTAGAAGAATATATATATATATATATATATATATATATATATATATATATTTAATATTGAAATTTAGTTTATATATGATTATACTTTAGGTATGATATTTATTTAACCTTATTAACCAACTTATAATAACTATTAGAAAGAAATTGAAAAGTCATGGGAGTTTCAAATGAATGTGGTGAAAGGAAAAAATGAATGAGAGTTTCAAGTGAATGTGGTTCAAGAAAAAATGCAAGCTTTATAAGTATATAATGAAATGAAACGATAATGATAATGATAATGATAATGATAATGATAATGATAATGATGATAATGAAAAGTAACTAGCTTATGAATAAAATTATTTTTGAATTTTAATTTTTGACCATAATAGTTTCATATATTTGATCATTGTGTAAAATAAATAAATTACAAAATTTGACCTTTTACAAAAAATAGTGCATTGCATTCATTTTACAAAAAATCGTGCATGGGTTTGGTTGTCTTAATGACTTCAGATGTTCGGGTTTTTAGTGTTAAGCACTTAATGGCCATGTAAAACCATAAAGTTGGAAACTTTATGGTAAAGGAAAGCATTTGGGACTTGGATCCGTAAATTGGATGAAAAAGCTTGTGTATTAAGCTCTTAACGAGTTGAGAAGCTTCAGATGCGTATTGTAACATTCCAAAATTTAAGACTAAAAATTTCCTTTAATAAAAAATTAAATAAAGCAAAATTATTGATCCAAACATAATCAGAGTATTAGTTTCCAAAAAACATGTTCGTTATCAGAGTAAAACATTCCCAGGGTGTCTATTCTACGGTGTGTGTCATGCGATCACCCCGAGCTCTTCCCTCCACTACCGGAAGTACCTGAAACCAAAACTGAAAACCGTAAACACGAAGCTTAATGAGTTCCCCCATCATACCATACAATCACATATCATACATACTGTCGGGCAATTCTGGGGTGCCCGACCTACCCGGTACGGCCATTCTGGGGTGCCGACCTACCCGTGTCAAGCCATTCTGGGATGCTGACTACCCTTCGGTCCTAACGACCGAACCTCGGGGACTATTTCACCCCATACTACTACTACTATCACATATCATAATGTAACAGATTATCAGACATATCTGGGGTGTCTGAACTACCCTTTGGTCCTAACAACCAAACTTGGGGACTGTTTGATGAGATTTGGAATCGAGTTTGAATGTAATTCGAGTATGAATTGAGTAAATGATTTCAAAAGAAGAACAGAGAAGTAAATAGAATATTTGATCAGCTCGTATTATGCTTTTGAGTTTACAGAATACAATGACTAAACTGTAAATCTCCGTTCTAGACTGTGTTGAATACTATTACAAACCCCTATTTATAGGAGAACAAAAGCATAACAATACTAAGGACTAAGAGTTAAGACTTGACTTTATAATGCCTTAGTAAAATAACAATACATCCGAAGACCTATATATACGAAGACAACAGATACTTCGTAACAATCAAACTGACCCTTCGACTATTACAACATTCTAGCCCTTACAATCTCCCCCTTTAGAATCAAGGTCGAAGTCTTCAAGACGTTAGTGATTGAACAACATACATCAGCACTCTTCAGATTTCCATATACCATGAGATAACTTTCTTTATCTCTTTCTTGTCTCCTTCATTGTTTTTCTTGAAGTGGTTCATACGAACAATTAAATTTGTATATTGTGAATTTGAGTATCTCTCCACTTCACAAGTTTGAAATAAAAATCTTTTAGCTCTTCCAGCTTTATCTTTTCCTGCAAAAACAATCCCCAGTGGCTTTAAACAAATTTCACCATGTTCGTACTTGTTCAGCTCAGTCTGTTTCTTCGTTGGTGCCATTGGTGCAGTTATGTCGAAGCCTTTGACAGTAGCAAGTTCGACATCTGTTTGAGCCAAACACTCAAAGTAATTCTCCAAAAATATTTTGATGTGCTTGCACCCAAGATTAAAAACATCTGGCTCAGTGTCTTGAAGAAAATAAAATGATTTGTCTTTGAGCATCAAGGCGATATTGATTAGATCATACGTATTCATCAAAGGAAAATCTGCCACTGTAAATTCTTGTATCTTTCCACTTGCTCTTGCCACAGTATACTTGTGATTTTCAAACTTCCCTTCGAATACAACATCCCTTTTTATGGATATCACCTTTTTAATCTTCTCTAAAAACCACACTTCTTCCTGAGCTTTAGCCAACACTGCATGAAATCTTATTTTCATCTTCTTTCCCTCTTCGGTTTCCAATGATTTCATTTCTGCTTTGAATTGTGGCCTAACAAACATCATTTCATTGACAGGAAAATCATGTTGACCAAAATCTGTGTTTGTAACCACATAGCTCTTTTTAGGGACCTTCTCAAAAGAATACATGTGATCAAACATCACCCTGGATTCTATTGTTTCGTAGTTGTAACCTTTCAAAGGATCACCCTTGTCAACTTTTGAATTATCCAAAGCTCTTTGTCTCATTATACTTTGAACATGTCTCATTCTTTCAACCTCAGCTGCCACCTCAGCTTTCTTCTCTTTATTTGACTTCTCAATTATAATTCCTTTTCCCTTGTCTTTAATGTTTGACGAAGCCATATTCTTTGAAGAAGAGACATCAATTTGTTTCTCAATTACAATACATTTTGATATAGGTTTTGAAATTGGAACTGTTGTAATCACAGTCGAAATGACTGGATCAGCTGAAACAACAGTTGGCTTTACTACCACTTTCGAAGGGTATACTTTTCCGACTACCTTCATATCTTCGGTTGTCTTTATTTGTTCCCCAGCCTTTGTATGATCAATCTTTTCTCCCCCTTGCACCCCTGTGAAAGCAGGTGGGGCATCCGATACGTTTGGTAAAAGGCTCGAAATGCGAAGTAGTGGAGCCAAATTCTTGTGTAAGATGGCTTCAAATTGAGAAAATTTTTGAGACATAAATTCTTGAGAAATAATTGAAGAGACATTCTTCGAAGACAAGTCTTGTAATTCTTTCAGTAACCTGACCAATTCTCCAAAACTTTGTTCTTCTTTGGCAGAAATAGTTGTCAGTTGTGGATTTATCTGCTCAAACATTTTGACACATTTGACAACAGCATCACAAATAATGTCAATTTTCTTATTTGCTAAAGCGTAATCCTGCTGAGTAGTCTGAACTTCCTTCTGCATGTCTTCGCGAAGTTCTCTGATCTGTAAGTTGACATCCTCTCGTACTTTCTTGACTTCCTGTACGAAGAGCACATGACGCTCCTTCGTAACCATTTTAAGATCTTCCAACTCTCGTACAAAATCAAATCTCTAAGAATTAATACGATTCTCATTCAAAATATCATGCTGATCAACTTTTTCAAGAACACGACTCTCTGAATCCCGAATGAGCCCAGATGCCTTCGAAATCACACGGCCTTCCATCATCTTGATTAAGGAATCAACTTCCAAACTTGTAACGCCACTACTACCCACATCATCTTGTGATTGCAAGATGGAATTCAATTTTGAATTCAAGATCTTGAATTACTTCATTGTCATCAACATGTGGTCTGGAAAATCTTCTTCGGCATGATCAAAATGAAGAGCTTCGAATGTACCTCCAAAGCCTTCAGTATCAGTTTCATCATCAGTAGTCATAGTTTCATCAATTGGGGATGATGGGTTTGGTGGATCAGTTGATTGTGTTGAAAATATGGTAGTGAATGGTTGATCCATGATAGATTGTAAAGTAGGAGAATCAGTAGTCGATGTAACCTGGGGTAATGAAACAACAGGACTTTGTTCAATAGTCTTCGAAAGACCAACAGACACACTGGTCTTTGCTTCTTCATGAATTCGAATCTCCGGTGTTTCAGGAACTTGCTCTACATCTTCTATTCTTTGATTCTTCTTTAGAAATTTTGCAAGATCTTCAGCCCTTCTCTTTTTGGATGATGGAGACACCGGAGCTAGAATTTCCCTAACAGTTACACCCTGATGTGTAACTTGTATTTTCTTAACAAGCTGAGACGAAGACTTTCGCTTTATTTTTACTCGACGAAAAACTCTTGTCTTCGATGGAATAGTTTCTTTCGAAGGGGATGCTTCAATAACAGGTGTATCAGCAACTGTTGTTAAAATGAGAGAAACATCTTCACTTGTAGCAGATTTAGTTAGTGGAGATTTCTTCTTCTTCTTCTCATCCTTCACCACTTTTTCCGAAGACCCAACATCTGTCTTCTTCGATTTTTTGGATTTCCTTTTCTCTTCTTCATACAACATTCCTGTCACAACTGTTGTGTCAATTGATTGCAAATATGACACCAAAACTTCATTTGTTGGATCCACCTTCTTGAGCATCGCATCCGGAATACGAGCTATGGATGTAAAAACCTCAGGATCATCAGCAACTTCCTTCGGACTGCCATACATGTGAAACTCTACTTTTTCTTCAAAATCAGGAACTTCGATCTTCTCCTTGTTGTAAACATATTGAATAATCAAACTCCAATATCGAGCACATGAGATTCCCTGTTTGGCACTTGTCTTGGAAATACTTGTTAAAAACTCTGTCCACAACTGTTCAGAGTAATCAACATTCAGATCATAATAAATCCCTGCCACCATTGCATAAACTTCCATTCGTCCTTTGTCGAGACCTACGGTTCTTCCAGTAAGACATCGAAGAAAAATGCCGGACAAGAAATTCCATACCGTAGGTAATCCAGACTTCTTAAAGTCACTGATACGCGTCAATGGAGGTTGATGTCCCATTTCGTTGAACATGAACACTACTTGGGAAGATGAAATTTCGTCATACGTACCAGTATTCGGAATCCCCAAAATTTTGCAAAATAACCGCTTAGATACCCTAATACGAGTATCATTCACCATTGTAAATTCCACGCAACCAGTCTCCTTGTTGTACGATGCAGTGGAAGCAGCCTTTGATAACCACGACATAGGAACAACAAAGAAATCAAACATAGCTTTAGACAGAACCGAATTCTGTAAAGCAACCACCAACATTTTGAGTTCATCCGGATATTTGGATAAATTCGACTCCACTTGGTAATTTGAACCTTGGATCTTCAAGATTGGAACACTAACGACTTCTTCAGTTGTTGGTGATGATGTAACACTGTCTTGTTTGTGAGCCGCCATTGATGAGTATGATCAAGATGATTGAAGAAGATAAGTGTTTGAGAGATGAATTGTAAAGAGAACTTGTATGACTGAGAATGTTTGATCGTGTAAAGTGTTATAGACCTCTGAGTTCCCTTTTTATATGTAACCCTAGAATTTTGAATTTGAAGCGGGATTCATTAAATGCTTGCTGACATGGCGCCTTGAAAGACGGGTCGTACTCATCAAAAAGTAACAATCGTAACTGTCAGCACGCCTAAAACTCGTATCGTATGCCATACGTCACCAAGAGACAAGACTGTTTGATATTCCCCAAAAGAAGTGTAACCGTCGGATTCCTTCGAATAGAGGTAAGGCTCTTTCGCTTTTGGGTTAAAAAACGAAGTCATATGCCAGAGATTTGAAATCATCATATTGAGTTGGTAATACTCAAACCTCAAGGATTTCGTGTGTGCTGTGTTCCAAAAAAAATTAGAGAAGAAACAAATAAAAAAATATTTTGAAACCTGTGATGTCAAAAATTTAATTTGACACAAAACAATTGAATCCCGGGCAAAGATTTCTTCAAAAATTATCAAGAGAGATAATTAACAGCTTGCTTGGTTTCCTGTGAATTACAATCGATAACTTGTAGAGAAGTTTCGAAGGGTTTCTTTTATAAGGCAAAAGGGTGGCTTCGAAAATTTCGTTACATATCAACCTTAACATAAGATGATAAATTGTAACCGAAATTATTTGTGTGACCAATGTAGTCAGTGACAAATTGGTTTCAAATGATATTCAAAGTAACTAGGATTTTCGAAATATACTCACACAGAAATCATATTCATACAAAAAAAAAAATTTATGCTGGATCTTGTTGGGAACAAACATCGTAGGTTTCGAATATTTGATTAAGATCACTCAAAAAAAATGAATATGATTTTGAGTATAAAAGGTACTGAAACAAATGTTTCGTAAGTTCTAGAACATAGTTCCCCATCATTTCCTTAAGGTTTATGATATTTGGGTTTCACCTCCATCACGGACTCATGATGTTAGATCATAAACACAGACTTGTTATTTGTCTAAGTTTTGATTGGTTTGATCAAAGACCTCAAGGACAAATCTTTTCAAAATTTTGGATTAAAAGAATTGTTTGGTATAAAAAGATTGGATAAGAATCGAAATGTACCTCTGTTATAATGGACAAAACAGAAAACTCTTAACTCATGTGAGAAGAGTAAGGTAGCTCTTGTTGACTTATGCAAATACAAGCCTTGTTGGGAAGAAATTTTCATGAGATAATGTCATCAAGGCTTTCAATTCCCACACATAGAGTCATATGAGGTTTGAGGCAACATGTAGCAGCATGCTTCTAGGGACGTCCTAACTAGTACACAATTTATCGAAATCATACCTTCCCATAGAAGACACAAATATGAACTCTTCGCATTTTAGCCCTGTATTAAATTCTCAGCACACAAAGTTTAAAGAACAAAGAAAACAAAAATATTTTTGTGATTTTTGAATTTTTCAAAATTAAAAACATAACAAAGTAAAATCTTTTTGGATTTTTAATTTTTCAAAATTAATGAACAGAACAAAATAAAATCTTTTTGGATTTTTGATTTTTCAAAATTAAGAACGTAACAAAATAAAATCGTTTTTTTGGATTTTTGATTTTTCAAAAAAAAATTTAATCAAAAGAAAATATTTTTGATTTTTCAGGTTTTTCGAAAGCGAAGAAAATAAAAAAACGAGAATTCTAACCTTAGTTGAGATATGTATTATCTTCTAAACATACGAGCACGAAGCATCTGAACCGTTGACTTGGAACAATAGTCTCTGAATATGAACTGCAACATTGAATAAATCATACGAATGCGAACCATTCGAAGCGTTGACCATGAACAGTAACCTCTTAACACTTAATCACCCTGTCCGTCAGTTCACCAAATCATTCAGACCCATCACTCTTCGCTTTTATCACATGTAAGAGAATTTCCATCAATCATACCCAATCCTTCTAATATACGAAGAAATGATTTTTCATCCAATGCCTTTGTAAAAATATCTGCCAACTGTTCCGTTGTTTTCACAAAATGAACTTCAATATTCCCTTCTTCCACATGATTTTTTATGAAATGATATCTGAGATCAATATGCTTAGTCTTCGAATGCTGCACAGGATTATGACAATTCTTATTGCACTTTGTGAATCACAATATAAAGGAATCTTTTTCATATTTATAGCATAATCACGTAATTGACTTTGAATCCAAATAATTTGTGATGTACACGCAGTTGCAGCAACATATTCAGCCTCGGCCGTAGATATCAAAACACATGTTTTCTTCTTCGATTGCCAACTGACCAAATTTCCATCTAGTAATTGACATCCACCAGTTGTGCTTTTTCGATTAAGACTGCATCCTCCAAGATCCGCATCTGAATAAGCTTGTACAAAGAACCCTGTTTTCGAAGGATACCACAAACCTCACGAAGTAGTGCCTTTCAAATATCGAAAAATATTCTTCACTGCTGTTAGATGTGGTTCACGTGGATTCGATTGATACCTTGCACAATTACAAACAGAAAACATAATATCAGGTTGACTTGCAGTTAAGTACAATAAAGACCCTATCATGCTTCGATACAGAGTGATATCAACAACAGATTTATCTAACAAAAAAGTTAGCTTTATGCCCGTTGCCATTGGTATTCGTAACCTTGTGCTATTCGTCATTCCAAACTTTTCTAACAAATTCTTCGTATATTTCTCCTGATTAATGAATATGCCTTCTTTGTTTTGACGTATATTCAAACCCAAAAAATTATTGATTTTGCCCATCATACCCATTTCGAATTTGCTTTTCATCAAGTCTTCAAATTCTTTAGATAAAGCAGGGTCAGTAGAGCCAAAAATTATATCATCAACATAAATTTGAACAAGCATTAGATGAATCCCAACTTTCTTTCGAAATAAAGTGGGATCAACTGATCCTTGTTTAAATTTAGATTGTTTCAAAAATGATGTTAATGTTGCATACCATGCTCGTGGTGCTTGTTTCAACCCATACACAACTTTATCTAAAATATAAACATGATCAGGATGTTCGTTATTTATAAAACCTGGTGGTTGTTCAACATAAACCGTTTCTTTGAGTTCACCATTTAAGAATGCACATTTGACATCCATTTGATAAACGTCGAAATCTTTATGAGCTGCATAAGCTAGAAAAATACGAACAGCCTCGAGTCTCGCGACAGGGGCAAATGTTTCTTCATAATCAATTCCTTCTTGTTGAGAATATCCTTTAACAACAAGTCTGGCCTTATTTCGAATAATGTTTCCATCTTTGTCAGTTTTGTTTTTAAAAATCCATTTAAGTCCAACAATTAAAACATCAACAGGTTTAGGAATTAATCTCCAAACTTTGTTTCTTTCAAATTCAGACAATTCAGCTTGCATTGCAACAACCCAATCAGAGTGTTCCATTGCAACCTTAACTGTCTTTGGTTCGATTTTGGAAACAAAAACATTAAACATGCATAACTCTTGGTGAGTATTTAATACCTCATTTCTTGCATGAAGTTGAGCCCTTGTCAATACTCCCGCTTGTGGATCTCCAAGAATTTGTTCTTTTGGATGATTTCTTGTCCATTTGTCTAATGGTGGATAATCAGGATCAAAATCCAAAGGTGCATCTTCAAACATAGCATCATTTTCTGATCCATTTATTGAACATGCATCCTCAACATCATCAAAATGTTCTTCTTCAAGAATTGGATCCTTCTCAAGTATGGGCTCCCCCTCGATGATTGACTCCCCCTTGATTATTGGCTCCGCTTCGATGTTTGGCTCCGCTTCGATGATTGGCTCTGCTTCAATGATTGGCTCCCCCTCAACATTAACATTGGTTGACATTACTTCTGCTTCGTAAGAATGTTCCCCTTCAACAAAACTGTTCGAATCCAAGTGCTCCCCCTCCATTGGACCATCATATATTGCATTTGTGTTTTGATTCGAACACGAAATTGAGTCATTATCAAGCTTCGAATTTTCTGATTGTTTATTATCTTTCGTATTTCTCTCTGCATCAATTGTTTGATCTGAAGTACCAAAAATCGATTCATAATTAGCATCATCCATTTCAATTGGGTCATTTTCATTCAAAGAATTTTGCAAAATAGGATAATTTGCAAATTGATGATTTGTCTTTTTAATGTAATTATCATCAAATGTCAAATTGAATGTTTCTTCCACTTTGCGAGTTCGCTTATTTAACACTCTATAAGCAATAGAATTATGTGAATATCCCAAGAAAATTCCTTCATCAGCTTTTGTTTGAAACTTCGAAAGATTATCCTTAAGATTCATTATGAAACACCTGCATCCAAAAACATGAAAAAATTTGACATTAGGTTTTCGATTATTGATGATTTCATAAGGAGTAGCATTAAACCGTCTATGAATGAATGATCTATTCTGAGTAAAACAAGCAGTTGAAACAGCTTCGGCCCAAAGATATTGAGGTAAATTTGAATATGCCAACATTGTTCTTGCAGCTTCGCATAATGATCGATTTCTTCGCTCAACTACACCATTTTGTTGTGGCATATATGGAGATGAAAAATTATGCGAAATACCTTTTTCCACCAAAAATGAATCTAAAACCCGATTTTTGAATTCAGTTCCATGATCACTTTTAATTTTTCGAACTGGCTTCTTCAATGAAATTTCCATTTTCTTGATAAAATCAATCATCATTTGTGAAACTTCGGATTTTAACCTGAGAAAATAAACCCACGTAAATCTTGAAAAATCATCTACAATTACTAGAATGTACCTTTTCTTGTTAAGAGTAGCAATTGTTGAAGGACCACATAAATCAATATGCAAAAGTTCGAGGGGTTCAACAATCTTCGAATCTATTGTGATTGGATGACCTTGTTTGTGTTGTTTTCCTACTTCACAGGCTGCACACAAACTGTCATTATCATATTTAAGAATGGGTAAACCTTTTACCAGATCTTGTACGACAAGTTTGTTGATGTTTCGAAAATTGAGATGTGATAACCTCCTGTGCCATAACCAGCTAACATCGGCAGCAGCCTTCGAAAGTAAACACACAGCAGGTTTGCCAACAATTGGAACTATATCCAATGTAAACATATCACCTTTTCGTTTTGACTTGAGTAAAACTTCATTTGTCTCAACATTCGAAATAACACTGCCTTCTTCATTAAAAAGAACTTAATTTCCAGTGCCCACAACAAGTTGTGAAACACTTATCAAATTATGTTATAAGCCTTCGACAAATGCAACTCGATTGACAGTGAATGCTCCATTCGTTATCTTTCCATAACCTTTGACTTTGCACTTGTGATTATTGCCAAACTTAACCACTCCACCATTCTCTAGACTTAAAAAATCTCTTAAGTTTTCCTTCTTCCCAGTCATGTGACGTGAGCAACCACTATCAATATACCACTTGTTATCATATTGCTCGTCACAAAGTACCTGCAATTATTGAAAAAATTTAGGTACCCAAAACTTGTTGGGTCCATTCATATTAGATGTCTTTTTCAATTGTAAAGTACAACCATTAACCCAATCACAAACTCTTGTTTTGAAACTGTCAACAAATTTAACATTTTCATTCAAAGGGTCAGATATATGAGTTTTTATTGTTTTCAAATTTTCACTGATATACCCCTTCGCATGTTGATTTTGTGATATGTCGCTTTTCGCTTTTGTGGCTGGTTTCCAGGCTTTAACTGTAATGTTGGATTCCTTGGATGATGAACTGCCATTCATTGAAGGATTTGCATACTTGTCATACGCCTCATGTATCTGTTCTTTTGAAAACTTACTTGATTGATACATTTTTCCCTTTCCTTCCAACCAATGATCAATATTTCTTTTAGTTGTTATACCTTTCGCATATGATACTTTGTCAGCTTGTTTCTTCGAAGGATTATAACATTTTGCAGAACTTGGAACATAATCCACTTTTGGTTTTAAAAGATATGATTCATGATAAGACGTATTGAATTGTGATTTTGAAATCTGTTTTTCAACCTTTTCCTGAAAACTTTTTCTTGGAAGTATTGTTTTTGTTTCTTTAGAAAAGTTTGTTTGAATATTTGAAAATGAAGTATTTTTCTTTTCAAAATTTCGAGTCTTTGATTTTCCTCTAAAAACTTTTCCTCCTTTTGAAAAATTTAATGATTTCTTATTTAATGACTCAATAGTTTGCCAAAAAATTGTTGTTCTTGCTTGACGTTTAGAAATATTATTTTCTTTTGAGAATTTTTCAACTTGTGCTTTAAACTCTTTTGAATTTAATTTTATAGCTTTGTTGACTTCTTTAATTTTTGGTTTAACATTGTCGTGCTTTGTGAACACATTTTTAGTTGTGTTAACTATCTTCTTTTCAAGTTTTGACTTTTCAACCCATATTCGTTTTAGTTTTTGACGTTGAAAGATATATGAATTTTTTGTTAGATTGTTTTCAACTGTACTTTGATTCGAAAAGAAACCCTCATCAGAAGTTTTCTTATTGTCTTCCTCTACCAAATTTTTGAATTTAGGCTTAATATTTTTAACATTACCTGTTGTTACGAAGATTTGGTTTGGGAATACAATATCATCAGTGCATTTGAAGATTGGATAAACTACAGTATTCGTTTCAAGATAATGAGCACCTTTTTCACTAAGAATTTGCTCAAACTCTTATGAATCCATATAAACTTGATCAACAACCACTCGAGGAATTTCAACTTCTTTCGAACTTTTATTTGTCTTCGAATTTGTACTTTCTTCCTCATTATCACTATCATCTGTTTGACTATCATGTATTTCCACAAATTCCATATCACAAACTTTCGAAGTTGAAGGTTGATCAGTGTCAATTTTTACCAATAAATCTTCACATTTATATTTCCCTTTAAAAGAATTTGCTACATTCATTACAGACAATTGAGAACAATCTACATCCTCTAAATCACTAATTTCACTAATATTATCAGAATTATCTTCAATATCAACGAAATTAGATTCTGAGTTAGATGTAGAATTCTCAGTCTTTTTCAAAATTCGAATCTGTTCAGATTTAGTTAAGGTTTCATTCACAATGTTTACTAAATCATTAGCATCAAGACAATCTTCGACTTTAGCAATTCCATATTTAAACCTATCATCTGGAACTTTGTTAAAATCAGAAATTTCTTTTTCACAATCATATGAAATACTATCTACCTTAGCTCTGTCATATGAAATACTCTTTCCCTAACTTGGGCCTCGCCCCTGATTTGCTGCTAATAAGATGTGGAACACCATCCACACTCTGATATTGGTGAGATACGGGACCTTGCCCACACTCACCCCCTACCAGGCACATACAAGTATCACACAGACAACAAGTATAAACTATCACATAAACCATTCCTTGGGCACCCCCCTGCTATCATTGGACCTCGTCTTGAATATCATACTAGCATATTGTGCCTAGGGATAACCCCGGGGTCTTCTACTCATAACTACATGGGCCGACATTGTGGCCATAGACCCATTCACAAAAAAAGGAAATTCACCTGCGCTGGCTGAACACGCTGATGATCCTGCTAGCTGCTGTCCGACAACTCTCTGAACTCCTACTCCACTAGCTCCCCAAGCTATCAATATCAATGCAACACTTAGTCTAACTGACCCCCGAAAGACAACCAAGTCAACTCTGGTGAAAGTCAAAGTCCTGGTCAAAGTCAACCTCCCAGGTCAACCCTACTCGCCGAGTCAACCTACTGACTCGTCGAGTTCATAAGTTCAGAGTCCTTCCATTCGCGACTCGACTCGCTAAGTCAGTCCATGACTCGCCGATTCTACCGATTTCCGAGTCCTGACCTGTCCGACTCACCGAGTCTCCACTCGACTCACTGATTCGAGTCTCAACTCGAAGGGTTTGGGGTTTCGCGACCTGACTCGCCGAGTCCAAGACGACCTTCAACAGACTCGCCGAGTTGTTCTTCAAACTCGTCGAGTTCCTGCCCAACTTCATCCGACTCGACGAGTTGTTCATCCCACTCGTCGAGTTCCTCCTCATCTTCATGCTACTCGCCGAGTCCACTCAAAGGACTCGTCGAGTCCATTTAGATCTACATACATGCAGAGGACTTTTGAGTCATGCATGGACTCCAAACTATAGATCTACCCTTCCCAAGCCTACTCCTCACGTAAAGTTGCAAACTTTACATGTAGAGAAGGAGATCTAGGCTAAATACACCATAAACTAGGGTTTAGGGTAAGGAGGCTCCATAATCAACTCAAGAGCTGATACTTTATGCTTCTGTAACATCCCAAAAATACGAGCCAAAAATTTCATTTTTAAAACATGTACTTAGCAAAACATTAGGAATAAAACGTTCAACGATCATATCATGTCACAAAAGATATTGCATGTCTGGAAAACATTTTTATAAAACATAAAAGTGTCAGAGTACAAATCCCCAGGTGATATCATAATGCGGAATATAAAGCATGTGTGTGACGTGCCGCTACCGCGTCATCTCCTTCCCCTTCGAAGAAGAGGTACCTGAAACCAAAACTGAAAATTGTAAGCACGAAGCTTAGTGAGTTCCCCCACTGTACCACATACCAAATAATCACATAACAAACATATACTGCCGGTCATATATGGGTGTCCGACCTACCCCTTTCGGTCCTCCCGACCGGATACTGACAAGCATATCTGGGTGCTGGTCTCCCATTCGGTCCTTACGACCGAACACTGTCAGGCATATCTGGGTGCCCGACCTACCCCTTCGGTCCTTACGACCGGATACTGCCAGGCATATTTGGGTGCCCGACCTACCCCTTTGGTCCTCTCGATCGGATACTGGGGACTATTTCACCCCCTACTACTACCACATAACACATAACACATAATCATGTCATACTAACACATAAACACGTTACAGATAGTAGCAACCTTAGATGAGTATCACAGAGACAATCATCTATCATACAACTCCTACTGGTGGGCCGACATTGTGGCTGTAGACCCACCGCTACTGGAAGGTAACTCACCTCAATGTAACTGTTGATCTGTGCGGGAACTGACTGTCTGCTGTTGCTGCTGCCCCGGAAATCCTCCGGCTAAAATTCCCACGAAACACTCAGTCAAATACTGCTAACCGACCTCAGAGTAAAATGACCATTTACCCCTAATTAACCAAGAGTCAAAGTCAAAGTCAACTGCCAGTTGACCTGACTCGCCGAATTGGCTTGCCAACTCGCCGAGTCCCTGTCCCTTAGTCTGACCATAAGTCCGTCTCTACTCGTCGAGTTAGGCGTTGACTCGACGAGTTTTCCCTTTATACCCAAGGCCAATAGTCCTTCATCCTACTCGCCGAGTTGTATGAACAACTCGCCGAGTTCATCTTCATCCGAAGAACACTCTAAGCTGTGACTTGCCGAGTTGTATGAACAACTCGCCGAGTTGTTCTTGAGGCAAGAAGATTGCCTTGAACTCGCCGAGTCATGGCATTGACTCGCCGAGTTACTTCACGAGTGAGTCTAGCTTCCGACCCACTGAGTCCTATTCCACGACTCACCACTCCACCCCGCAACCACGAAAAGGGGAAAACTCGAGGACTCGCGACTCGACTCGCCGAGTCAGATGAACGACTCGCCGAGTCGGCCACATGCAAATACTATACACACGATTCTTCTTTAATCCAGCTCATGCTATTCATAGATCTGGGTTTCTAGGGCATGAATAACACGTAAAGTTTCCAACTTTACGTGTAAATAATCACTAATGAAGGTTTTAGGGTTCAAAATGCACCAAAAGAGTAGATCTAGGGCTTTCATGCAATATGGCTCCATAAAGGCAGTAGATCTAAGCTCCTGGAGCTCAATCATACCCAGATCTAGAGGCTTAACAATGTAATACAAACCATAAGGCACAATCAAGCTTGGAGAAAAACTCAAGAAGGACTTCCATGGAGCTAAAAGGGACTATAAGCATGATAACAGAGGGAAAACGAGTTATACATCAAGGAAATCACTGAGATAACACAAAGATGCCTGGCATCCTCCTCTTCATCTTGATCTACTCTCCTTCCCTCTCCAAATCTTCAAGAAAAACACACCAAAATGCTTCAAACTCACAAGGAACAAGGCTTGAACGAAATATAGAGCTCTGAGGGTGAAGGGGGCAAGCTTGGGGGCAGATAAGAGGGTTTAAATAGGGTGCAAACCCTTGAAATTTAGGGTTTCATCAGACAGCGGGGACTCGCCGAGTCGCCAACTTAAACGTGTACCGGATCTCGTCTCTACTCGGCGAGTCGGACCTACAACTCGCCAAGTCCAAGGCTAAAAATGAAAAACACTAAGATAAATTTTACGTACCAGCTTCCCAAGACCAAAATATGCTTAGATCTGAAGTAGCAACTCCAGATCCGACTTCTAACTCAAATGGATGGCTAACCTTGGCTTAAAAAGCCCCAAATCTCACAACCAAAGAAGATCTAAAGGAAGGAAACGACTTAATACCTTCAATAACTCAGAAAGGTTCCACAAACTCGAGATCTAAGGCCAACCCTTGAAGCTTCAATGATTCCCCTCTTTCTTCTTCCTTCAAATCACACAAAAATGGCTTGAAAGCTTGAATGCACAACAATGGAGACTTAGGGTTCGTATTCTGGGTGAGAGAGACAGTAAAGGAACCCTAGGGGAGAGAATGAAACGTTTAAATAGGCTCCAAGTCCCGAATTTAGGGTTTTCCTCGAACAGACCAGACTCGCCGAGTCTCCTTGGCTGACTCGCCGAGTCGGTCACTTACTCCTCGACCCGGATCCCACTCGGACTCGCCGAGTTCCTTCTTGGACTCGCCGAGTCGTCCCTTTAAACTTAGGGTTTCCTTTCCTTTCTTGGCCTTCCTGACTTTGGGTGTTACAACTCTCCCCCACTTAAACTAAACTTCGTCCTCGAAGTTTGCTATGGCTAACCGTCTGCGATCTGCTTCCTATACTCTACAAATTATTCCAACACCAGCTGCCTACCTTCGCTGGTCTTCCGCCCCGGTCATTCCGACTAACATTAATCCTTGCGGATAATAATCCTGGGTCAACCCTGACCCTGAACATTCTGAAAGCACAACTTACTTAACCGACAATCCTTCTGGTACTCTTCGAGTACTGCACTGAACCCATAGGGGTTCACCCCTTCTTTCCTTGCGCGATTTCCTTGCCTTCCCAAGGCAATGCTCCATAACTAACTATTTCCTCTGTCACTGTGAAGGTCCTATCCTTCACCAACTCCATCACCCCCGCTACTTCCAGTACGGGTCATCACCGCCAGTAACCATTGACACTCCTCTCTGTCATAACTTGGTGTCGAGCACCCCTCGATTCAACTAACTGAATTCCATCATAGACCGCTTACCCGCACTACTACTGACCGAAAATTTCTGCTATTCCTCATCTGCCTTCTGGATGACCTGAGAACACCCTGGTCCCTACTAACCTATCAATGTCTGGATTACCGGCTCCCACCGCTAGCTAGTCCCAACAGCACCACTAGTCGCTCCCAGCGACTTCCGAAGAAACTTCGACCACCAATAACTGCTCAATCTATTCTGCCATTCAGGCACTATAATCCTGGGATCCCCGATCCCCTATCTTGACACTAAGGTCCCTACCAGGTCCCACCTGTGCTGCTAAAACTCACGGGCCTCGCCCACGGGTCCCACCCGCCTCTATCCTTCTAGTCCCACTAGTCTAACCACTCTCGCTCGGGCCTCGCCCACAGGTCTCACTCAACCATACTACTGAGCAACCCTGCTCTCAGGTCTCACCTACACTGCTAATCTTATACGGGCCTCGCCCCAACTCCGCTAACGAAGCTACTAAGGAATGCTACGGCTTACCCGTAGTCTTACATCACCATCCATCGTTGACTGCTAGTGAATGCTACGGCTGCCCCATAGTCTTACAACACTTTCCACCACTGACTGCTAGTGAATGCTACGGCTGCCCCGTAGTCTTACATCACTTTCTACCACTGACTGCTAATACGAAGGCACCCATGTGTCATTAGCTCTCAAGATCCTCATTCCGACTCCCTCGATTCCTACAGGCGATCCACAACCTGAATTCCCAACCACGTA
The DNA here is from genome assembly GCF_051521515.1 of Lactuca serriola. Classification (NCBI taxonomy): domain Eukaryota; kingdom Viridiplantae; phylum Streptophyta; class Magnoliopsida; order Asterales; family Asteraceae; genus Lactuca; species Lactuca serriola. Next base: position 53,053,442 of record NC_136415.1, read on the forward strand.
CTAACCATCACCATCACACGCACTAGCTGATGGGGAGTTTCTCAAACTCCCAACCTTGAAATCCTCAATCCATCAAACGCTGTACTACCTCCTTTCCTTCTCAGAAATCGTGCACTCATCCTGGATCTGCATGCTCTTACCCTTGTACACTCGGAGGATTCTCCCCCACTTCGATCCTGCGTAACCCTTGCTGTTCAATATTCAAGAAGAAATCCCAATCCTTGCTACCATTCCATAATCAATCTGTTGAGGAACCCAAGCTTACCATAGCCAGGGATCTAACCAATCCATCTCTAAAACTATAGTACTCCGAACTAGCGAGACGTACCCAGTCCCTCCCAAGCATGCTACAGTTACTGCATCCTGTGAAACCTTCTCCAATAGAGCACATCTCCTAACTACCATTCAAATATCCAAGGTATGCAGATGACATATAACATAATCACAAGCAAGCCACACCATGATACAATACTCATACCGAAATTGATGCAGAACCATAATAATATAATCATGCATAAATAAAAGAACTGAAAACGGAAATCGCATACCTGCAACGTCCGGCGCTGCCCGCGTCTCCAAGGTGGTCATCTGAAAAGCCCTGCCTCCTACCGCATGTGCCTCTGCTCGGCCCTGACGACCGTCTGTGATCCTCAAAGTTGCAGGGGCAGGTGCCATCACCCGTCCTGCTGAAAACAAATTGGGGCACTGGGCTTTCTTGTGGCCCCGCTGATTGTAGTGAAAACATATCAAGTCGGATCCCTAAGTGGTGGTAACAGTACAATCCCTGCTAAAATGACCAGTCCGACCGCACTTGAAGCAGCCAGACTCACCACCACTACCACTCCTGCACGCGCCCCCGTGCGCCCTGCCATATTTCCTGCATTGGCTACGGTCCTGATAATCCCTCGATCTTGAATCCGATCCCTTGGTCCTTTTGCTCGAACCTGTGGCTACCTGAACCTCATCCGGCTTCCTCTTCCATATCTGCTCCAAATCAATTTCTCTCTCCTTGGCCCGAGAAATCATATCTTCCAGCGTCTTACAGGTGGATCTGCTCACGAACTCCCTGATGTCATCCCTCAACATCTCATGGTGTCGGGCCTTCCTCATCTCCTCATCCGCGACATACTGCGGTACAAGAAGGGCCCTCTCCCTGAACTTGGTGGCGATCTCCGCCACAGTCTCAGTGGTCTGTGTCAAATCCTGAAACTCCTGTGCCAACTGCTGCACCTCAATAATCGGTGAAAACTCCGCCCTGAACCTGGCCGAGAAATCGCTCCAAGTCATCGCGTCCAATGCGGCATCATCCCCCCCCCCCCCAAGGCATGACCAATCTCCTCCCACCAATCCCTCGCTCTGTCCTTCAGAAGACAAAAAGCGAGTCTGACCTTATCCCCCTCAGGACACCGGCTCGTACGGAATGCGTTGGCAACATCAGCCAACCATCCGCTGCTAGCGATGGGGTCCCTAGCCCCATGATAACTTGGTGCCCCGCAAGCCCTGAACTCTCGAAATGTCAAGGTACGCGCTCCCATCAAAGCCATCATCTCAGTACGGAAGGCTCCCAGCCTCTCATCCAAAATCTCAAATATACCCTCCTTGACCGTGCCAAAGATCACAGGAGTCTGATCTAGAATACCGCGTGTAACCTCAGCTGATATCAACTCCCTCATTTGCTCCTCGAGCTGCTCGGCTCCTGAACCCAAGCCTGATCCCTCCTCGGCGCCTGATCCGCCCGCTGGTCTCTCTTGCAGCGTCACCATGCTGAAAATATAATACATCCTCTATCCGAATACATATCACTGCTGCGAGACCAAACAGACACCCTACCAGGTCCTCGGTCTTGTCTCGGCCTTTCCCGAATCGAGTACGGATCCTATGCTTTCAGTAGTACGGGCCCATACTACCTTCCACATCTATCCGTACTTTCCTCAGGAATTGCTTCCACTCCACCAGGTCCCATATCCACTACTATTGCTCCCAGCACTATCTCATCCTAGGCTTACCCTAGGGAAACCTCTGACTCGACTCAACCAGTCCTCAGCTGCTGAAGGTCTCCTTTTGATGCCAATTAGCCATTACCTGGATACCATCACATGTGACGAGGCTCAAATAATCCTTCGAGTAAAAGACTCGTCCCTACAACGGTTGGACTCAAACGAGAGTTGCGCAATAGGGCCAAATTCAACACTCTGAGATTATTCAACCCTGATCACATTTAACGTGACGTATCCACCTAATGGCTAACTCCCATCACTCGGAATCCCATATTGCACAAAGCAAGCAGCATTTAGACAAGGGGAAAATCTAACCACAACATACACAAGCAATCATATCCACATAGCAAGAATCTGAACTAGCATGCAACACAAACTCATAAACTCAGGCATAACCTAAACAGGCTATCCTACTACTGTCTAATCAGCACTATCATGCAGCTTAAAGAACATATAATAGGCACATAAGGCATCCTCCCTAGATCCTTAGTCCTAATCTAGCATGCTGTTCTACTAACTGATAATCATAACATAAACTTGTATGGGTATTTTGGGGTACTTACTTGAGATCGGCTGATTGCATGCACCACACCCTTTTTTTCTTTTCAAAGTTCTTTTCTTTCTGAATTCTTTCTGCTTTTCTAAAATTGTTTTCTTTCTCAAAACTCTCTTTTTACAAAACTATCTTTTCATTTTGGAAAACTTCTATACCAATTCCTCAGTTTGAGTTCAGATACACCCGAGAGCATGTCCGAATCCCTCAAACCAAGGCTCTGATACCAACTTGTAACGTCCCAAAATTTAAGACTAAAAATTTCCTTTAATAAAACATTACATAAAGCAAAATTATTGATCCAAACATAATCAGAGTATTAGTTTCCAAAACACATGTTCGTTATCAGAGTAAAACATTCCCAAGCTGTCTATTCTATGGTGTGTGCCATGCGATCACCCCGAGCTCTTCCCTCCACTACCGGAAGTACCTGAAACCAAAATTGAAAACCGTAAGCACGAAGCTTAGTGAGTTCCCCCATCATACCATACAATCACATATCATACATACTGTCGGGCAATTCTGGGGTGCCCGACCTACCCGGTACGGCCATTCTGGGGTGTCGAACTACCTGTGTCAAGCCATTCTGGGGTGCTGACTACCCATGTCAAGCCATTTTGGGGTGCTGACTACCCTTCGGTCCTAACGACCGAACCTCGGGGACTATTTCACTCCATACTACTACTACTATCACATATCATAACGTAACAGATTATCAGACATATTTGGGGTGTCCGAACTACCCTCCGGTCCTAACAACCGAACTTGGGGACTATTCCCCTCCTACTACCTCTAACTCATATAACAGATCATGCTAGCATGTAAACATAACATCACATATTGTCAGACGTATCTGGGGTGTCTGACTACCCTCCGGTCCTAACAACCGAACTCTACTGATGAGTCAGGGAACCCCGTCCATGCTCCTACTGATAGTGAGATACGGGCCCAGCCCACACTCACTCTTTCCCTAACTTGGGCCTCGCCCCTGATCTGCTGCTAATGAGATGTGGAACACCATCCACACTCTGATATTGGTGAGATACGGGACCTCGCCCACACTCACCCCCCTACCAGGCACATACAAGTATCACACAGACAACAAGTATAAACTATCACATAAACTATTCCTTGGGCACCCACCCGCTATTATTGGACCTCGTCCTGAATATCATACTAGCATACTGTGCCTAGGGCTAACCCCAGGGTCTTCTACTCATAACTACATGGGCTGGCATTGTGGCCGTAGACCCTTTCACAAAAAAAGGAAACTCACCTGCGCTGGCTTGAACACGTTGATGATCCCGCTAGCTGCTGTCCGGCAACTCTCTGAACTCCTGCTCCACTAGCTCCCCGAGCTATCAATATTAATGCAATACTTAGTCTAACTGACCCCCAAAAGACAACCAAGTCAACTCTGGTCAAAGTCAAAGTCATGGTCAAAGTCAACCTCCCAGGTCAACCCTACTCGCCGAGTCAACCTACTGACTCGCCGAGTTCATAAGTTCAGAGTCCTTCCATTCGCAACTCGACTCGCTGAGTCAGTCCATGACTCGCCGAGTCTACCGATTTCCGAGTCCTGACCTGTCCGACTCACCGAGTCTCCACTCGACTCACTGATTCGAGTCTCAACTCGAAGGGTTTGGGGTTTTGCGACCTGACTCGCTGAGTCCAAGAACAGACTCGCCGAGTCTAAGACGACGTTCAACAGACTCGCCGAGTTCCTACCCAACTTCATCCGACTCGACGAGTTGTTTATCTGTGACATCCCCAAAATCTCGGCCAGAAAAGACCGATTTCATTTATGCTTTTTAAACATTTTCAGAGTAAATCCGTTTGATTTTAAAAGAGATGCGGAATTTGTTCCCAAAAACAAAACATGATAAAATAGATATTTATCAAAACATTTCATATAGAAATATGATTTCATTTCATAATCAAAAGTCGGGATGTCATGTTCCGATACAGATTATAAAGCATAAACGATAACATTACAAGTCATTCAACAAATATATACATATACAGACTTGTAAACAAAACAACTTGATGATTCGCCCATCTTAAGCTCTTGCGCCACTTCCTGTAATACAAATAAACTGAGTGGGTCAGGCTTGGGAGCCTGGTGAGCATATAGGGTTTTCAACCCACAATAAATAATTATATTTAATTTCACCAATACACAATAAAACCCGATTACCCATTCCCGTTATCCTCACTTTACGTCCCTAAAATAACTTCTATTATAAGGAACCTAATTCAGGATTTTCTTCGGGACGGACATTAATGCAGAGGGGCTTCCTCAACAATAAGTGCCCTAAAGGCAACCATGTGGGGGATAGAGTACACCGGTGAACACGTCATTCACAACACCTACAGGTAATGAGCCTGCTAGTGTTCCACAGGACAGTCTAGAATAGTCCGTGGTCGTCATCCATACTCTGCTGAATGACTAGAATAACACCAATAACACCGAGGCCTCTCATTTGTTTATTTCACACCAATTATCCACCCATGTTCTACCCAACATATTAGTAGATAAAAATATACATTTTTATACATTGTTTAAAAACCTGTATAGCATGCTTTAATCAATACATATTCCACATAACAGATGAGGCATACACACATAACACGTATTTCATAGAGAATATATCAGATCTATGAGATAAAAGAGAGTGAATATACATTCACACATATAACCACAAAATATTTACACGTTGCACGTATTTTATATTAAATACTTCATAATATTGCGTTGGAATGAAAATAACTACACACTCACTTGATCAGAAGATGATCCGACAGCACTACGGCTTATAGAAGTAGTATACTTCGATAGATCTGGAAGATCTCCACCAAAATCGAACTCCTCGCGGACAGAGCTTCGGCTCGGGAATAACGCTCTTCGGGATCCTCGGGGCTTCGGATCTTGCTTCGGGGCTCGGGAATGATACCGGGGCTTCGGGATATGATTGACATGCAAATCGAGGCAAAACTTAGAGAGAGGGAAGAGTTTGAACAAGAGAAAATGGCTGATTTCGAGTTCTATTTATAGGCTGAGGGTCTGGGATTACGCGGGGCGTAATCTCAAATTACGCAGGGCGTACTCAGTACGCGGGGCGTAACTTGGTTACGCGGGGCGTACTTTGACGTCACTGCATGCGTCGATCTGTGGCACTCGAGTATTGGTCAGGCAACTTGCATCCGACTGAGTACGCTGTGCGTACTCAAATTACGCTGGGCGTAATTGACTCGTCGAACTTCTAAATTGCGTAACTTTCGCATACGAGCTCCGTTTTCGACGTTCTTTATATCCACGCGAAGGTCAGACCATACTCTACAACTTTCATTTAGACTCCGTCGGCTAATTTTGACTTTTATTTTTATTATTTATTTTTAGAAGGCCGGGACAGAAAAACTTCGTTATAAATTCATAACTTCTTCGTCTGACGTCCGTTCTCGCCTAACTTTTCATCGTTTCACTACTAACAACGAGATCTTCGATTCTCATTTAGATTGTTTCGGCTAAAACCGCTCGATCTCAAATCGAGTATTCGGGCTGCATACTGCTAAGTCGAAACTTAGAAAAATCATAACTTACTCATACGAAGTCAGATTTGGGCGTTCCTTTTATGCACGCTCTCGGTTTAACGAAATCTACGACTTTCGTTTAGATCGCTAAGGCTAAATATCGCTCTATCTTAAATTCATATTTTACGTCACTCGACGTCGTGCCGGTTCTGTCGCGAAACTTCGACAGGTCATAACTTCTTCGTTATAACTCGGATTTTGGCATTCCTTATATCTCCGGAATCCTTGTTTCAACCACTAAAACTTTATGCAAAGATATCGGGCATATCTAATACTTTAATTTTGACGCTTATTTTATTCTTAATTCATTAAATTATAATAATTAAGAACACACACATAAATCACATAATTCACATAATTCACAAATAATACATTTTTATTATTTCAAATTGGGTTACAAAGGTTAACCTAGACTATTACATTGCTAAAAATGGCAAGCCCAGAAACACGGGTGTTATATTATCCCACTCGTCGAGTTCCTCCTCATCTTCATGCTACTCGCCAAGTCCACTCAAAGGACTCGCCAAGTCCATTCAGATCTACATACATGTAGAGGACTTTTGAGTCATGCATGGACTCCAAACTGTAGATCTACCATTCCCAAGCCTACTCCTCTCGTAAAGTTGCAAACTTTACGTGTAGAGAAGGAGATCTAGGCTAAATACACCATAAACTAGGGTTTAGGGCAAGGAGGCTCCATAATCAACTCAATGGCTGATACTTTATGCTTCCCAAGACCAAAATATGCTTAGATCTGAAGTAGCAACTCCAGATCCGACTTCTAACTCAAATGGATGACTAACCATGGCTTAAAAAGCCCCAAATCTCACAACCAAAGAAGATCTAAAGGAAGGAAACGACTTAATACCTTCAATAACTCAGAAGGGTTCCACAAACTCCAGATCTAAGGACAACCCTTGAAGATTCAATGATTCCCCTCTTTCTTCTTCCTTAAAATCACACAAAAATGGCTTGAAAGCTTGAATGCACAACAATGGAGACTTAGGGTTCGTATTCTGGGTGAGAGAGACAGTAAAGGAACCCTAGGGGAGAGAATGAAACGTTTAAATAGGCTCCAAGTCCCGAATTTAGGGTTTTCCTCTAACAGACCATACTCGCCGAGTCGGTCACTTACTCCTCGACCCGGATCCCGCTCGGACTCGCCGAGTTCCTTCTTGGACTCGCCGAGTCGTCCCTTTAAACTTAGGGTTTCCTTTCCTTTCTTGGCCTTCCTGACTTTGGGTGTTACATGTATGTTAGACGTACTAAATGGTATGTCGGGCGTACGCGGTTAAACCCTCGTTTCTGGTCGCGACTGAGTACGCCCCGCATACGAGGTTGGGTTGACTCGACTGGTTTGTTAAGTTTGACCAATGTTGACCTAATGGTATTTTGGGTATTTTGATATCAATTAAGGTTGGACAATGATTTGCATAATAGATGACGGGTAGAGTCGGTATTGGGAGCCGAGATTTATTTCATCTTGTGTTCGAACTGAGAGGTGAGTTATCTCAGTATGACAATAGGTCTAAGGCACCAAGGCGGACCCATTTATTGAGTTTATATGTATCATAGGATGTAGGATTGCTATGATAGTTCTATATGTGATTTGTTGTGTATATGTTGACATATGGATTATTGGGTTGAGGCCACGTGCCAACAAAACCGATATGGTTGGGTTGAGACTGGAAGTTAACAGACTCGATATGGTGACGTTGAGGCCACGTCTCAACAAACCCTAGACGGTTGGGTTGAACTTTTAGTGCTATGTGCTGTAAACCAACAAACCCAGTATGGTTGGGTTGAGGTTAAGGACCAACAAACCCTATATGCATGTTTGTATTGTATCTGTATTTGTTTGTACTGTGAGATATTTTGGGAAGCCCACTAAGCCTTGACTTACAGTTTGACTTTCAATGTTTCAGGTACTTCTGATGAGCGGAGAAAGACGAAGGCGTGATTGTACACATCATCCCACAATTTATGTTGATTGATACTTGGATTCGATGTTTTCACTTATTATGATTTGTAAATAATGTTTTGGTAACTTTTGAACTTACGGATTTGTGTTTAAAAAATGAAAAATTTTATTCTAATTTTTAGGTGTTACAATTAGACTTTAGATTTGCGTCCCAGCGAAGTCGAGGCAATTTCTAGTTATAACATAAAAACTAAAATAATAAAAATAATAAATAAACAAGTTCGTGCTGTACAAGTAATTAATTAAAAAAATAACAGCATTATGGAAAAGGATAAATTAAAAAATCTCTCCCAACAATGTAGAAATGTTTTTTCAAAATAAAAAAATACCATTGAGAAAGACCTCTGTGTACGCTTTTTAAACCTTTTCCCTTTTAAAATGTCGAAGTAGTTTTGCAATTGAAAACAAACACCAGATCAATGTCGTCGTCCTCGCCGCCGCCGGCACCTGTAATTGCGGTGGTTGTATTTCTGATCAAGGACAACACGGTTCTTTTAGGCCGTCGCCGAGATTCAGTTGGCCTCAACACCTTTGCACTCCCCGGCGGCCGCCTTGAGTTCGGTTAGTCCTCTCTTAAACCCCCTATCACGCCACACACACACACATAGTGATCTATACTGAATCGTTATCTCAGCTTTTACCATTGTTGGATACTCTAGACTATTAAATCTTTTCATTGAGAGCTTCATTTTGAAATATCAAGGAAAAGCAGAGTAACTTCACAACTACTATGCTGTTCTAAGCTGAAATTAGGTAACCCTAGAGATACATTTTTAATTTTTTATAATCATTAAAATGAACATGTTTGAAAGTTTGGTATACGAATCATATTTTCATGTAAATGGGTTATTTCTTACAAAAAGTTGGAGGATTTTAGCAGCGAATTTAAGCATATAACTCAAAATCTTCATTTTTTTACATTGTATTTTCATGTAAATGGTTTTCCTAACCAAATATGAAATTAAAAAGATTACATGACATTAATAATTTAAATTATAAAGTTTATGTGGAATAGCAATTACAATTCCACTTTCTGACAAAACGGTAGCAATTTTCCGAAATCGTTATTATAGTTTCTGGAAAATATTGATGTCACGTAATCTTTATAGTTGTTTTAATCTATACAATATAACATAGTAATAGTTTTTCTGAGTATTGCTCTAAAATTTTTGCGTTAATTTATAGAAATATTTCTTTCTCATTTCCTAGGTGAAAGTTTTGAGGAATGTGCGACTAGAGAGGTAAAGGAGGAAACTGGGCTAGACATTAAGGATATACAGTTTTTAACAGTAACAAATGACGTATTTACTGAAGCTGAAAAACCATTTCATTCTGTTGCTATTTATATGCGTGCTTCTTTATCGGATCCTGACCAAATCCCTCAAAATGTGGAGCCTGATAAGTGTTATGGTTGGGATTGGTACGACTGGAAAAAACCACCTCAACCATTATTTCGACCTCTGGAGACTATGTTGAAAACTGGGCTGAATCCCTTCCTTACTCACTGAAAGTGATTAGATCATCTTGAAAATGGTTGCAACTTGTTCTTCAAGTTGAATTTGTAAGTGCGTGAATGTAATGAAAGAATAACATAATTTTGGTCGGGTTACTTTCAATTTAGTTAGCAGTTTGTTAACAACTCAGAATATATTGGGTTTTCTTTATGTTGCCTAACTAAGTATTTGTGGTTTTAATGTCATCAAGCCATTTAGTATAATTAGGATTAACTTGATACAAATTGAGTTCAACTTTAGCTATAATGCAAGCTTGGAGGTGTTGAATGCACACTCACATAACCTACAGTGATTTCGTGAAAACGGGGTCTGGTGAGTGCCCCTGGTGGGGTTCCAAGGGGCAGAGCACCTAGACATGATCAATATCTGATAGACCGTTCATTAAATTCTTATAAAAAAAATCCAACTGTTACATATGTTTGTACTACCAAATAACTAAATTTAACTCTCATCTTCTTATATATACATGGTTTCGGTTTGGTTGACATCACTTTCGCCATTACGCTTTTTTGGCAAGACATGCCTCAAATACATATACCAGTAACGATGTATTTTGTATTTTTGAATCTTGAATTTAACATGGAATCAAGATTGAGATTCTTGGATTATCCAAAATATAAATGATTTCATATAACACTAGAATACGATTGAAATTACAGATTTTTAGAAAGTATTTACACACGATCTCTAGATTATCCAAGTCGATTTTGATATTCACTAACATGTTTTACCAAACACACAGTTCAATATTACTTACTCTTGAATTACATATTTTCACACATAGTTGTACACTAAAATAACCAACTATGTGTCTCATATATCATTCAGCAACCTGCAAATAATAATATTAAGAGATTTTTAGGAAGGTATCCCAAAAAATATAACAAACTTCAAACTATGATTTCTAAATAATATTAGGGGTGTTTGGCTTATCTTTTTGAGGGACAAAAGTTCTTTTTGGAAAAGATAGAATGCAAAAGATGTTTGGAAAACGCATTTTAAAAGCTATTTTTGGATTTTGGATATAAGAAAAAATGACTTTTTAAAAAAGTTACGAAATCATTACTTGCTACAAAAAACTTGTCTCATAGAAAGATAAGCCAAACACCCTTAAGAGATATGTTTTTAAAAGTATATTACAATTTGGGAAAATGACTTATTAAGGTAACTAACTATTTCAATTGTCCATGTATAGGTAATGTTCTTTTTTTTTTGTACACATTAAGGTAACTAACTTGTTTTGTTTGTTCACATTTAGGTAATATGATCGGCTATCACCTGTTTTTGCTTATGTGGCATCCACCTAGCATATGACTTGAATACGTTGCACCTACGTGGCATGGTGCATATACGGGAAAATGACTTATTAAGGTAACTAACTATTTCGGTTGTCCATATATAGGTAATGTTATTTTTTTTGTACACATTAAGGTAACTAACTTGTTTTGTTTGTTCACATTTAGGTAATATGACTGGCTATCACATGTTTTTGCTTATGTGGCATCCACCTGACATATGACTTGTTTTGTTTCTTCTTCCTCATCTTATTCTTCAAAACAACAAGATGAATTTCAAGCTGATCATCCATGTGATTGCGGCTCACCATCTCGTGTGAAGATTTCAAGAACTCCTGACAACCATGGAAGAAAATTAAGAGTTTGTCAAAACTCGATGGTAAATCAATATTGTTGAATATGTTGCAGGAGTTCTTGAAATCTTCACACGAGATGGTAAACCGCAATCACATAGATGATCAACTTGAAATTCATCTTGTCATTTTGAAGAATAAGATGAGGAAGAAGAAGCCATCGTCGATCGATTTAGGGTTTAGAATTAGGGGTGGAATCGTATGACACAGTTATAGTGTAATCGAATGAAGACAATATATGCACCATGCCACGTAGGTGCAACGTCGACAAGTCATATGTCAGATGGATGCCACATAAGCAAAAGCATGTGATAGCCAGTCATATTACCTAAATGTGAACAAACAAAACAAGTTAGTTACCTTAATGTGTACAAAAAAAATAACATTATCTATATATGGACAACTGAAATAGTTAGTTACCTTAATAAGTCATTTTCCCATATATGCAGCATGCCACGTAGGTGCAACGTATTCAAGTCATATGCCAGGTGGATGCCACATAAGCAAAAACAGGTGATAGCCGGTCATATTACCTAAATGTGAACAAACAAAACAAGTTAGTTACCTTAATGTGTACAAAAAAAAGAACATTACCTATATATGGACAATTGAAATAGTTAGTTCCCTAAGTCATTTTCCCTTACAATTTTGTAAAATAACCTTTTATTAAGCGATTTTTGTTGGTTGAAATTTTCCCCAATCCAAATTTGCATATACTCGCGCTTTAAAGTGATTCCGAATTTAAATCAATCTGTTTCTACTTTCTACCTTCTTCATATTCCCTCAAACCAGGTCTGCTCTTTTGTCTTCCCATCGGCGGCTACTTCCTCACCATCTCCAAAAGGTACAACAATGAACAATCTTCGTATCTGAAACCCTAGCTGAGGTTTATTTTTGACAGTTGATTCCTTTTTCTTTTGTTTACGTATTTGAGCTCGTTTTTCATCCATGTTTGATTCAAACTTCAATCTATCTTACACGATTTGTTTGCTTATGTTTTATTCTTCATCACACTTGTTATCGCCATTATTGATTTCATTGTTAGTTAACTGAAGATTTTAAACTTGTCACATTCTAACATTCAAAATTAATTTTTTGAATAAGATTTGCATTCTTTATGAAACTGAGAATAGTGTTGGTATTGAATTTGCAACCACTACACAAAATCATTTGGATCACTAGTACAGATAAATGTACGATTAATTTTTTATCCAAGCATCTGATTTATCATATGGATCTAAAGATATATCTATCTGCATCATATTAGATTTATAATAAGATCAGAATAAGAAGTTAATTTCAAACTACAACTTCAATGCTAGCCGTTGGTTACTCTGCTTTTAACAAATGAAATTGGTTCATCTTAATCGGAATAAACTTATTTACTTTGAATTCTATGATGCTCATGATAACATGCTTTTTAAATGTTGTATAAACCATTCTGCTTCATGAAATGTTTGTAGCAGTAAAATAATGTTTTTAGATAATCACTGGATCTGATACTGATTGTTATGAACTTACAGATGACAACTATTAAAAGGGCACTTCAGGACGACAATGAACTGACTTCTGTTCAAATTATTTATAAATTATTATCAAGGTTGATGTCAATTTAATAGATTTTCTTATTAGTCTAGTAATTGAGATATTATTTCTTACTCGATAACTAAATAATAATCTGTTTTTAAATTTTAGGAAAAGCAAAAAGAAGCTTGAACAACTGTTACATCAATGGTCAGAATGGCATACTCAAGAATGCTCTTTATCCGAGGCAAAATTTCTTTTTCCAACAACAATCAAGTTTAAGAAATTCTCACAGTTCTTTCAAAATTAATTAACTTGTTGAATCTTTTTTTTAGGGTTCTATTGAAGATCTTGAATCTGGTGAAGAAACTTATCTTCCTGCACTAAATGTTAGCTCAGAGAAATCTTGTATTATTGTATGTTCACATATTCCTAATCTCTTTTCATTTTCTATTTGCAACTTGATGACAAATTAGATTTATTTTCATAAAAGTCTGTTTACATGGGCACTCAAGTGAACAAAAAGCAAAAGACAGAAAATACCGATGTCAACAAAGACTCTATACCTGTCTATGATCGTAATTTTCCACTTCTAATGTCAAATGATGACGTGGCTACCAAAGAAAGGTATTTCTTTTTTTCTTTTTTTTTAATGAAAAGTAAACTTATTTATTTCCACTACCTTTACCCTTGTTGATTTTATAACAGTGTTGATGATATTGTGAATGCTTCTCGTTGTTTTAACTGTGATGCTTATGATCATTCACTAAAAGAGTGTCCAAAGCCTTTTAACAAAGAAGTTGTCAGCAATGCACGAAAATTGTATCAGTTAAAAAGTAAAAGACCTTCTGGTCCTCGTGTTTTAACGCGATATTACCAAAATACCCCTGGTGGGAAGTTTGATGGGTTAAAACCGGGTTGTCTTGATCTTGAGACTAGGAAACTGTTACACCTTGGGGTAAGTCAAAAAATGGACAAAACTTGTGATTTCATGTAAAACACAAGGACCATTCTTGTAAATTTAGTTTATATCTTTTGATTCAGGAATTTGATCCGCCTCCATGGTTGAATAGAATGCGTGAAATGGGATACCCACCTGGATATCTTGGTATGTTTTTAGTATTTTATTTTTAAATAAAAGACACCATATTTTGAAAATTTCCACCTTAAATGCTTTTTAATTCACGTTTATTTAAATTGCCTTTTTTTTTAAAATATTTTATGAGATTACAAGTTTCTTTTTTAATTTTTTGATATTGATTAGATTTGGAAGATGAAGACCAACCTTCAGGAATTATAATATTCACAAACGAAGATACAAAAGAAAATGAAAAATGCTTCGATACAAATTTTACAGAGCAAAAAAGAAAAATGAGCGTGAATATTCCGGGAATAAATGCACCAATTCCAGTAAATGCAGATAAAAACCGATGGGTGACTCCTAATTCCCAATTAAAAGGTCTTAAATCTTTCAGTAATAATTATGATAACAATAATAATAATAATAGTAGTTTCTTAAACAAAAGGGTAAAAAGTTCAACAGAATTACATTTTCAACATCACTCTTATGAACAAAGTTGGAGGCCAGAATGTAGACGAGGGTCAACTCCTGTTTATGCACGTGGTGAACATATCTATGCACGTGCATTTCCTCTTTTGTCTAATTATGCGAATAGATATTGGGATCATATTAATCAAGGTAATTCTCCTACTTCGTTTAATGGTTGATAATATTTGAATGTTGGTTTATGAAATGTAAGAGAATATTTATGTGCAAATATTATGTATTGGTATAATTATCATATGTTAGCATGTTTGGTGGTAACACAGGTAGTTAAATATGGGAAAAAATCAAATAAAAGGGCATACAAATTTAAATAATAGGCTATAACCTAGACAGTTATAGCGGTCCAAAATCAAATATCGGTTAAGGGCCGATATTTGGGATATAGGTTATCGTGGTGGGATGTCAGTATTTTTACATCATGCATAATTAATATATAAACATAAAACATATATAAAAGTAATATAAAAAGTCAAAATTCAAAACTGTTAATGTTTGAAACATAATCTTACGTATATCGTGAAATCTTTCTTCAAGTTCACATCAACCAAGGCATCCAATTATTTTATCTAGATCATCCGCATCAACTCTAATATCATCATTATTTAAGAATTATGTACTTAACACATCAACATGATCTAACCTATAGAAACTTGCAAGCTAACACATAAGTATGTAACAATTAACATAACAACTGGATCAGTTAATACATAAAACATGAGTCTATGACCTAAAACTAACAATTAAGTACTTAACATAATAGCAGGTTCAGTTAAGTCCATAAGACTTAAGTCCATGACTTAACACTAAAAAAAAACAAGTAAAATTACTTAACCGATATCCTACCTGGAAATCGCCTAGAAATATCGGTATATATCAGTTAAATATCAGTAAATATCACCGATTTTTGTGGTCTGATATTTTGGACCGATATTTGACACCGTTATTTTGAAAAGTACCGATAACCGATATCCCACCTGGAAATCAACCGGAAATAGCCGATATTAAATGCTTGTTTTATAACTTATAAGGCAATAAGAAAATAAATGATAGGGTTAGATTCATTGTGCCCCATGGTGGCCCATTTATCTTTATGTCATAAGTTTATGTAATGTGAAAAAGGGGTAATCACTTTATCTTTATGTCATAAGTTTACAAGACAGGTCTGTTTCACCATCTTTGTAAAACTATGTAATACATTAAACACGTACTAACAATAATAATAAAAAAATGTTAATAATGAAAATGATAATGATAATGCAAAACGATATTAAATAGTTTAGATATTAAATAGTATAGTCGGAAAATGGTTGAAAAATATTAGTTTTAGATTAGACTGTACAAATGATCCTTGTAGTATGTAAAAAATTATCATTTTGGTCCAAAAAGGTTTGGATTAGCACTAAATGTCTAAGTTTTCATTTTGTTGTAAGTTTAGTCCAACTTTTTTTGAATTTTTTAAAATACCGATTTTGCCCTTGTTATTTTCTTTTTTCGTTTTTGTATTAATTTGATTTATTAAACAAAATAAAAAAGAAAATATAAACATCCTCCCCTTTATCTTCCTTTTTAATTTTTGTGAACACCCTTTTATCACTTAACACTATATCACCGATCAAACACAATCACCACCACCAGAAGCCACCTCAGGTAGCATAATCACCACCACCTGAAATCACCGCTCGCTCGTTGATAGGAGGGAGGTGAAAAAACACAACTGAAACTAGGGAGATAAAGAGAGATGTAGGTGGGAGATGAAGAAACAGATCCGACGAAGAAAGAAATCCTTAGATCCACATCTTTGTTGTTGTAGTCATTTCAGATGCATCAGAAAAAAATACTCGTGTTTTAGTCATTTCAGATCCGCATCCGGCGAAGAAAAAAAATACTCGTCAACAGCAGCAACACAACTACCACCATCGGAAGTCGTTGTCAGAGACACAGACGAACTAGGGTTTGCAAACCCTAAACCACTTCAGACCTGTGAGAGGGAGAAAGAGAGACCGAGAACAACACTAGGGTTTTCTATGACATGCGTCGACGCTAGGGTTGCTATAAGAGGCGGCTTCGACGGTGGGTTCTCAGCACCAACGTAGGGCTTTGATGGTGGGTTTTCAACACTAATGAAGAGGCTCCGACGAGTGCGAAGATCTGACTCCAACGAGTGCGAATAGACGGTGTTTCGAGAAATAGATCTAGAGACCGATAACCTAGTGGGTAGGAGGAGGCGTTTTGACGAGAAATGTAGTGTTCCAGCAAACAGATCTAGAGGCCGACAAGAGTTTCTCACTCTCTCCCCTAGCTCCATTTCTTTCTCCCTCTCTCTATCTTCATCAGGCCCGACTAGATCTGAAAATCAAGCCACCAGAACTTCGACGACCAAAACTCAAAGTTGAGAAGGAGAGATATGGAGGCGGCAAGCTAAAGTGGAGATGGTGACCGGTGGTGCCAATGGTGATGTTTACCGGAGGCAATAAAGATGAAGAATAAGGAAGAAAAGTAACAACATAACGAGAAAGGGGGTGATAACAAGTTTTTCTTTTTTTTTTTAAATTTTATATCAGAAATAAAAAAAATAAAAAAAAATAAAATAAAATTAATAAGCGGTAAATATGTCATTTGAAAAAGATTTTAAATAGATTGGACCAAACTCGCAATAAAATCAAAGTTTTGGACTGATGGTTCTAGCCCGAACTTTTTTGGACCAAAGTGGCAATTTTCGACATTCCACAGGGACCATTTGTGCAGTTTAGTCTTAGTAATATTATTGTGACAAAACTGCAAAATTGGTCATTGTGATATTCAAAAAACTGTGGATAAGGTTCAAAAAGTTTTCGACTTGCATGAAAGGTCCAAAATCAGGAAATTCCCGATGGTTTTGGTCCTAAAATACTTAAAAATCTGTTTTGCCCTTTTAATATGTTTTTTGTATTTATTTCATATATATATTTTAAATATTTTATTAATTAAAAAAAGAAAAGAAAAGAAAAAAGGCTACTCATTCACTCATCTCATCACCTTCTTCATTCTCTCGACCCTTTCTCTTTCACCTTCCTATACTCTCTCTAACGAGACCAAGCTGCCGCCACCGTCCTTTCCCCCACCGTCGACCCACTTTCGATAATCTTCTTCTTCCTTTATCGGTAAAACATGCACATTGAAAACCCACTCTGCCGTTTCACATCCCGATCCAAAACCTGTATCACAATTTCACAATTGTTTAGTATTCATCTCGGATGTCCATCCTCTGAATCCAAGGTGAAATCTTCACTTTTAGTTGATGATTTTGGTGGAAAGGGAGGAGGAAGAAAATGCAGATCGAAAATGAGGATGAAGGAAGGAAGAGGGAGGAGATGCATTCACCGATGAAGATGGAGGATGGAGAATATGTAGTCGGTGCCAACGTTACGAGTTCATCATCTCATCATCGACTCACCAGTCGAGGGGAATTTGGTGTTGTTGATGATTGTTTTTAGTTGGACTTTTTCACTGTGAAAGCAAACAAAATCAATGAGCTTGTTGCTTGAATTTGTTGGTATTAAAGCTTGACATTGTAACAATGGCGGAAATCTCGAGCTCTTGGATGAAATATGAGGTTCTTAGTCTCAGATCATGTAGATATGTGTGTGTGTTTAAGAGGTCCTCTTTCCATAGAGGTGTCTGCAATTTGGTTTGACTTTCATATTTATTCAAGAGGTGATTTTTCCCACAACGTGAAAGCACCTAGACCTTCTTTCTTGTTCTTTCTTGCAGGAGTAGCTTCACAACTTGCAAAACAAAACCCAAATGGAACACAACTCTCTCTTTTCTCACATCTCCAGGTTTTTTAATAGGAGCTTTTGGATAGAGACGATGGGTAATCTGGAATGTATGTGTATGTGTTTGGTTTATGTGGATTTGTTTTTATTTTCAAGCAAGAAAGAAGCACACAACTCCAGCCATGGCGTTTTATTTTGAGAGAGAGAGATAGAGAGAGAGATGGGGTGAACCAACTTAATTCCTTTTTTTGCATTAATATTTATAAAATAAAAATATAAAAAATACAAAAAGAAATTTAAAGGGAAAAACAGTCAATTCAAGTGCTCCACGGACCAAAACTACATAAATTTTCTTAAGTTTAGGACCAAAATCATAAAAAAAAAAAAAAACCTTGATTTTGGACCTTCTATGCAAGTGGAAAAGTTTTTGGACAACATCCAAAGTTTTTTTTAACACCATAGAGACCAATATTGCAGTTTTGTCTATTATTGTTAAAGGATTGCTTCCCCTCAATGATAATTGCCTTGAAAACTTCGGCCGTGATTCATTTTGGGTATCTTCAACAACAACATCGATTTGGTTTTAAGAAAGGTAGGAAGTGGTGATTGATATTAGGGGTGAGAATCGGTTCGGTTTATGGGTTCTTTGGTTTCCACGATTTGAATTTTTTTGGTCCAATTCGAAACCAAACCAAATCAAATTCAAAATTTCTAAACCAAACCGAATACTGAATTCTATTTCGGTTTGGCTCGGTTTAAAAACTGAGCAAACTAAATATTAACTTTAAAAACAATTAGTGTTGCAATTTTCCAAACATAGATTATAATGTTTTAAGATAGAAACCTAATATAGCAAACATAATGATATAAAGTTTCATATAAAAAGATCCAAAATTTCATATATAAAATGATAAAATGGTATGAATAGTAGCTAGAAACATAAAGTTTAACTTCCAAGTTCCAAACAAAAATATAAAACATAAAGTTCAAAAGTTGTTCCTAGTGTTTTGTCAATGTTTGATCCCATTTATATATCAAAAATAGTTGATTTTGCTGTCGATTGTCGTTAGTCTACAATAGTAAATTTTAAAATTAATACATAACATATAAAATGGGTTAAAATAACTTTTACATTATAATCAATATTTTTATTTAATATATAAAATATAAAATATTTTCTTTAATTAAATAATTTATGAAATTCGGTTTTTTCGGTTTGGTTTGGTTTAAATTTCTAAAACCGAAACTTAAACCAAAAACCAAATTCACAAATTGGTTTTGTCTCGTACCAAACCAAAAACCGAATTTGAATATGGTTTGGTCTGAAATCGATTTCGATTCAATTTGATTTTCAGATTTTCGACTCCAGACCAAATAATTCTCACCCCTAATTGATGGTGCATGAGACTATCTAACATAATCAAATTTTCAAGGATAAACCATTAATTGTATAAATTACGAGGATTTTAACAGGAATCGTGGAATCACTGTTGTCCAATAAAGGAACAATTGTTTTGATCCTTATCTATGTAGTCAATAGCGGTGCTATAGCGGCGCTATAGCGGTTAGCGGAGGTAAGGAAACGCTATTTCAAAATAGCAGTTTAGAATAACAGTGGCGCTATTAGCGCCACGATTTACCGCTATTTACCGCGATTATGGTCACCGCTATAGTGGCGCTATAATCGGTATATGAATAAATTCTATTTTTGGGCTATTTTACATTAAAAAAACATTTTTTGTGCAATTCCATTGAATAAAATTATTTTTTCTTAGCCAAAACCAAAACTGTTATGTCATTCTATTGAATAAAATTGTAATTTTGTGACTGTCATGACTTCCATTGAAACCATATATGTGTTGTTTTGCTAATTGTGTCGAAAACTTAAAGTACTACATTATGATTAACTATCAAATTACTTAATCATTTCATTTGATAACTGTAATTGTGTTAACGTATGATAAAATAGTAAGTATTGCATATGTTTTCTTGTTAATTGTGTTAAAATATGATTAACTGGGGCATTGGTAATCGCTTTGTGAAGTATGATTAACTAATTATGATATGTGAAGTATGATTAACTAAATATGATATGTGAATTATGATTTACTGATTAACTAATTAACTGGATTAGGTTGAACTTTAAATGTAGCACCTGATTCCTAGTATGTGGAAATTTGTATAAGTGTTTGCATTCTTAGCCTTGTGCTCGGCGAGTTGTAGGTCTGACTCGCCGAGTAGAGTCGGGACCCGGGACACGTTTTAAGTTGGCGACTCGGCGAGTCCGTATTCTGGACTCGGCGAGTCACCGCTGTTGGATGAAACCCTAAGTTTCAGGGGTTTGCACCCTATTTAAACTCTCATTCCGCCCCAATCTCGCCCCCATTCACCCTCAGAGCCCTATATCTCGTTCCAACTTTGTTTCCTTGTGAGTTTGAAGCTTTTGGTGTGTCCTCTTGAAGTTTTGGAGTGGGAAGAAGAGTAGATCAAGAAGAAGAAGAGGAGGTCAGGCATCTTTGAGCTATCTCAGTGTGTTTCTTAAGGTATAACTCGTTTTCCCCCTTGTTTTCATGGTTATTGTCCCTTATAGCTCCATTAAAGTCCTCTTTGAACCATTTCCAAGCTTGTGTATGTTTGGGGGTTTGTAATAAGCTGATTGACCTTTAGATCTAGACATGGTTGAGCTCCAGGAGCTCAGATCTAATATCTTTTTGGAACCATATTGCATGAAAGCCCTAGATCTACCCCTTTTGGTGCATTTTGGACCTTAAAACCCTCATGGTTGTCTATTTACACGTAAAGTTGGAAACTTTACGTGTTAATCAAGCCCCAGGATCACGGATCTATGTATGGCATGAGCTGGATTCAAGCAGAATCGACCATATAGTAATTGCATGGTAACGACTCGGCGAGTCGGTTCGCGAGTCTCCAAGTTTGTCCCCTTTTCGTTGTGTCGAGTAGAGTAGTGAGTCCTGAGTGGACTCGGTGAGTTGGAGGCCGAACTCACCCATGAAGGAACTCGGCGAGTCAATGCCCTGACTCGGCGAATTCAAGGCAATCTTCTTAGATCAAGAACAGACTCGACGAGTTGTTCATACAACTCGGCAAGTCACAACATAAAGTGTTCATCGGATGAAGATGAACTCGGCGAGTTGTTCATACAACTCGGCGAGTAGGATGAAGAACTTGGACATCAATTTAGAAGGAGAACTCGTCGATTCAACGCCTAACTCGACGAGTAGAGATGGGATACAGGTCAATCGATTGGATAGGGACTCGGCGAGTTGGAGAGCCAACTCGGCGAGTCGGGTCAACTGAAAGTTGACTCTGACCTTGGCTTATGACTTGGTCAGGGGTAAAATGGTCATTTTACCCCAAGGGACAGTTAGCAGTGATTGATTGAGTGTTTTGTGGGAATTATAGTCGGAGGATTTCCGGAGCAGCAGCAGGCAGTTAATTCCCACACAGATCAGCAGCTACGTCGAGGTGAGTTACCTTCCAGTAGCGGTGGGTCTACGGCCACAATGCCGACCCACCAGTAGGAGTTGTATGTAGATGATTGTCTCTGTGATATTCATCTAGGGATTACTACTACCTGTGTTATGTTTATGTGCTAGTGACAGTAAGGGGAGATAGTCCCCAAGATATACGGTCGGTAGGGCCGAAGGGGTAGTCATACCCAGCCATGCTAGATAGATTCTGATATTGTGATACATATTATGTGGTAGTAGTAGAGGGGAGAAATAGTTCCCCAGTATCTGGTCGAGAGGACCGAAGGGGAGGCCAGCACCCAGATATGCCAGGCAGTATCCGGTCGAGAGGACCGAAGGAGAGGCCAGCACCCAGATATGCCAGGCAGTATCCGGTCGAGAGGACCGAAGGGGAGGCCAGCACCCAGATATGCTAGGCAGTATCCGGTCGAGAGGACCGAAGGGGAAGCCAACACCCAGGTATGCTAGGCAGTATCCAGTCGAGAGGACCGAAGGGGTAGGTCGGGCACCCAGATATGTCTGACAATATATGTATGTTATGTGATTATATGGTGTGTGGTACAGTGGGGGAACTCACTAAGCTTCGTGCTTACGGTTTTCAGTTTTGGTTTCAGGTACCTCTTCTTCGAAGGGGAAGGAGCCGACGCGGTAGCGGTACATCACACACACGCTTTGCTTTCCGCATCATGAGATCCTCCTGGGAATTTGTACTCTGACACTTTAATGTTTTATAAAAATGTTTCTAGACACGCAGTATCTTTTGTGAAATGATATCATCGTCGAGCCTTTTAGTTTTAATGTTTTGCCATGTACTTGTTTTAAAAATGAAATTTTTAGCTGGTATTTTTGGGGCGTTACAAGTTGGTATCAGAGCCCTGGTTTGAGGGATTGAGACTCACCTTCAGGGGTGTCTGAACTCAAATCGAGGGAGTAAAAGATTTTTCAAAAAGAAATGTTTTCTAAGAATTAAGAAAAGGGTTTGAGAAAGAACGAAGTGTGTGATGTGCGCAACCGGCCGAGCTCAAGTAAGTATTCCCCAAAGTACCCATACAAGCTTATGTTGTGTTTATCAGTTTCAGTAGAACTGCATGCTAGAATAGGACTAAGGATCTAGTAGTGATGCCTTATGTGCCTGCTTTATGTGCTACAGTATATGAAAATTGCATACTAGAATTGAGTAGATAGCAGTAGGATAGTCTGTTAGGTTATGCCTGATAGTATGAGTTTAGCTCTGTATGCTAGATCAGTTTCTCTCTATTAGAGCGGATTTGCTTGAGATTGTTCCCTTAGTTCGAATGCTGCTTGCTTTGTGCTTTGTGGGACTCTGAGTGGTGGGAGTTAGCCATTAGGTGAATACGACACGTCACATGTGATCAGGGTTGAATAATCTTAGAGTGTTGGATTTGGCCCTATTGTGCAGCTCTCGTTTGAGTCTAACCGTTGTAGGGACGAGTCTGTTACTCGAAGGATTATCCGAGCCTCACCCCATGTGATGGTATTCAGGTAATGGTTAATTGGAATTACTAGGAGGCCTTCAGCAGATGAGGACCTGGTAGGGTGGAGCCTGAGATTTCCTAGGGCAAGCCTAGGATGAGTATAGCGGTGATCAGCAGTAGTAGAAGGAAATCTGGTGGAGTCGAGGCAGTCCTTGAAGAAGGTACGGATAAATGTGGAAGGTAGTATGGGCCCATACTATTGAAAGTAGAGGATCCGTACCCGAACCAAGGAAGGCCAAGATAAGACCAGGGAACTTGTAAGTAGTTGTGATCCCTCAAGAAGTATCAGTATCACTAATGATTGTTATTTATGTATAGCATAATGGTGGTACTGCGATCACGACCGATAGATGGCGGTTCAGGAGAGGGGTCAGGTTCGGGATCAGGTTTCGAGCCAGTGGATGAGGGACTACGCGAATTCATCGCGTCAGAGATCACCAGGGGTATCCTTGAGTCGACCCCCATTATCTTTGGGTCGATCAAGGAGGGGATCATCGAGTTGATGGAAGATCGCCTTCGGGCGTTCAGGAGCGACATGGCATTTGGCCAGTCGGGATCTCGCACACTGTCCTTTAAGGACTTTGGGGCAGTGGTGCGCCGGATTTTAATGGGGCGAAAGACCCCATTGCCGCCAGACGATGGATTGCAGACATCGAGTCTGCACAGTTGACTAGCTTCTGCCCCGAGGGGTCGAAGGTGAGGTATGCAACAGGGTGTTTACGAGACCGAGCTCGAGACTGGTGGGAGTCAGTGGGTGACTCGTTGGGAGCCTCAGCGATCGAGGCTATGACCTGGTCGGACTTTGTGACCAGATTCAGGGCAGAGTTTGCGCCGGCTGTCGAGCTTCAGCAGCTGACCAGGGAGTTTTTGGACATGAGGCAGACGACAAAGACTGTGGCGGAGATCACCGCCAAGTTCCGGGAGAGGGCGTTGTTGGTGCCCCAATATGCGGGTGATGAGGACATGAGGAGGACCCGCTATCATGACATGCTCCGAGCTAATATACGGGAGCACGTTAGTTTTTCAGCTTGCCCCACCTTGGACTCTATGATTGCCAGGGCGAGGGAGAGGGAGATAGATTTGGAGCACATCCGGAAACGGAAGGCAGAAGAGGGACAGTCAGGAGGGGCTTCAGGGAAGAAGCCCAAGGGATCAGATTTGGGGCCGAAAGGCCAACAGGGACG
Organism: Lactuca serriola; assembly: GCF_051521515.1. Taxonomy (NCBI): domain Eukaryota; kingdom Viridiplantae; phylum Streptophyta; class Magnoliopsida; order Asterales; family Asteraceae; genus Lactuca; species Lactuca serriola. The sequence continues at coordinate 53,077,743 of NC_136415.1, forward strand.
GGGCCGCTGCAGGAGATGCGGCAAGACGCACGAGGGGGCGTGCAGGATGGGATCATCAGGCTGCTATAAGTGCGGCAAGTCTGGGTACTATAGCAGGGATTGCACTGCTCCGGTAGCAGTTATTCAGACGTTTGAGTTGCTGTGTTTCCACTACAACCAGAGGGGCCACAAGAAGGCCAATTGCCCCCAGTTGACAGTTACAGCGCCGGTGAATGCGCCAGCTCCAGCGACCCTGCGGATCACAGATGGCCGGCAGGGCAAGGCAGAGGCTCCAGTGGTGAGGAGCCGGGCATTTCAGCTGACCGCCGAGGAGGCACGCGCAGCACCCGATGTGGTGATGGGTATGATTCTTTCCTTCTCATTTATTTATTTGATGTTATGATATTGATATGTGCTCGGTATATGTATATATATGTATTATGATCATTCCATGTGAACGGTATCCCAGTCTAGGTGTTGTTCGACTCGGGTGCTACCCGATCGTTTGTTTCCCTTGCGCTTAGCAAGAAGTTCACTGAGTCTTCGGGCACGTTGGATTGCCCTTTGGAGGTGGACATTGTCGACGATCGATCAGTGCGAGCGTCATCAGTGTCCATAGATTGTGTTCTGAGGTTATTCGAGGAGCGCTATTTGGTGGATTTTGGTTCCCATACCGTTGCGTGGGAACAAAGTGATTATAGGCATGGATTGGTTGAGCCCTAATGGGCGGTGATAGATTGCGCGCGGCAGCTAGTGCGAGTCAGGACCCCAGGTGGGGGAGAGTTAGTGATTCATGGCGAGAGGCCGCAGTGTGGACCTGCAATATGTTCAGCAGCGAGGGCTAGACGCTACCTTCAGCAGGGATGCGCAGGATATGTCGCGTATGTGATGGATACCCGGGAGGCGGGTAAGGCGACGGTGAGCGAGGTTCCGGTGGTGCGAGATTTCACAGATGTTTTCCCAGAAGAGCTTCCTGGGATACCTCCGGAGCGACAGGTGGAGTTCAGGATTGACCTCGTTCCTGGTGCGGCTCCGATAGCCAAGGCACCATATCAGTTGGATCCTCCTGAGATGTAGGAGTTGTCTACGCAACTGCAGGAGCTGCTAAACAAGGGATTCATTAGACCGAGTTGTTCACCCTGGGGAGCCCCGATCCTGTTTGTGAAGAAGAAGGATGGGTCGCACCGGATGTGTATAGATTACCGGGAGCTGAATAAGGTAACGGTAAAGAACCGTTACCCACTCCCGAGGATTGATGATCTCTTTGATCAGTTGCAGGGAGCATCTTGGTTCTCCAAGATCGATTTGCATTCAGGCTATCATCAGATGAGGGTTAGGGAGGAGGATATACATAAGACCGCGTTTCGGACGCGTTATGGCCATTATGAGTTCGTGGTGATGCCGTTTGGGCTCACCAATGCTCTTGCCGCGTTCATGGACCTCATGAACCGCGTGTGCAGGCCGATGCTGGATCGGTCTGTGATAGTTTTCATTAACGACATCTTGGTTTATTCCAAGACAAAGGAGGAGCACGAGGAGCATCTGAGAGAGGTTTTGGAGACCCTGAGGAGGGAGAGCTTGTACGCCAAGTTCTCCAAATGTGAGTTTTGGTTGCGCGAGGTGCAGTTCCTTGGACACCTCGTCAACCAGAACGGGATTTCAGTAGACCCGGCCAAGGTGGAGGCCGTGATGAGGTGGGAGGTTCCGAAGTCTCCATCCGAGATTCGGAGTTTCTTAGGATTGGCAGGCTACTATCGGAGCTTCATTCGGGATTTCTCCAAGATAGTTGTACCCCTGAAACGGTTGACTAGGAAAGCCGTGGTCTTTCGATGGGGGCCTGAGCAGCAGGCAGCGTTCGAGACTCTGAGGCAGAGATTGTGCGAGGCGCCAATCTTAGCCCTGCCCGAGGGCATGGAGGATTTTGTGGTATATTGTGATGCGTTGATCTCAGGCCTAGGTGCAGTATTGATGCAGAGGGGGCATGTCATTGCTTATGCCTCGAGACAGCTGAAGCCTCACGAGGCGAACTACCCGACACATGATTTGGAATTGGGGGCGGTGGTTTTCGCTCTCAAGATTTGGCGACATTACCTCTACGGGGTTCGGTGTACCATTTACACGGACCACAAGAGCTTGAGGTACCTCATGGATCAGCCGAATCTGAACATGAGGCAGCGTCGGTGGTTGGACGTGGTGAAGGATTATGATTGTGAGATCCTTTTGATGGGTTTTAGCCATAAGAACTTTCCTATGTGCGCATGCAAAACCCTAATGCTTGGATCTAGGCTTTCTAATAAACATGCTTTGAATCCAAGACTTCTAATGACTAATTAGGTTAAATAACAACATTGAAACAGATCTAGAATCATACCTTTGAGTTCCTTGTTGATCTTGAGGTCTTTGAGCTTCTAGAGTCACAAATGTCACTCCTCTAATGGCTTACAAACACCAATAGCAAGGAAGATGATTTAGGAGAGAGGAGAGGGGAGGAAATCGGCCAGGGTTCTCTTGCTTTTGGAGAGGTGCCGATTTCCTTATGCCATGGGGTCTATTTATACTTGTAGACTCCTTAAGGGTTACAACTTAAACCCTAATTGGATAATCTTCTCTTAAGGCTATCCAAATCCATTCCTTAGATATCTATATGGACGATTTTAGCTATCCTATAACTCTTAGAATTCGTCCATACCATATCCATATGGATTTACAGTCTAAAGTTTAACTATCAAACAATTGACAGTTTATACCCCTTTATTTAATTAATCTCTTTAAGTCACCAAATTAATTCTAATTAATTCTATGACTTATATTAATCAAATAACAAATATATTATTCATTATATTATTATCATAATATATTAATAATATTTACTCTCTCGTAATAAATCATCCTATCAAGTTGCTATGGTGAAGGCAACCCAAAAGGACCATGCACAACCGGGTCAAATACTTGCCTAATATAGTTGCAGCCTTAGACACTATTCCAACACCTTTACCACCCAGGAAAGGCCAATGTGGTAGCTGATGCGCTTAGCCGCAAGGCGGCGCCGATCAGGGATATTTGCATGAGGATGACTGTGGTGACTCCACTGTTGGAGCAGATTCGGGAGGCTCAACATGAGGCTATGAAGGAGGAGCATCGGAAGAGTGAGAAAATAGTGGGTCAAGTCACCTCCTTCGATTATGATAGCTGGGGGTTATTGAAACTACACCGTAGGGTGTGGGTTCTGTATCATGGAGGCGTGCGCCAGATCTTGATGGAGGAGGCGCACAAATCCCGATTCTCTATTCATCCAGGGGCGACGAAGATGTATCGGGATCTTCGCCTAGATTATTGGTGGCCCTGCATGAAGCGGGGTGTGGCGTGGTATGTCGAGTGGTGCTTGACCTGCAGGAAGGTCAAGGCCGAACATCAGAGACCGCATGGTAAGATGCAGCCGTTGGATATTCCGCTGTGGAAATGGGAAGATATCACGAAGAATTTTATCACAAAGCTTCCCAGGACTACGCGTGGAGTAGATTCGATTTGGGTCATCGTGGATCGATTGACCAAGAGCACCCACTTTATTCCAATCCAGGAGAGCATCTTGGCCAAAAAGTTGGCCAATATCTACATCTGGGAGATAGTAGCGCGACACGGGGTGCCAGTGTCGGTGATATCAGATCGAGATGTGCGGTTCACTTCCAGGTTTTGGAAGAGGTTTCATGAGGAGTTGGGCACTCTTTTGCATTTTAGCACCGCTTTTCACCCGCAGACGGATGGTCAGAGCGAGCGGACCATCCAGACTTTGGAGGATATGTTGCGGGCATGCATGCTAGATTTTGGTGGTAGCTAAGATACCTATCTTCCCTTGGCTGAGTTCTCATACAACAACAACTACCACGCGAGTATTGACCGTCCTCCATTCGAGTTGTTGTACGGTCGGAGGTGCAGGACCCCGATATGCTGGGGTGAAGTTGGCCAGAGAGTCATGGGGAGCACTGAGGTGGTGCTCAAGACGACCGAGAGGATCCAGCAGGTTCGGAGCAGGCTTAAGACTGCTCAGAGTCGGCAGAAAAGTTACGCCGACAAGCGTCGATCCGACTTGGAGTTTCAGGTCGGGGATATGGTTCTCCTGAAGGTGTCGCCTTGGAAGGCGTCATTCGATTCAGGAAGCGGGGCAAGTTGGGCCTGAGATTCATTGGACCGTTCAGGGTTGTAGCCCGGGTGGGCAAGGTAGCATATAGGCTGGATCTGCCAGTCGAGCTCAGCCAGATCCACAACACCTTCCATGCCTCTCAGCTGCGGAAGTGTCTCGTGGATGATTCAGCGATGGTGCCATTAGAGGATATTCAGGTTGATGACAACCTGAATTACATTGAGCGCCCAGTCGCGATCCTCGACCGGAAGTCGAAGGATCTGAGAAACAAGAAGGTGGAATTAGTGAAGGTGCAATGGCAGCACGAAAAGGGTTCAGAGTGGACTTGGGAGCCGGTGGAAGAAATAATGGAGCATTACCCCGAGCTGTTTCGGGATCGAGCAACAGACTTCGAGGACGAAGTCTAAAACAAGTGGGGGAGATTTGTAGCACCTGATTCTTGGTATGTGGAAATTTGTATAAGTGTTTGCATTCTTATCCTTGTGCTCGGCGAGTTGTAGGTCTGACTCGCCGAGTAGAGTCGGGACCCGGGACACGTTTTAAGTTGGCGACTCGGCGAGTCCGTATTCTGGACTCGGCGAGTCACCGTTGTTGGATGAAACCCTAAGTTTCAGGGGTTTGCACCCTATTTAAACCCTCATTCCGCCCCAATCTCGCCCCCATTCACCCTAAGAGCCCTATATCTCGTTCAAGCTTTGTTTCCTTGTGAGTTTGAAGCTTTTGGTGTGTCCTCTTGAAGTTTTGGAGTGGGAAGAAGAGTAGATCAAGAAGAAGAAGCGGAGGTCAGGCATCTTTGAGCTATCTCAGTGTGTTTCCTAAGGTATAACTCGTTTTCCCCCTTGTTTTCATGGTTATTGTCCCTTATAGCTCCATTAAAGTCCTCTTTGAACCATTTCCAAGCTTGTGTATGTTTGAGGGTTTGTAATAAGCTGATTGACCTTTAGATCTAGGCATGGTTGAGCTCTAGGAGCTCAGATCTACTGTCTTTTTGGAACCATATTGCATGAAAGCCCTAGATCTACCCCTTTTGGTGCATTTTGGACCTTAAAACCCTCATGGTTGTCTATTTACACGTAAAGTCGTGTTAATCAAGCCCCAGGATCACGGATCTATGTATGGCATGAGCTGGATTCAAGCAGAATCGACCATATAGTAATTGCATGGTAACGACTCGGCGAGTCGTTCATCTGACTCGGCGAGTCGGTTCGCGAGTCTCCGAGTTTGTCCCCTTTTCGTTGTGTCGAGTAGAGTAGTGAGTCCTGAGTGGACTCGGTGAGTTGGAGGCCGAACTCACCCATGAAGGAACTCGGCGAGTCAATGCCCTGACTCGGCGAGTTCAAGGCAATCTTCTTAGATCAAGAACAGACTCGACGAGTTGTTCATACAACTTGGCGAGTCACAACATAAAGTGTTCATCGGATGAAGATGAACTCGACGAGTTGTTCATACAACTTGGCGAGTAGGATGAAGAACTTGGACATCAGTTTAGAAGGAGAACTCGTCGAGTCAACGCCTAACTCGACGAGTAGAGACGGGATACAGGTCAATCGATTGAATAGGGACTCGGTGAGTTGGAGAGCCAACTCGACGAGTCGGGTCAACTGAAAGTTGACTCTGACCTTGGCTTATGACTTGGTCAGGGGTAAAATGGTCATTTTACCCCAAGTGACAGTTAGCAGTGATTGATTGAGTGTTTTGTGGGAATTATAGTCGGAGGATTTCCAGAGCAGCAGCAGGCAGTTAATTCCCACACAGATCAGCAGCTACGTCGAGGTGAGTTACCTTCCAGTAGCGGTGGGTCTACGGCCACAATGCCGACCCACCAGTAGGAGTTGTATATAGATGATTGTCTCTGTGATATTCATCTAGGGATTACTACTACCCGTGTTATGTTTATGTGCTAGTGACAGTAGGGGGAGATAGTTGTGACATCCCCAAAATCTCGGCCAGAAAAGACCGTTTTTCATTTATGCTTTTAAAATATTTTCAGAGTAAATCCTTTTGATTTGAAAGAGTTGCGGAATTTTCTCCCAAAAACAAAACATGATAAAACAATGTTTACCAAAGCATTTCATAAAAGAAATGTATTTTCATTATAATCAAAACTCGGGGTGTCATGTTCCGATACAGACCAATAAGCATAAACGATAACATTACAAGTCATTCAACAAATATATACATATACAGACTTGTAAACAAAACAACTGATGGTTCATCCATCTCATGCCCTCGCGCCACTTCCTGTAATACAAATAAAACTGAGTGGGTCAGGCTTGGGAGCCTGGTGAGCATATAGGGTTTTCAACCCACAATAAATAATCATATTTAATTTTCACCAACCAACAATAACCCAATTACCCATTCCCGTTATTCTCACTTTATGTCCCTAAAACAACTAACACAAGGGACCTATTCTAAGAATATTTCATCGGGGCGACAACACATGCTTCGGGGGTACCTCAGCAATATAAGTCAAATAAGGCAACCATGAGGGGGATGGAGTACAGCGAATGAACACCCAAGTTCATTAACACCTACAGGTGGCGAACCTGCTAATGTTTCCACAAGACTGTCTAGAATAGCCTGTGGTCGTCATCTAAACTCCGCTAGATGACTAAATCAAACAACAACGAGGCCTCTCATCTGTTTATTACACACCAACGATCTACCCATGTTCTACCTAACATATTAGTAGATAAAATATACATTTTTATACATAGTTTTGAAAACCTGCATAGCATGCTTTAATCAACACATATTCCACATAACAGATGAGGCACACACACACATAACACGTATCTCATAGAGAATAAATCATATCTATGAGATAGAAGAAAGTGAATACACATTCACACATATAAACAACAATATACCATACACATAGCACGTATTTTATAGAAAATACTTAATATTTATGTGTTAGAAGAAGGTAACTACACACTCACACCTATAAACAACAATATACTTAATACACTTGAACCATACTTGTATTATTATCGTGTTTATGAAAGGTAGTATACACTCACTTGATCAGAAGATGATCGGACAGCACTACGACTTGCAGAAGTAGTAATCCTCCGCAGATCTGAAAGATCTTCACAAAAATCGAACTTCTCGCGGGCAGAGCTTCGGCTCGGAAACCGCACTTCTCGGGATCTTCGGGATCTCGGGACTTGCCTCGGGGCTAGAGGAAATTGGCAAAAGACTCGGCTGCCTTCGGTTCCTATTTATAGGAGGCTGGAGCCTTGGAGTACGCGGGGCGTACTGCAGTACGCAGCGCGTACTGCTTCCGAAATCGTCACTGCATGCGTCATCTGAAATGTCGACACTCTTCGGAGTACGCGGGGCGTACTCGCGTACGCAGGGCGTACGTCGGTTCGGACCGGTGACTCGTCTTCGGATAATGCCGGATTAAAAGATTAAAAATAAATAAAATTTATTTAATAAACTTCAGAAATTCATATCTTCTTCATACGAACTCCGTTTTCGACGTTCTTTATATCCACGCGAAGGTGAGACCACGCTCTACAACTTTCGTTTAGACTCCGCCGGCTAATTTTGACTTTATTTTTATTATTTATTTTTAATAGGCCGCGACAGAAAAACTTCGTTATAAATTCATAACTTCTTCGTTTGACGCCCGTTCTCGCCTAACTTTTTATCGCTTTGATACCAACAATGAGATCTTCGATTCTCATTTAGATTGCTTCGGCTAAATACCGCTCGATCTCAAATCGAGTATTTCGGGCTGCACACCGCTAAGCCAAAACTTCGATAAATCATAACTTCTTCATACGAAGTCAGATTTGGGCGTTCTATATATATTCGGAAACCTCGTTTCAACTACTACAACATTATTCAAAGATATTAAGTTTATTTTACACTTAAATTTTGACGCTTATTTTTATTCTTAATTAATCAAACCATATAATTAAGCAATTAAGCACAAAACACATAATACTCAAATAACACAATCTTATTATTTCAAAACGGGTTACAAAGGTTAACCTAGACTATTACATTGCTAAAAATGGCAAGCCCGGAAACACAGACGTTACAATAGTCCCCAAGATATCCGGTCGGTAGGGCCGAAGGGGTAGTCATACCCAGCCATGCTAGATAGATTCTGATATTGTGATACATGTTATGTGGTAGTAGTAGAGGGGAGAAATAGCTCCCCAGTATCCGGTCGAGAGGACCGAAGGGGAGACCAACACCCACATATGCCAGGCAGTATCCGGTCGAGAGGACCGAAGGGGAGGCCAGCACCTAGATATGCTAGGCAGTATCCGGTGGAGAGGACCGAAGGGGAGGCCAGCACCCAGGTATGCTAGGCAGTATCCGGTCGAGAGGACCGAAGGGGTAGGTCGGGCACCCAGATATGTCTGACAATATATGTATGTTATGTGATTATATGGTATGTGGTACAGTGGGGGAACTCACTAAGCTTCGTGCTTATGGTTTTCAGTTTTGGTTTCAGGTACCTCTTCTTCGAAGGGGAAGGAGCCGACACGGTAGCGGTACATCACACACACGCTTTGCTTTCCGCATCATGAGATCCTCCTGGGAATTTGTACTCTGACACTTTAATGTTTTATAAAAATGTTTCTAGACACGTAGTATCTTTTGTGAAATGATATCATCGTCGAGCCTTTTATTTTTAATGTTTTGCCATGTACTTGTTTTAAAAATGAAATTTTTAGCCGGTATTTTTGGGGCGTTACATTAAAGTATGATTTACTGATTAATACTTTAATATATATAAATTCTAAATAATATAAAAACGCTATATCACCGTTATATCGCCGCGAGAACCACGATTTCAAATAGCGGCCGGTGACCGCTATTATATTTTTGACCGATAACTGCTTAGATCCTTATAGAGTACTCCATTATGGAAGTCATCGAAGGAGATTGTTTAGAGTTCCCAGTCAAGTTGAATAGCTTGCATTATTTGTTTGACAAATTGATTACCAATATAGTAATTTAAGCAGTTATTGCGGTCAAAATTTTAATAGCCGTCACATGCTGCTATTTGAAATCGTGGTTATCGCGGTGGTATAGCAGTGGTATAGTGGATTTTTTAATATTATGTATAATTTATATTATATATTTATACAAAATTTAAATATTAGACTATAAATACTATATATAATTAATATTATAAAAAATCATATAAAAACATAATATAGTCTATATATAATATTCTAATATAGTAATATGAAAACTAAAAAGTGTCAAAATGTCATCGCAACTCAAGTCTTTCGTGGTTCTTAAGTATCAAGTCTTTCGTGGTTCTTAAGTACTGAAACATACGAGAAAAGGAAGTTATCATTTGTTGCTTTGTAGTTTGTAAATAATTATATTTATTATTTGGACATATTAAGACAAAAAGTGTAGCGGACTAGTTAAAAAAATAAAGATTTAATATTGAAATAATACACAATCATTTTTTTCTTTGTCAAAGTAGCCAAATATTTACGAAATTGTAAAAGCGGGTGTAGCATCGCTACAACACTAAATAGCGGTCAATAGCGCCGCTAATAACGTCACTGCTATTCGTAAATGCTATTTCAAAATAGCAGTTCAGTAACACTGCAAAACGCTATAGTGCGGCTATAGCGCTATTTCGTAAATGCTATTTCAAAATAGCAGTTCAGTAACACTGCAAAACGCTATAGTGCCGCTATAGCGCTATTGATAACATATATAGTAATCGATAATCTTTAAGGTTAAATGTTAAGCCAAGTATCATGATGATGGTTCAAAAAAAAAATAATCAACTATTAGAACACTCATCGTTTTTTCTTTCTACAAGGTTTAATTTGTCGAAAAAAAGTTTCGATTTAAATTGGGTAAGGTGCCACGTATGTGAAGTTGGGATTGAAATTATTAGCCCTTGTTTTGTCTTATGTGAGGTGGCGGCTGAAATATTGAAGCTAGACAGCTAGTGCAATGTGACTTTTCCTTATACGAGTTCCATTTCTAATGACTTTCTTGGTTGATAACTCACAATGATCGTTGTTAGAGAAACAATCTTTGTATGTGATTATTTTGGCAACAGTTTTGGTGGTATGGAGATATAGAAATTCGGCTTTGTGTGATAACAAACAAATTCAGGGAGAAGTTATTTTTTAGGGAAATTAAGAAATCTAACTACTTTTTAATGTGTATTTGAAGATAATAACCATTTTTTTTAACAAAAATAATCATTTTGTCTGGAAAGATATTTCAGACTAAGAAAAAACATTTTTTGACCGATTCCAAAATCCGGAATTTTAAGAACAAATCCAAAATCCGAAGAATAAATCCGAAATTTCAAGAAAAAAAAATCATTTTTATGCTTAATTTAACAAAAAATTAAACAAGCATAGTTATATGAACTATATACAATATTAATACATAAAGTTAGACATTTTATTGAAAAACAATGACATAAAATATTACGAAACGTAGCATTCAAAATCGAAATTTTCTTTTTTGAAAATTATATAAAAAGAACTCCGGAATATGAACAATACTCCAGAATGAATGTATTCCTGAGAAAGTGATTATTTTTTACAAGTTTAAAAAAATGGTTAATTTTCAAAAGATGAAAAAAGATGGTTAATTTAAAAAAAAAACCTCGTTTATAGTAGTTTAGATTACTTAATTTCCCTATTTTTTATTGTATAGTTTTGAATTCGTTCAATTGGTTAAATAACTGAGTTTTCAAAATAAATGCTAATCGAAATGCTTGGATGTACTCTCCTTTGTAAATGAATTTTGTTTTGGTTTTAAATACTTGTTAGAACCTTTTGAATATATGACATACTAGCCGATAAAAATACTATTTGAACAACCAAAAATAAGAAATAAGAATAGAGAGAAGAACACCAAGATTTTTTTACGCAGAAACCCATCTTGGAAAAAAACACGAGCAGGGCATCCCAAATCCCTTTGCTATATCAATTGATGTTACAATGTTTTTGAGAACGAGATGATAAAAATAAGAAAGCTAATTCTTTATTTATAGAGATACTTGACGTTCTTTCGCACCAATTTTATCTTATAAGGAAATTCTTCTCGATTAAGGAAATAATTCTTTCTCGTTAACAAAAAGAAAATATCTTAACTTTTGAAGAAAATAATTCATTTTCACTAACAAAAAGAAAATATCTTCCGACTACACTTTTTGAGACATGCCTTTCAATAATCTCCACCTTGACAGCTAAAGTTGAGAAATTCTTAATGATTATTGATACATTTAGAAAAATCAAAACAGAATATAATAACATACATGTCCTTCAAATAACAAATACATGGTTTCAAGAAACATAAATGGATTTAAGATAAAATTTAAGATAAGTTGACATTTCCCATTCCAAAATAAACAAGAGCCTCTTGGCTCACTTGTGTTTTTGAACAACCACCAAGTTCAACATATGTCAAAATTGGTTGATCGGAAGACTTTTAATAAACATATCGACTATATTTTCATTTATGTTGATCTTGTTTACAACAAGCTCGTATTTATCAATTATTTCCCTTACGAAATGATAACCTACATCAATATGTTTCATTTGGTCATGAAACATTTGACCCTTGTTGAGAAAAATTAAAGTATGATTGTTAAGCTGTCTAATCAACATTTTCAACCAAAAAACTTACTTAATTGATTTCTTTACAGCCATGTATTCAACTTCACCACAATAATATGTTATTGTGCTTTGAGAAATTAAATATTCTTTTACTTTTGTTCTTAAAAATCCTCATACCCAATTAAATAATGACATGTGTCATTTTAATATACTAAAATATTATTAAATAAACATTAAATGTGATAAATGTCATTGTTTAATTGGGTAGAAAGATTTGTAGGAAAAAAAAGTAGGAAAAAAAGTAGGAAAATATTTAATTTCTCTTGTGCTTTATAGCTAATAGCACAATCACCCAAAATGAAAATGTAACATGTAATAGATCTTCTATTGTCCAAATCCTTATAATCGGAATCCACATACCTAAGGACTCATTTTTTAGTTTTGCGAAAATGAAAACACATAGAGGATGTACAACACAAATAGCAAAAAAAAAAAAAATCCATTTTACAACATTCCAACGCTCCTTTCTTGTGTTTGCCGTGTATATGCTTACCATGGTTATTAAATATGAAAAATTGAGACATGTACATATCATAGCATACATTAAAAATCCTACAACACTGATTGTGCTGTTGTCATTATTTTATATCTTATTCAATAGTCAGACTCAAATGCGGAAGATAACTTAAAGTGAGTTGCAAAAGGCGTGATGACTTCTTTTGCATCATGCATGTTAAAACAATGCAAAACTTTGTCAAAATATCCTTTCGAGAATGATAAAAACTCTTGCACTTATGTAGGCATACAATTTCCATTCCTAGAAAAAAAAATTCGCAACATCTAATTAAGTGCTTCAAATCAATTTCAACATCCAATTGGTCTTTTATTTTTTTTAACCTCCTTCATTTATTTTGCCGCAAGGAACATGCCATCCACATGTACTATTTTCGTGGATATTGCTTGAGGCATGCGGTATAGAGATTTCTTCAGTTTTCGAACATAATTTTTCTTGACATGAACTATGAATCCCTCATGTTGCTGCATGTGGATCTCTTCCTCAAGGACACTATTTATGAATATCGTAGTCACATCAAGTTGTTCTAATTCATAATCACTCGAAACAACATATCCCAATAAAATACGTATAGATGAATGTTTTATGACCAATGAGAAAATATATGTGTAATTAACTCCTAAGATTTGATTGTAGCCGTTAGCAACCAACTGAGCCTTGTATCTAAGTTTGTCGCCTAGACTTGCTGGGTTTTCTATGCAGTTATATACTAGATTAAGGCAATATAAACATTCAAAAATCATCATAAGTGTATATGCACCCTAAGATCCAAGTTTACTTTTATAACAACACACTTTTAAAATATGAATATATATGAGTTATCAAAAGGGAAATGAATACTAACCTTTAGGACAAAATCATATTTGCCCTTAACCACTTGTAGACCTCGAACTCCTTATTATGGCAGGTATTATTATAATAATGATTCAAATAAAATAATCAACTATTTCAACAATCAAGATTCAAGAACAATACGATAAAGTAAGAAATAAGTAAAGAGAGAATAGCACCAAAAAAAGACTATGTGGATACCCAACTCGGAAAAACCATAAGTAGGGAAAGATGAAAATCACTTCACTATATCAATTGAGGTGAGAATGTTTATGAGAAAAACGATGAAAACAAGAAAGCTAATGCTCTATTCAGTATTTATAGAGAGACTTGACATTGAGATAAACATCATGGCTAAAACTTAGGGCAACAAGGTTCTCTTATAAGAAATTTCTTCTTAATTTAGTAAATGAGATAATTACTTCCTTATTAAGAAAAATAAAATATCTTCTAACTAGACTTTGGGAGACACACTTTTCAACATCCTTATTGTCACGAAACAACATTTCTAGGTTCATTCAAATTTGAGAGACAATGACATGGCGTTTTAGGAGCATCTGAAGTAGTGACTGGGAGATGGTGCCATATATCCAAGCTTTGACGATAGAACCAACAGGGGGTTCATTCTTGATCGTTAGATACAGTTGGTGGAAGAGCTATCATCAGGCCGGAGTCATAATTAAGTCACTTGAGATCAAGAATCAATAGAAGTGACGAACGAATACATATGGTTTCTCAGGGGAGAGAGTAGAAGCCAAGCCTATCATCATCGATGACAGAAGAATGGTTGGCTACAAGAAGATGTAGGGTTAGAAAAAACAGGAGAGAAAATAGGAAGGTAGTTTTGATACCACGATCGATAACTAACAAATTTCCCATGCAAGATTGTAATATATGTATACAAGATACAATATAAGTTTTGGGACAAACGTCAATGTGGGCCGGATACACATATATACAAACACACAAATACATATATATGTTACAATAACATCATCATTATTTAATTAATCTTTCATTTTATATAATCTACCACGAGAAAATGGATATTCCATTTAAACCGCACGTTTCTATATATGCAACATATAACTGACCTCCGACTTACAATCTAAAGAGATCTTCATTCTCCATGACCAATATCTTCATACCTACATACATAAATCCATGCATGTTTCATACTTAGGTGTTGCATTATTGACCTCCTAATTGTGATTCTTTGAAGGACCAGGAGGAGGGGCAGGGGTGCCCTTGGGTAGCATACCAAAAAACAATCCAGATTTCTTAGTAGCCGATTCAGCCATTGATGCCTGGTTATGCTTGGGTGATGATGTCATCTCCCCACGACTGCTTGAAAAGCTTGGGTTAACAAAAAAGATCACCAGAAAGAGAACCATCAAGAGCTTCCATGTTGATGAAAATGGAGTTTTGAAAGAAGAAAATAAGGCCATCAGAGACGAAGGGTTGCAAATCTTTAATATTGAAGTGAACTTAGTTCATATATATATATATATATATATATATATATATATATATATATATATATATATATATATATATATATATATATATATATATATATATATAAAGAGAGAGAGAGAGAGAGGTGGGTTTAATTGAGAAAATAAAAAATGTTGAGAATGGGGGAATCATTCTCAGCCACTCATTTAATCTAAACATAAAAGACACGGTGGCAAACTTGTAAATATCGTAATAACCTTCAATCTCAAATACGTAACTATAGAGAATTCGATAACTGTGCGTTCATCATCAAAATTTTTCCTCCAACCTTCAATAATCATCCAGATTTCTTCAACTAAACCGGAATTTCTTCGTTGTTCATGAAATTGGAATCGGAGTTCTGGACTCGCAGTCACAGTCGACATTGAGGGACTTAGAATCGGTAATCACAGGTTCCCAATCGGATTTTCGAAAATCAAAATCAAATTGAGAAATCGATCAGAGATAGGATGTCGCATTTGAAGTCGAAATCGGAAGTATATGATAATTTGGAATTGATAACTTGATGTTTTTAACATTTTTAAAATAGTTAACTTGTTTGCACTCCAATTGTTTGATGAAATGCATAAACTAAATTACCACGTTATATTCACATATGAATATGTTTTCTCACCTGAATCAGTATATGATTATTAAAAACACAAAACAAATATGCAAGTCTGTATGTTATTCATATGTGAATAACATATAAAAAATATATATTTGTCAAAATACCTTCAATATTCATAAGTGAATATACCTTGTAATATTCATATGTGAATATACTGTGTAATATTTATAAGTGAATATATCATCTCATATTCACAAGTGAATATACTCTGTAATATTCACATGTGATATACCATGTAATACTATGTAATATTCACATATGAAATATTATTTAATACTCATAAGTGAATATATCATCTAATATTCACAAGTGAATATATCATCTAATATTCACAAGTGAATATACTATGTTAATATTCACAAGTGAATTCATCGTCCAACCTTTTTTTTGCGGCAAAAATAAATGATTGGCTGAGAATGATTCTCCCATTCTTAACCTTTTTTTTTCTCAATTGAACCCTCCCCTATATATATATATATATATATATATATATATATATATATATATATATATATATATATATATATATATAGAGAGAGAGAGAGAGAGAGAGAGAGAGAGAGAATGTTATATGGTAAAACACGCAAGTAGAGAATGCTACGAAATGACAATGACACGTAGCAGAACCAAAGATTCTACAAAAGAGTGGATTTTATACATTGATTATAATTATAATATAATGAGTTTGAGACTTTTTAGATTTTAAGTTTTAATAAAAAGCTTGATTTAAATAAAATGTTTAGTTTCAAATACGAGCGTTTAACTTTTAGTTAAAAACAAAATTTCATATCTAAAACTACTTTCTAAAAAAACTATTGAGTCGGTCACTTACTCCCCGACTCGGATCCCGCTCGGACTCGCCGATTCGCCCCTTAAAATTAAGGTTTTCTTTCCTTTCTTGGCCTTTAAAACTTTGGGTGTTAAAACTCTCCCCCACTTAAACTAAACTTCGTCCTCAAAGTTTGCTATGGCCCACCGCCTGCGATCTGCCTCTAATACCCAACCAGTTATTCCGATACCAGCTGTCTACCCTCGCTGGCCTCTCGCTTGGTCATTCCGACTAACATTAGTCCTTGCAGATAATCATCTCGGGTCAACCCTGACCCTGAACATCCTGGAAACACAACTTACTCAACCGACAATCCTTCTGGTACCCTCTGATTACTGCGCTGAGCCCATAGGGGTTCTCCACTTCCTTCCTTGTGCGGTTTCCTTGCCTCCCCAAGGTAATGCTCCATAACCAACTATTTCCTCTGCCACTGTGAAGACCCTATCTTCACCAATTCTTTTACTCCCGCTACTTCCAGTACGGGTCATTATCGCCAGTATCCACTGGGCATTTCTTTCTACTACAATTTGGTGTCGAGCACCACACGATCAACTAACTGAATTCCACCAAACGCTGCATACTCGCACTGCCACTGACTGGCAATCCTGCTATTCCTCATCTGACTTCCTGATGAACTGAGACCACCCCGGGTCCCCACCAAGCTATCAATACCTGGATTACCGGCTCGCACCGGTCGCTGACCCAGCACAACCCTAGCCGCTCCCAGCGACTTTCTAAGGAACTTCGACCACCTATAACTGCTCAATCTATCATGCCATTCAGGCGCTACAATTCTGGGGTCCTCGATCCCCTATCTTGAAACTAAGGTTCTTACCAGGTCCCACCTGTGCTGCTAAAACTCACGGGCCTCGCCCACGGGTCCCACCCAACCATACTACTAAGCAACCCTGCTCTCAGGTCTCACCTACACTGCTAGTCTCATACGGGCCTCGCCCACGGGTCTCACCCAACTATATCATGGAGCGTCCTCTCCCAAGGTCTCACCTCTCTAGGGCTATACAGACAAACTCCCTAGCATTCTCATCCACTACCCCTCCCTGATCCCTATCAGAACACTAGGAGATAAGGGCCTCGCCCCAACTCCGCTAACGAAGCTACTAAGGAATGCTACGGCTTACCCGTAGTCTTACATCACCATCCATTGCTAACTGCTAGTGAATGCTACGGCTGTCCCGTAGTCTTACAACACTTCCACCACTGACTGCTAGAACAAAGGCACCCACGTGCCATAAGCTCTCTAGATCCTCATTCCGACTCCCTCGAGTCCTTCGGGCGACCACAACTCGAATTCCCAACTACACACTAACCATTTCCATCATACGCACTAACTGACGGGGAGTTTCTCAAACTCCCAACCCTGAATTCTCAATCCATCAAACGCTGAACTACTTCTTTTCCTTCTCGGAGGTCACATACTCATTCTGGGTCTGCGTGCTCCTACCTGGGCACACTCGGAGGGTTCTCCCCCACTTCGATCCCGCTTACCCCTTGATGCTCAATACTCCAAAAGAGATTCCGATCTTAGTTGCCATTCCATAATCCATCTGCTAAGGAACCCAAGCCTGCCATGGTTAGGGATCTAACCATTCCCTTTCTAACGCCCTGCCACTCCGAACTAGCGAGACGTACCAATTCCCTTCCAAGCATGCTACAATTACTGCATCCTTTTAAACCTTCTTTCATTGAGCACTTCCCCTAACTACCATACAAATAACCAAGGTATGCAGATGGCATATAACATAATCACAAGCAAGCCACACCATAATACAATACTCATACCAAAAATTGATGCATAACCATAACAATATAATCATGCAAACATAAAAGAACTGAAAACGGAAGTCACATACCTGCAATGTCCGGCCCTGCTCGTGCCTCCAAGGTAGTCATCTAAAAAGCCCTGCTCCCTGCTGCAGGCGCCTCTACCCGGCCCTGACGGCCATCCGTGATCCTCAAGGTTGCGGGGGCGGGTGCCATCACCCGTCCTGCCGAAAACAAACTGGGACACTGGGCTTTCTTGTGGCCCTGCTGGTTGCAGTGAAAACATATCAAGTCGGATCCCTGCATGGTGGTAACAGTACAATCCCTGCTGAAATGACCAGTCCGACCGCACTTGAAACAGCCAGACTCGCCACCGCTACCACTCCTGCACACGCCCCCGTGCGCCCTGCCACACTTCCCGCACCGGCTGCGGTGCTGATAATCCCTCGACCTCGAATCCGATCCCTTGGGCCTTTTGCCCGACTCTGCAGCTACCTGAACCTCTTCCGGCTTTCTCTTCCGGATCTGCTCCAAATCAATTTCCCTCTCTCTAGCCCGAGAAATCATATCTTCCAGCGTCTTACAGCTGGATCTGCTCACGAACTCCCTGATGTCATCCCTCAACATCTCATGGTATCGAGCCTTCTTCATCTCCTCATCCGCGACATACTGCCGTACAAGAAGAGCCCTCTCCCTGAACTTGGCGGTGATCTCCGCCACAGTCTCAGTTGTCTGCGTCAAATCCTGAAACTCCCGTGCCAACTGCTGCACCTCAATAATTGGCGAAAACTCCGCCCTGAACCTGGCCGAGAAATCGCTCCAAGTCATGGCGTCCAAAGCGGCATCATCCCCCAGAGCATGACCAATCTCCTCCCACCAATCCCTCGCTCTGTCCTTCAGAAGACAGGAAGCGATTCTGACCTTGTCCCCCTCAGGACATCGGATCGTACGGAATGCGTTGGCAACATCAGCCAACCATCTGCTGCTAGCGATTGGGTCCCTAACCCCATGATAATCTGGTGCCCCACAAGCCCTGAACTCCCGAAATGTCAAGGTACACGATCCCATCAAAGCCATCATCTCAGTACGGAAGGCTCCCAGCCTCTCATCCAAAATCTCCAATATACCCTCCTTGATCGTGCCAAAGATCACAGGAGTCTGACTCAAAATACTGCGCGTAACCTCGGCGGATATCAACTCCCTAATTCGCTCCTCGAGCTGCTCGGCCCCTGAACCCGAGCCTGATCCCTCTCCGGCGCCTGATCCGCCCGCTGGTCTCTCTCGCAACGTCACCATACTGAAAATATAATACATCCACTATCAGAAAACTCATCACTGCTGCGAGACCAAACACACTCCCTACTAGGTTCCCGGTCTTGTCTTGGCCCTTCCCGAATCAAGTACGGATCCTCTGCTTTCAGTAGTATGGGCCCATAATACCTTCCACATCTATCCGTACTTTCCTCAGAAATTGCTTTGACTCCACCAGGTCCCTTATCCACTACTACTGCTCCCAGCACTATCCCATCCTAGGCTTACCTAGGGAAACCTCTGACTCAACTCAACCAATCCTCAGCTGCTGAAGGTCTCCTTGTGATGCCAATTAGCCATCACCTTGATACCATCACATGTGACGAGGCTCAGATAATCCTTCAAGTAAAAGTCTCGTCCCTACAACGGTTGGACTCAGACAAGAGCTGCGCAATAGGGCCAAGTCCAGCACTCTGAGATTATTCAACCCTGATCACATGTGACGTGACGTATCCACCTAATGGATAAGTCCCATCACTCAAAATCCCACAATGCACAAAGCAAGCAGCATTCGGACAAGGGGAAAATCTAACCACAACATACTCAAGCAATCATATCCAAACAGCAAGAATCTGAACTAGCATGCAACACAAACTCATAAACTCAGGCATAAACTAAACAGGCTATCCTACTACTGTCTAATCAGCACTATCATGCAGCTCAAACACATATAATAGGCACATAAGGCATCATTCCTAGATCCTTAGTCCTAATCTAGCATGCTGTTCTATCAACTGTTAATCGTAACATAAACTTGTATGGGTATTTTGGGGTACTTACTTGAGCTCGGTTGATTGCATGCACCACACCCTTTTCTCTTTTCAAAGTTCTTTTTCTTTTTGAATTCTTTTGTTTTTCTAAAACTGTTTTTAGTTCTCACAAATCTTTTTACGAAACTGTCTTTTCATTTTTGAAAACTTTTCATCCGACCCCTCAATTTGAGTTCAGGCACACCCGAGAGCATGCCCGAATCCCTCTAACCAAGGCTCTGATACCAACTTGTAACGTCCCAAAATTTCAGGCTAAAAATTTCTTTTAATAAAACATTACTTTAAGCAAAATTCATCATTTCAAAACATAAACAGAGTATTCGTTTCCAAAATAAATGTTCGTTATCAAAGTAAACATCCCCAGGCTGTCTAAACTATGGTGTGTGCCATGCGATCACCCCGAGCTCTTCCCTCCGCTACCGGAAGTACCTGAAACCAAAACTGAAAACCGTAAGCACGAAGCTTAGTGAGTTCGCCACCCTACCACATACCATGCATAACCACATACTGCACATACTGGGCCACGCCCCCTATCCTGGGCCTCGCCCCCTACCTCGGGCCTCGCCCGCTACAACGGCCCTGCCGCTCCAGGCCCCGCCTGGCTTCGAGCCCCGCTCGGATACAGATCTGTTTCGCTTAGACCTCGCCTGTCACAGGGCCCCACCCACTAACATATAATAGTACATAAACATATCACATCACATCACATAAGCTAAATACATACTAACGGATCTTGTTCTAAGGCCTCGTCTATCACTGGGCCCCGCCCATGTCCTGCTACGGATGAGTCATGGAACCCCGTCCATACTCCTGCAGATAGTGAGATACCGGCCCAGCCCACCCTCACTCCTTCCCTAACTTGGGCCTTGCCCCCTGATCTGCTGCTATTGAGATATGGAACACCATCCACACTCTGCTATTGGTGAGGTACGGGACCTCGCCCACACTCACCTCCCTACCAGGCACATACAAGTATCACACAGACAACAAGTATAAACTATCATTTAAACCATTCCTTGGGCACCCGCCCTCTATCATTGGACCTCGTCCCGAATATCATACTAGCATACTGTGCCTAGGGCTAACCCCCGGGTCTTCTACTCATAACTACATGGGCCGGCATTGTGGCCTTAGACCCATTCACACAAAGCGAAACTCACCTGATGCTGCTGAATTGTTGCTGCTAATTCCTTTGACCGCTACCTGACCACTGACTCCGAACTGCTGCTCCTCTAGCTCCCCGAGCTACCAATATCAACATAACACTTAGTCTAACTGACCTTCAAAGGTCAACTAAGTCCTCTTGTCAAAGTCAAAGTCCTGGTCAAAGTCAACCTTCCAGGTCAACCCTACTCGCCGAGTCCACTTACTGACTCGCCGAGTTTTTATGCTCAAAGTCCTTCCAATCGCGACTTGACTCGCCGAGTCAGCCCCTGACTCGCCGAGTCTACTGATTCCCGAATCCTGTCCTGTCCAACTCACTGAGTCCTTGCTCGACTCCCTGACTCGAGTCTTAACTCGAAGGGTTTGGGACTACGCGACCTGACTCGTCGAGTCTAAGAACAGACTCGCCGAGCACAAGGCAATCTTCATCCAACTCGCCGAGTTGTTCATCTAACTCGCCGAGTTCATGCCCATCTTCATCCGACTCGACGAGCTGTTCATCCCACTCGTCGAGTTCCTCCTTATCTTCATGGTACTCGCCGAGTCCACTCGAAGGACTCACCGAGTCCATTCGGATCTACTTACATGAAGAGGACTTTCGAGTCATGCATGGACTCCAAACTGTAGATCTACCCTTCCCAAGCCTTTTCCCCCCGTAAAGTTGCAAACTTTACGTGTAGAGAAGGAGATCTAGGCACAATCCACCATAAACTAGGGTTTAAGGCCAAAGGGGCTCCAAAATCGACTCAAGGGCTGATACTTTATGCTTCCCCAGCTCATAACACACTTGGATCTGAAGTAGCAACTCCAGATCCGGCTTCTAGCTCACTTGGGTGGCAAACCATGGCTTAAAAGCCCCAAATCTCACAACCATAGAAGGTCTAAAAGAGAGAAACAACTTATTACCTTCAGATACTCAGAAATGTTCCCCAAATCTTTAGATCCAAGACCACTTCTTGAAGCCTCAATGATTTCCCCTTCCTCTTCTTCCTTCAAATCACTCAATATGGCTTGGGAGTTTGAATGGGCAACTATGGGGTTTGGGGTTCGATGCTCTGGGTGCAAGAGGCAGTAAAGGGAACCTAGGAAGGAGGTTAAGGCGTTTATAAAGGATCCAAGTCCCGAATTTAGGGTTTTCCTCGCACAGACCAGACTCGCCGAGTCGGTCACTTACTCCCCGACTCGGATCCCGCTCGGACTCGCCGAGTCGCCCCTTAAAATTAAGGTTTTCTTTCCTTTCTTGGCCTTTAAAACTTTGGGTGTTAATACTCTCCCCCACTTAAACTAAACTTCGTCCTCAAAGTTTGCTATGGCCCACCGCATGCGATCTGCCTCTAATACCCAACCAGTTATTCCAGTACCAGCTGTCTACCCTCGCTGGCCTCTCGCTTGGTCATTCCGACTAACATTAGTCCTTGCAGATAATCATCTCGGGTCAACCCTGACCCTGAACATCCTGGAAACACAACTTACTCAACCGACAATCCTTCTGGTACCCTCTGATTACTGCGCTGAACCCATAGTGGTTCTCCACTTCCTTCCTTGCGCGGTTTCCTTGCCTCCCCAAGGTAATGCTCCATAACCAACTATTTCCTCTGCCACTGTGAAAACCCTATCTTCACCAATTCTTTTACTCCCGCTACTTCCAAAACGGGTCATTATCGCCAGTATCCACTGGGCATTTCTTTCTACTACAATTTGGTGTCGAGCACCACACGATCAACTAACTGAATTCCACCAAACGCTGCATACTCGCACTGCCACTGACTGGCAATCCTGCTATTCCTCATCTGACTTCCTGATGAACTGAGACCACCCCGGGTCCCCACCAAGCTATCAATACCTGGATTACCGGCTCCCACCGGTCGCTGACCCAGCACAACCCTAGCCGCTCCCAGCGACTTTCTAAGGAACTTCGACCACCTATAACTGCTCAATCTATCATGCCATTCAGGCGCTACAATTCTGGGGTCCTCGATCCCTTATCTTGAAACTAAGGTTCTTACCAGGTCCCACCTGTGCTGCTAAAACTCACGGGCCTCGCCCACGGGTCCCACCCAACCATACTACTAAGCAACCCTGCTCTCAGGTCTCACCTACACTGCTAGTCTCATACGGGCCTCGCCCACGGGTCTCACCCAACTATATCATGGAGCGTCCTCTCCCAAGGTCTCACCTCTCTAGGGCTATACAGGCAAACTCCCTAGCATTCTCATCCACTACCCCTCCCTGATCCCTATCAGAACACTAGGAGATAAGGGCCTCGCCCCAACTCCGCTAACGAAGCTACTAAGGAATGCTACGGCTTACCCGTAGTCTTACATCACCATCCATTGCTAACTGCTAGTGAATGCTACGGCTGTCCCGTAGTCTTACAACACTTCCACCACTGACTGCTAGAACAAAGGCACCCACGTGCCATAAGCTCTCTAGATCCTCATTCCGACTCCCTCGAGTCCTTCGGGCGACCACAACTCGAATTCCCAACTACACACTAACCATTTCCATCATACGCACTAACTGACGGGGAGTTTCTCAAACTCCCAACCCTGAATTCTCAATCCATCAAACGCTGAACTACTTCTTTTCCTTCTCGGAGGTCACATACTCATTCTGGGTCTGCGTGCTCCTACCTGGGCACACTCGGAGGGTTCTCCCCCACTTCGATCCCGCTTACCCCTTGATGCTCAATACTCCAAAAGAGATTCCGATCTTAGTTGCCATTCCATAATCCATCTGCTAAGGAACCCAAGCCTGCCATGGTTAGGGATCTAACCATTCCCTTTCTAACGCCCTGCCACTCCGAACTAGCGAGACGTACCAATTCCCTTCCAAGCATGCTACAATTACTGCATCCTTTTAAACCTTCTTTCATTGAGCACTTCCCCTAACTACCATACAAATAACCAAGGTATGCAGATGGCATATAACATAATCACAAGCAAGCCACACCATAATACAATACTCATACCAAAAATTGATGCATAACCATAACAATATAATCATGCAAACATAAAAGAACTGAAAACGGAAGTCACATACCTGCAATGTCCGGCCCTGCTCGTGCCTCCAAGGTAGTCATCTAAAAAGCCCTGCTCCCTGCTGCAGGCGCCTCTACCCGGCCCTGACGGCCATCCGTGATCCTCAAGGTTGCGGGGGCGGGTGCCATCACCCGTCCTGCCGAAAACAAACTGGGACACTGGGCTTTCTTGTGGCCCTGCTGGTTGCAGTGAAAACATATCAAGTCGGATCCCTGCATGGTGGTAACAGTACAATCCCTGCTGAAATGACCAGTCCGACCGCACTTGAAACAGCCAGACTCGCCACCGCTACCACTCCTGCACACGCCCCCGTGCGCCCTGCCACACTTCCCGCACCGGCTGCGGTGCTGATAATCCCTCGACCTCGAATCTGATCCCTTGGGCCTTTTGCCCGACTCTGCAGCTACCTGAACCTCTTCCGGCTTTCTCTTCCGGATCTGCTCCAAATCAATTTCCCTCTCTCTAGCCCGAGAAATCATATCTTCCAGCGTCTTACAGCTGGATCTGCTCACGAACTCCCTGATGTCATCCCTCAACATCTCATGGTATCGAGCCTTCTTCATCTCCTCATCCGCGACATACTGCCGTACAAGAAGAGCCCTCTCCCTGAACTTGGCGGTGATCTCTGCCACAGTCTCAGTTGTCTGCGTCAAATCCTGAAACTCCCGTGCCAACTGCTGCACCTCAATAATTGGCGAAAACTCCGCCCTGAACCTGGCCGAGAAATCGCTCCAAGTCATGGCGTCCAAAGCGGCATCATCCCCCAGAGCATGACCAATCTCCTCCCACCAATCCCTTGCTCTGTCCTTCAGAAGACAGGAAGCGATTCTGACCTTGTCCCCCTCAGGACATCGGATCGTACGGAATGCGTTGGCAACATCAGCCAACCATCTGCTGCTAGCGATGGGGTCCCTAACCCCATGATAATCTGGTGCCCCACAAGCCCTGAACTCCCGAAATGTCAAGGTACACGATCCCATCAAAGCCATCATCTCAGTACGGAAGGCTCCCAGCCTCTCATCCAAAATCTCCAATATACCCTCCTTGATCGTGCCAAAGATCACAGGAGTCTGACTCAAAATACTGCGTGTAACCTCGGCGGATATCAACTCCCTAATTCGCTCCTCGAGCTGCTCGGCCCCTGAACCCGAGCCTGATCCCTCTCCGGCGCCTGATCCGCCCGCTGGTCTCTCTCGCAACGTCACCATACTGAAAATATAATACATCCACTATCAGAAAACTCATCACTGCTGCGAGACCAAACACACTCCCTACTAGGTTCCCGGTCTTGTCTTGGCCCTTCCCGAATCAAGTACGGATCCTCTGCTTTCAGTAGTATGGGCCCATACTACCTTCCACATCTATCCGTACTTTCCTCAGAAATTGCTTTGACTCCACCAGGTCCCTTATCCACTACTACTGCTCCCAGCACTATCCCATCCTAGGCTTACCTAGGGAAACCTCTGACTCAACTCAACCAATCCTCAGCTGCTGAAGGTCTCCTTGTGATGCCAATTAGCCATCACCTTGATACCATCACATGTGACGAGGCTCAGATAATCCTTCAAGTAAAAGTCTCGTCCCTACAACGGTTGGACTCAGACAAGAGCTGCGCAATAGGGCCAAGTCCAGCACTCTGAGATTATTCAACCCTGATCACATGTGACGTGACGTATCCACCTAATGGATAAGTCCCATCACTCAAAATCCCACAATGCACAAAGCAAGCAGCATTCGGACAAGGGGAAAATCTAACCACAACATACTCAAGCAATCATATCCAAACAGCAAGAATCTGAACTAGCATGCAACACAAACTCATAAACTCAGGCATAAACTAAACAGGCTATCCTACTACTGTCTAATCAGCACTATCATGCAGCTCAAACACATATAATAGGCACATAAGGAATCATTCCTAGATCCTTAGTCCTAATCTAGCATGCTGTTCTATCAACTGTTAATCGTAACATAAACTTGTATGGGTATTTTGGGGTACTTACTTGAGCTCGGTTGATTGCATGCACCACACCCTTTTCTCTTTTCAAAGTTCTTTTTCTTTTTGAATTCTTTTGTTTTTCTAAAACTGTTTTTAGTTCTCACAAATCTTTTTACGAAACTGTCTTTTCATTTTTGAAAACTTTTCATCCGACCCCTCAATTTGAGTTCAGGCACACCCGAGAGCATGCCCGAATCCCTCTAACCAAGGCTCTGATACCAACTTGTAACGTCCCAAAATTTCAGGCTAAAAATTTCTTTTAATAAAACATTACTTTAAGCAAAATTCATCATTTCAAAACATAAACAAAGTATTAGTTTCCAAAATACATGTTCGTTATCAGAGTAAACATCCCCAGGCTGTCTAAACTATGGTGTGTGCCATAGTTATAGAAGTAGGGGAAAAGGAGATTGTTACCAAAATGTATTGGCAATATGTGACTTCAACATGATGTTTACGTTTGTTGTGGCCGGTTGGGAAGGGATAACACACGATTCTAGAATTTTAGCAGAAGCATTAGCAAATCCACATGCACCATTCCCGCTTCCACCACCAGGTAAATTTATGGTTATTTAAATAGTTTTATCTTAGTTTGAAAAATAAATGACTTTTTTTTGCTTTTTTACAGATAAATATTATCTTTGTGATGCTGCCTATGCAAACATTCGAGGTTTTATGGCACCGTAGCGTAATGTGAGGTATTGGCTTGGAGATTTCCGCCGAAGACGTGCATTAACGAATAAAGAAAAATTTAACCATGCGCACGCAAACTTCAGAATGTCATTGAGCGTGCTTTTGGTGTCTTGAAAGCACGATTCCCTATATTTAAGAGGATGACACCATTCTCTTTGGTTATACAACGAAACATTACCCTATCATGTTTTGCGCTTCACAATTTTATAAGAAGAGAGGGACTACATAATGAGTATTTTGCACGATATGATGAACCAAATGTCTCGGTTCGGAATAACAATGCAGTCGTTGATAATGATGAAGATGAGATTCCAACACATGGTACAACTGCGGACCGTGAATATATGACCCAGTTACGGGATGAAATTGCAGAACAATTGATGCAAAATATGGAATGAGAATTATTAAAGTTTGGTTGTTTGAAATTTATTTCAATGTTTTAAGACTACAATTATTAAATTTTTGGTATTAAAAAATTATTTTCGGTTTATTAAAGTACTTTATTTTAATTTTTTTAATATCTACAGCAGCCTGCAGACGTTAAAAAAACAAACATGTTTCTCATTACAGTCTGCAACACTTTGGTCCACCTCTTCTGCTGCAGAGGTGGACCGCAGACACCAGACAATTTCACTTTGGAAAAACAAACAACACCTAAATTAGGGGTTTGGTCCATGTGATTGGCATTTATCTGAATTTTTGGTATATATGGTTGGCAAAAATTTGATATAAATGCTCTTTGTAGTTGGCAAAAATTAAACAAATTGCATTTTTGTTCACTGATGTTGTTACCATTTAAGAATATTTGTAATGCATAGTTCAATGTAAGAATTGAATGAGGTGACATAACTAATTGGTAGGGGTGTACAAAATATCCGAAAACTGAAAAACCGAACCAAAAAACCGTACCGATGTTCAGGTTAGCCAAATCGATATTATTGAATTTTTCGGTTTGGTTAACTGAACCGGTAAAATCTTTGGTTTTTTAGTTTGGTTACGTTTCATGCTTTTTGCTACGTACGGTTAACCGAAAAACCGATATTTTATTTTCTATTTTTTAAAATATTATTTATGTTTTGTTAACATTACCTAACGGGCACGTTAAGTGTAACGGAAAATGTAACAGAAACGTTACTACCTTAGCTAAGGCCCGACCGTGGTCTAAGCGAGCATAGGCCACTAAGGCCCGACCATGGTCTAAGCGAGCATAGGCCAGGGTAGCAACTCATCTCTCATCATGTGGTAATAACATTCCATGTGATCTTCTCATTCGTTCACCGTCAATGAGAAGGCAAGAAATAGCCCAGGTGACGCCCAGAACTGAAGTCACCTGAGAGTTAGTTAGCGTCAATAGATCTTCCAGTAAGAGGAGGCCACGTTTCATGCTCACGAGGCACGATCCCCATGATACGTTAGTAATAGGTACAAAAGGATCTCTCCCGCCTCAGGGAAGGGATCTATCTTCTCCCTCAGAATTACTATCTCTCCCAGAAAAAGTAACTTGATTGTCGGAGCGACGTACCAGGAGAACACCCGGTCGTCCTTTAACGATTCTTTTGTGATTGTGTTCTCAGGCAAGCATCCAAGTCAGGTCCATTTTTTAGTGGCCAAACCATCTGCGAACATGTCACAACATTTGGCGCCATTCGGACGTATCCTCAAAGTGATACAGCCAATAGACGATGTCGGTTCTCTGTGTAAGGGGATCTAAGTTCAACTGTATCTGGAATGGCAGTAGAAGATCTGTTCGAAACACATGAACCATCCCAGGTGTTGCTAACGCCGATCTCATCAATCATGATCAGAACAACAAAATCGGGCCTCTAGAGCAGTTTCCGGTAACTGTCATCAGATATCTCACAAAATCAGATGACGATATCCAACCCTAACCTATTGCAGACGAATCCATTCAACGACCATGAGGTATTCACTATCTCTAACTCCCGTAAAAGGAACGCACCTCACCACGTAGAAAGAGAGATTGAGGTACTCTCAAGAAACCTACTCAACATCAGTTTCTCGAGCAACGATCCCAGACCATCAATTGGGATCCACGAGACCCGCTCCTTATATCAGGGTTCATTCGCAATACGAAGGTCCAGCGAATATACATCGACAATGGTAGCTGCTCCAACATACTCTACGAACACTATTTCCGGAAGCTACCTGATATGTGGGAGGAAGGGCTTCAACCCCCAACTGGTGGACCATTAGTAGGATTCACCGGGCATAACTTGTGGCCACTAGGTACCGTTCGACTGCCCTTAACATTGGTCAGCCATGACGAAAGGGACCGAATCACAAGGACAATCGAATTCTCTGTGATCAGATACCCAGCAAAACACAACATTCTGCTTGGGCGATCAGCAATTGCATTACGGCATATCGTCCCATCGACGGTACATGGCATCATTAAATTCAACACGCGACGAGGATCGGCGACGATCCTCGCCACAAGCAGCAGAGAACAACATTGCCACCAAATCATAGCCGCCCCACAACTCGTGCGCGTGTCAAAGAAATCTAAAGAGGGATGTTTCACCGAGAAACACCAGATAAACATGGAGTATCCAGAGCAACTCGTGTGAATTGGTGCTCACTTAACCGACGAAACTAAAACACGGCTAGTGGTGCTCTTGAGGCAATATTCCACCATCTTCGCCTGGAAGCCAACAGATCTGACAGGTGTCGATCGATAGGTCATCGAACACAGCTTCAATATCGCACCTGGGAGTAACCCTGTGAAGCAAAAGATGCGAGGACAGGCGGTAGACCGCATTAGGGCTATTAACACAGAAGTGGTCGACCTAGTGAGTACTGGCATACTTAGGGAAGTAAAGTTCCCAACATGGATAGCAAACTCGGTCATGGTAAGGAAAGCCAATGGGGCATGGCGAATGTGCATAGATTATTCAGATCTCAATAACGCCTGCCCAAAGGATTGCTATCCCCTACCAGAGATCGATCAGAAAGTCCAATCGCTTGAAGGTTTCCGATTCAAATGTTTTCTCGACGCATATAAGGGCTATCACTAGGTGCAAATGAAGCGAAAAGACGAAATGAAAACAACTTTCCATATCGAAACGAGCACCTTCTGCTATTGGAAAATGCCATTTGGACTCAAAAACCGTGGCGCTACTTACCATAGGCTGATGGACAAGGTATTCGCAGACCAAATTGGTCGGAATATCGAGGTCTACGTCAAGGATATGGTAATCAAAAGCCACGATGAAGAAATGTTACTCCAAGATGTGGAAGAAACCTTCAAAACGTTACCTAAAGCGCATATGAAGTTAAATCTGGCTAAGTGTACTTTCAGAGTCGAGGAGGGACAATTCCTTGGTTATCAGGTGTCTAGGGAAGGGATTCTACCTAATCCCACCAAAATACAAGAGTTCCTCGAGTCGAAAACTCCTCATAACCTTAAAGGAGTACTGGAGATCAACGGTAGGTTAACGACACTTCGAAGATTCATTGCCAAATCTACAGAAAAGGTGCTACATGTGTACCAAACACTCGAAGGACGCTTAGACAAAAACCAATTCAAATGGACACCGGAAGCGAACGTGGCCTTGCAAAAATTAAAAGACGTGCTGCAACAGCTCTCGGGGGAGACGCTACAAATGTACTTAGCAGCGTCTGAGGAGGCTATTTTCTTTGTGTTAGCCGTGGAAAGGGAAGGCAAGCAAATCCCCATTCACTTCGTTAGTAGGGCCTTGCAAGGGCCAGAAGGAAATTACCTGGCCTTGGAAAAACTGGTCCTCGCCCTAGTCTAAGTAGTTCGACGACTACAGAGGTATTTTCAAGCCCAGAAGGTGGAGGTCCTGACCAGTTACCCAATAAAACAAGTGCTGCTAAGACCGGAAAAGTCCGGACACCTGGCCAAGTGGGCCATAGAGTTAGGCGAACACGACATCCAATACCACCACATAACCAACATTAAAGCCCATTCCCTTGCTAACTTGCTGGTTGAACTCCCAGATACCATCAAAGGAGTACCAATGACAATCTCTGTCGACCCAATCGAGCCCGAGGCCGACAAACAACTTTGGAAGTTGTATACCGATGGCGCAGCAAGCAAAAAAGGCTCAGGCACAGGTCTGATCCTCTAAAGCCCCAAAGGTGAAGAGATCACCTACGCACTACGGTTCGACTTCCAATTATCTAACAATGAAGCAAAGTACGAAGCACTCCTGGATGGACTAAGGCTAGCTAAGGTGGTTGGTGCCAAACAACTAGCAGCTCTTAGTGACTCGTTGCTCGTCACAAACCAAATCAACAGAGTATACAAAGAAAAGGACCCTAGGATGCAGAAGTACCTAGATATGGTCTGTAGTTTAGCCAACACATTCAAAAGTTTTTCAATAAAGCAAATATCTCGAGGGAAAAATGCACGGGAAGATGCCCTTAGCAAGGTGGCCTCTACTTCCTACGATCATCTCACAAAGAAAGTGTTGGCCGAAGTACTCCCGGAAAGGAATATTGATAACCAGAAGGTCAATACCATATCAGCCCCTCTGTAATGGACAAAACCATTCATTGATTACCTATCCCTTGGCGTGCTTCCGGACGATCCACAGGAAGCGAGAAAATTCAAAACCAAAGCACCGCATTTTGCCATAAGGGATAATCAGTTGTACCGGAGAGGATATTTAAGCCCGTGGATTAGGTGCATCTCTAAGATGGAGGGGTAGGCATTTCTAAAAAAATCCATTTTGGAGACACGACGACACATGAAGGCGCCCACGCACTCACAGGCAAGCTACTCCGCCCTGGAGTATACTGGCCGGACGTGTATAATGATGCCTCAGTCTTAACCAAGAAATGTAAGGAATGCCAAGCATTTTCACCCTTCCAAAATCAACTAGCCATGCCATTAACAAACATCACCAACCCCTGTCCCTTCCACCAATGGGGGATCGACATAGTGGGACCATTCCCGCCAGCGCCGGAAGGAGTAAAGTTTTTACTAGTGGTCGTGGACTATTTCACCAAGTGGATAGAAGCGGAACCATTGGCCACTGTTACTGGCAAACAGATGATAAAGTTCATGAAAAAGAATATCTTAGCTCGCTTTGGAACTCCTAGAACCCTCATAAGTGACAACGATACTCAGTTTGAAGGAAGTCCCTTCAAGGAATGGTGTGAGGACAACAAAATCCACTGTCGGCTCACTTCTGTAGTGCATCCTCAGGCCAACGGACAAATGGAGATATCCAACAAAATCATAGTTAATTGTTTAAAGAAACGGCTGCTCACATCAAAGTTCGTCTGGGTGGATGAGCTCCCGACAGTTTCTTGGTCTTATCGCACCACGGCAAGGTCTAGCACGTGAGAAACACCCTTTAGTCTAACCTATGGGATGGAAGTGGTCCTCCCATTGGAAATAATTGTTGGCTCCTTACGAACAAAAAGTTTCAAGGAGGTAGCCAACGAGGAAGGGAGACGCCAAGACCTGGACATGCTTGACGAAAAACGCGAGGCAGCACAGATACGCCAAGCACTGTATAAGTCACGGGCCGAGAGCTATTACAGCCGCCAAGTCTGGGCCAAGAACTTCAAAGTTGGAGAATGGGTACTAAGGAAAAATCAGTGTAGCCATGCTAAACCATTGGGAAAGCTCAGTGTCACATAGGAAGGGCCATACAAAGTCATAGAAGCACATAAGAATGGTGCCTATGTTCTAGAAGCCCAAGATGGGCATGTCATTCCAAGAACGTGGAATGCGCAGAGCCTGCACCACTTCTACTCTTAAAACAGGTGTTAATGGTAGCACCAATGCTAGCTAATGCATTGTGTGTTCATTTTTAGTATGTAAATGTAATCAGCATAAATTACTTTACTATTTTCAGTCATATTTTTCTCTAAGCAAAACTAGAGTAAATAAGAAAGGGCAATTCAGATGCTCCTTATATCCAAATCTAAAGAGATTGTGTACGTTTACCGTTTGGCAACAAGGACTGATCATCCAACGTCACACAAGCGAAACCGTTATAAGGAGGCATCCAGGTAGTTCATATTAGAAAGGCTCAAAACCTTCCTCCTAAAACATGTTCATCAACTAAAGAACATGTGATACGAGTGTAGAAGGTTCATAAACTTCCACGAACACAAAAAACAAAACTGGGTGAGCCTCAAGATAACGATCTTGGATGCACCCAGGGTCTTTAAGCAGCAGATTAGAACAAATCTCTCAAAGACTAGCTTTAGTGAAGCAAAAAGAGTTCACTGACAAGAGAACTCAGACCAGGGGTGTAAGCAAACCTTGAGTAAATACCATGTCATGGCCAACACAAACCATACATGAAGTAAACAAAAGCAAAAAAAACTGGGTGAGCCTCACGATGATAATCTTGGCTACACCCAAGGTCTTTAAGCAGTAGATTAGAACAAATCTCTCAAAGACCAAGTTCAGTAAAGCAAAACGAGTTCACTAGCAAGAGAACTCTGACCAGGGGTGTAAGCAAACACTGTGTAATTACCATGTGATGGCCAACACAAGCCATACATGAAGCAAATAAAATAGCATGTGCGGTAATAGCAAGCATTCATACCCACAAATACATCATAAAAAGTGTCAACATCGCCGGACTCCCGGACTTTCAGGATGCCCCTAGGGGCAACAAATACAATATAAAGTAATAAAAAAAGAAAATTGTTCAACAAAGTTACATCAAAACAAGCCAAACACAAAAGATACATACCAACAGAATGTTACCATCATTGGGGAAGGATTCCTCGTTCTGAGACTCCTGAGAGAGGTTTCGAAGCCCAGCCACGTCTAGGGCACCCAAGCGCAGATTGTAATGCCCGCGTTTCTAGGCTAGGAATTAACGTTGATGTAATAGTCTAGGTTGACCTTTTTAACTCTTTCTGAAGTAATAATGATGAAATATTTGAGTATTATGTGAATTATGTGTTTATTTGCTTAATTATTATAATTTAATGAATTAAGAATAAAATAAGCGTCAAAATTAAAGTATGAGATAAGCCCTATATCTTTACATAAAGTTTTAGTGGTTGAAACAAGGATTCCAGAGATATAAAGGATGTCGAAATCCGAATTATAATGAAGAAGTTATGACATGTCAAAGTTTCGCGATAGCACCGGCACGACACTAAGTGACGTAAAATATGAATTTAAGATAGAGAGATATCTAGCCTTAGTGATCTAAATTAAAGTCGTAGATTATGTTAAACCGAGAGCGTACATAAAGAGAACACCCAAATCTGACTTCGTATGAGGAAGTTATGATTTTCCGAAGTTTTGAATTAGCGGTATGCAGCCTGAATACTCGAATATGAGATCGAGTGATTTTTAGCCAAAACAATCTAAACAAGAATCGTAGATGTCGTGGATAGTAGTCCAACGGTAAAAAGACAGACGAAAATGGACGTCGGATGAAGAAGTTATGAATTTCTAAAGGAGTTTTCCTGTCCCGGCCTACTAAAAATAATATAAAAGTAATATATTTAAAATATATTAAAAATAAAGTCAAAATTAGCCAACGGAGTCTAAACGAGAGTTGTAGACCATAATCTCACCTATGCGTCTATATGAAGAACGTCGAAAACGGAGTTCGTATGCGAAAATTATGAATTTCTAAAGTTCGGGGCGCGAAACCCCAAAACTGTCAGAGGCCACGACGTGAAAACAGTGGTCACGACGTGGCATGTTTTATGATGCCTCCTGGAGTCTACCGGACCGAACTTGCGATGACGCATGCAGTGACGATCAAGCCCACGACGTGGAAAATGAAAATTTTGCCCTATAAATAGATTTGAAGGGGCAGCCGACCAAGGTTGCTAATTCACCATTCTCTCACCCATCTTACCTCGATTCCGCAACTCTTTTAATTAAAGGATTACTTTGAAATCATTTTAAAAGCATAAATTAAACTGGTCTTTTCTAGTCGTGATTTTGGGGATGTCACAGTTGATATTAGAGCATTAGTTTAAGCGAACTAGGAATTTGTAGGATTTCTATACTTAAACTTAGAATGCTAAGTGATGATTTTGAGGTGTGTGTGTGCTGAATTATAGACACGAGCACTAGTTTATTTTAGAAAAATTGCCTAAAATGCTTTTATGTGATAAATGTTATATGTTTGCTATATATGATATTATTTGTTCGGATCTATGGTCTGTTGCCGACCAGATCTGGAAACCTTATGTGTGTAGGATTCTAAGCGTACGTCTACGAATTTAGAACTAGCATGTAAACGTTTCGGAGTGATAAGGATGATTTGATTTTCTATCGTGATTGAGGATCTAAACTCACCTTATTCGGTGTGTAGATCAAAAATGATAAGAACCAGAATTGGAGTTGGAAACGTGAATGAAGACAAGGATCAACCACCTGTGGTTGAGCGAGTACCTGTTATAGCAGCAGCACCTGAGCCAATAACAATGGATGGTGTTTAATTGATGATTCAAACAATTTTGGATCATCAGATGGAGGAGACTAGGCGGTTGCTTCAGCAGAATCGCGAAGAACCTCCTATACATGTTAAATAGCCCGAATTGAGTGAAGGGCACTCTGAAGGAGGAAACTTCAGTGGATCTGTTGGTCAAGCCAACCCACTGATAGTTAGGCAAAACAACCAAGATGGAGGGAATGATGGAATGGGATGCAAGTACAAGGACTTTCTGACTTGCAAACCATCGACCTTCACTGGAAAGGAGGATCTGATCGGAGTCATGGATTGGATCTTGGAGATGGAATTGGCCTTTATGACGTGTGGTTGCAGAGGCAAGTTGCAGACTACCTTTGCAATGCGTCAGTTCCGATGTGGATCCGTTCATTGGTGGAACACTTTGGGGAAGACCCTAAGTCCTAACGAACCACTGCAATTGACTTGGGCATAATTTTTGGTGCAATTCAAGCAAGTTGTGCTCGGCTCAAAATCTGTTGGAGTTGGAAAACAAGTTTATGACATTGACGAAATGCAGCATGTCAGTTGTTGAATATACTAATAACTTCACAGAAAAGAGGGAGTTTGCTTTGCGCATCGTCCCAAACGATCTGACTAAAGTTGACCGGTATGCAAAGGGACTCCCATGGGAGTACGCGGTGCCAGTACGCCAGGCACCTACTCTAGAGGAAGCTATTTGGGCTGCCAAGTCTGTTGAGGACATGATCAAGGAAAGAACCGCCAGCAAGGTTGAAGTTGGCGAGAAGAGAAAGTTTGAAGGAACTTCAGGTTCCAATAAGAAAACCAAATTTTCGAAGTCTGATTCGAAAAAGTTTGGAGGAAAAGGAGGTGAAGCGAAATAGGGTGAGAAGTGCAAGAAAAAGCACTTTGGGAAATGTAGTGAGGATGTAACCTGCTACAAGTGTGGAAAAATTGGGCATTTTGCCAATGAGTTTCCGTCCAAAAAAAATGTGTTTTGGTTATAATGAAGAGGGGAACATTTTGAAAGACTGTCCGAAGAAGAAGGAGGCAGCTAAGCCCAACATTCCACCAAAGCCGAAGGCGAGAGCCTTTCAGATGACACTTGAGGCTGCGAAGGATGAAGCCGATGTCGCTTCAGGTACCTTTCTCGTAAACGAATTAGCTACTCAAATTTTGTTTGATTATGGAGCCAACTACTCCTTTATTTCGCATGAGTTTGGTAGAAAACTAGCTTTGCCTGTCGATAGACTAGATAATGCTTTGTTAGTCGAAGTTGTTAGTGGCAAGTTTGTACCTGTTAGCCATCGTATGAAAAACATCTTAATTGACTTGAATGGGAATAAGTTTCACGAGGAATTATTGCCTATCGAACTTAACGGTTTCGACATCATGTTGGGGATGGATTGGGTTAGCACCAACGATGCCGAGATTTTATGCAAGAAGAAGATAGTAAAAGTGAACCCGTTAGGGAAAGAGTCATTTATGGTGTATGGGGACAAACGCAGAGTAAATTTTGGAATCATTTCGCTAATGAGAGCCAGAAAGTGTTTGGCTAAAGGATGTACATCATATTTGGCATCCGTGATCGATGCTAAGAAGGAGAAAAAGGAGATGCAGAGCATTCCTGTCGTGTGTGATTATCCGGAAGTATTTCCCGAAGATCTTCCCGGATTACTGCCTGATAGACAAGTGGAGTTCAGAATAGACTTGTTACCAGGAACGACACCAATAGCAAAGGCACCTTACCGACTAGCACCGATGGAGATGAAGAAGCTAATGATGCAACTTCAGGAGTTATTGGATAAAGGTTTCATTAGACCTAGTTCATCACCCTGGGGAGCTCTGGTGTTATTCGTGAAGAAGAAAGATGGAAGTATGAGAATGTGCATCGATTACAGAGAGCTGAACAAGGCAACAGTAAAGAATAGATATCCGTTGCCGAGGATTGATGACATGTTCGATCAACTACAAGGTTCAAGTTATTTTTCAAAGATCGACCTAAGGTCAGGATATCATCAGCTGAAAGTAAGAGAGCAGGATATAGAGAAGACTGCATTTAGAACACGATATAGACACTACGAGTTCTTGGTTATGTTGTTTGGACTAACCAATGCTCCAACAACATTCATGGATTTGATGAATAGGGTTTGTAATCCGTTCCTCGATAAATCTGTGATAGTGTTCATAGATGACATTCTGATTTATTCGGAAAGCCAAGAGTAGCATGTCAGACGGAGATCCGAAAAGTCCCACGGAGATCCGAAGCTTTTTAGGATTAGTCGGATATTACCGAAGGTTTATCCAAGGCTTTTCTTCAATCGCTAGTCCATTAACATCTTTGACCCACAAAGGAGCTACTTATGCTTGGAGTGATAAGCATAAAGAAGCATGCGAGAAGCTAAAGAAGAAGCTATGCGAGGCACCGATACTTTCTCTACCCGATGGAGTCGAAGACTTTGTTGTTTATAGCGATGCGTCAGGTGCTGGGTTGGGTTGTGTTTTGACCTAAAGGGAAAAGGTGATCGCATATGCGTCTCGACAGTTGAAGGAGCATGAAAAGAATTACCCGACTCATGATTTGGAGTTGGCAGCGGTAGTTTTTGCTCTAAAAATATGGAGGCATTACCTCTATGGCACGAAGTGCAAACTTTTCACTGATCATAAGAGTCTCCAATATCTCTTTAATCAGAAGGAATTGAATATGAGGCAACGACGCTGGCTGGAGTTACTTAAGGACTACGAGTGTGAGATACTTTACCATCCCGGTAAAGCTAATCTTGTCGCTGATGCTCTCAGTCGGCAAGTCAATGCTGAGAGAAAAAGGCCAAGAGCGTTGAGAATTGAAGTTGTCTCGACAATTGTGGAGAGTATAAAGAAAGCTCAAGAGGAAGCTTCTGAAAAGAATGACCAGAAGGAGGAACGTTTGGGCAAAACGTTGGTGTTTGATACAAACGGTCATGGACTAAAGGTTTTCCAAGATCGAATTTGGGTGCCTAGGTCAGGAGGAATAAGAGATCTTCTGATGGAAGAAACTCACAAAACCATGTACTCAATTCATCCTGGCAGCACTAAAATGTATAGGGACCTGAAACCCTATTACTGGTGGCCGACGATGAATCTTGATATTGCAAAGTACGTGGCAGAATGTGTGACGTATGTTAGAGTTAAGGCACAACATCAGAAACCATATGGAAGTTTAGAACCTTTACTTGTACCTATGGGTAAATGGGAAGACATTGTCATGGATTTTGTCACTAAACTGCCCAGAACAAAGAACGGTCACGACATGATTTGGGTGGTCGTTGATCGCTGCACTAAGATGCACACTTCATAGCAGCCAATGAGAAATGGTCTATGGATAAGCTTGTGAATTCTTACGTGAAGGAAATTGTGAGGCTTCACGGTGCTCCTTTAACGATTGTATCGGATCGTGATAGTCGTTTCTGTTGGATTAATGTCTAAGTCCATAACTATATTTGGTATGTACTTGACCTGACCCGACATGGTCCATTTGGGTTGCACTTCACCGGCACAATTTATATGGATAGTCTTTTGAGAATAGAATATTTATGATTTATATTAATATATTATAAGTTCTAATATATTAATATATAATCATATTATTTAATTAGTATTGATCAAGAATTAATTTATAATTAATTAAGTGATCAAAATGAACTAATTAAATATGGACTCTTGTATATATGGAATGGGTCAAGTTCATTTAGGTTGGGCTAAGCTTTCATGGATAGTCCATGGAGTGTTTAACCCATGGATCATATGAAATGAAAAGTCATGGGTTTAACCCTAGTATCCATCCTATATAAAGATGTCCTTGGTTGGTGAAATTGGCACTAGTGTGGGTACACTAAGAAGGGCTAGCCGATTTCACTAGAGAGAACCAAGTATCCATATTCTCTAAAGTCTTCCAAGGTGTTTTGGTGATTTGTGATTCCATTTGAGGCATCCAAACTATTGGGGCTAAGCTCTTAAAGCTTGAAGACATCAAGTTACATCAAAAGGTATGTCATATAACTAGTACTTTGTAGTGTAAGAACATCATAATATTCTAGTTAGGATTAAAGCCTTGGAAAGTTCTTATTTGCATGTATAATAGAGGAAACATAGATCCAAGGTTTATAGGGTTGCATGTACACCATAGGAGTGTTAGAATGCTCAAAACCCATCAGTGGTATCAGAGCCTAGGCTTATTTTCAATTATACATGATGCAAATTGCAGAAAAATGCTGAAAAAGTCGGATTTCGGGCATTCTGGGCACTGGACTCGCCGAGTCCATTGATGAACTCGCCGAGCCCATGAGTAAAACATCCTACTCGTCGAGTAGGTTCATGCACTCGACGAGTAGGAGCCCCAGACAGCATATATTCGACTTTTTTGGCTAGAAATGGACTAGGAACATTACCCTAAGCTGTTTTTGGACTTATAAACTTATTTTTGATGTGGTAATGTTCATACTAATCCAATTTCAAAGATAATTATCAATAGATTCATGTTTTGTATTAGTTTAAGTGTTATGCTAATTACATGAGAAAAGTTTGATTGAATTATCTTGTTCATATGAGTTGCTTAGATTAATAGATAAGTTAATTGAATAGTTGTTTTCAATCCATTTTAATCTAAGAGATGATTCTAAAATGTGTTTGTGTAACTTGTCCTCAAGTTACATGAAAGGTCACATTTAAGTTTCATAAAACTCATAAAAGTTGGCAATGGGTACAAAAATGAAGAGTCTTATCTCATTGAATGGTTTTATGACTCCATAACTTGTCCTCAAGTTATGGAAGTTCAAGAGTCACTTCATTAAGTAATAAAATGTGTAACCTTAATAAATTCCATAAGTTATAAAATAAAGAAAAGTTAATTCTTTTATTAGTTTAAAGTCTTCCATAACTTGTCCTCAAGTTATGGAACTTGAAGAGTTTTTTAATTAAAACTACTTTAAACACATAAGTTATGGAATAAGAAAAGTTTTGAAAGTTACAAAACTTGCCCACAAGTTTTGGAGTTTGAAAAGTTTTCTCTATGAATACTTTAATTCCAAGTTAGCCCTTAGAATTTTAAAACTTAAAATTCATCCCTTATACTTTATAATATTATAAGTTAATAATATATATATATGTATAAGAGCAAGTCAGTCTTATCGTTAGTAGGCCTCATTCACGAAGTCGGTCTATAAGGGGGGGGGGGTATAAGGTTACTGCCTATAAAATGGCAGTTCAATGGGTGTCCACTCTCACCTACCGCTTCCTTGACCGGTGGAGGGTCGTTAGCCGAACGGGTAGGACAAGGACTATAATTCTCCCTTCATTAAAAGTATTAATGATAAATACTAAGTAACCAAACCTTTTATAAATACCCAATCTTAGTTACTTAGGAAAATGTGAATAAGGTGCTAATCCATGAAATTACACTTTGCACTTTGTTTAAGTCGGTTAGTGGAGTGTGTGTGGTTAACCGACACACTAACTCGTATTTAACAAGGTAGGCAAAGGGTAACTTAATGTTTATCATAGTATCAATGGAGCGTGTGTGGTTAACCGGCACATCGATTGAGGGGTGAACACTTAAGAGTACCAAGTAATTTGCATGGTTACTTCACACCTTTTTTTTGTGATCCTCGGCATCCCAGTCACAAAACCTGAAGGGCACACTCGAGATTGAAACATGCCATTAAAAGTTCAATGAATCTCAAAGATCTAGGAGTTTCAAATCCAATTAAAACCTAATAAATTATTTCGTTTTTCATGGTGGAAATTGGTGAATCGTCATTCACCTACCTTCAAATATTCTATAGCTTGGATTACGGCATCCCTCTTCCAAGTTATAAAATACTTTGTTGGGTCCTAGACTTAATATTTCATATTGGGTGTTATATTAAGGACTTTAAATCAACTATCTTGAATATCTCCCAAAAGATGTCAAGTTTAGACATCTATGATCTTCCCAAATATCTTGGAACTTCACTTCCTCCACCTCCTCCAATTATTCTCCGTAACCCACAAGTTCAAGGTCACTCAAGCCCTATTGGCAAGGCAAGGTCTGGGTGTGATCACATCCTGGAGATGAAGTCACATGCTGACAAGCCGAGAGAGTTGGGCGTCAAAGTCTTGAGAAAGTTAGTGGTTCAATCACTTTGTAAGTCACATAGTGAGTTCCTTTGGGACTCCTGTGAAAGAGACTATGACAAGACCCTTAATGATCCAGAAATGCATTCTCTTCCCAATGGAAAAGGATTGGCCATAGTCAAATTGGTTGACCAAATGGTAAAGAGAAAGGCTAAGTCTGAGATAGTCCCATGTACTATTACCTAAGGGTCCATATGTTTCTATTGCCAAAGGAAGGGGCTTTAGTTACGAAGCTGCCAAACTTACCTAAGGATGGTAAAGTACAATAAGTTTGACTTTATTTCAGGTAAAGTCCATTGTCTAACTCTATTAAGTTCCTACTTGGAGATTCTTATTACAAGATGTGGCTGGGTCACATGTTGATGTTTTAAGAATCAAAGAAAAGTAAAGAAACTTAAAGGAAGTATATGTTGATTCTGATCGCGAAGATGGATTTCAATCGCATGGTTCGGTGATCAGATTTTTGAGCACGTGCTTAAGAGTTATGATAGATTGGTTAGGAATAGATGACAACAAGTTTTGATATACATCTGCATTGTAAGGATTAGTTTTCCGCAAAGTTTTAAAATAAAAGAAAAGTTTTAATTTTATTTATTTTAGAATATCCTTACAATGGCATTTGGGAAAAAAAGATGTTGTTTATATGATTCTATTGATAGCAATATTGGAAATATGAATTTGATTATTTCATTTGTGGTAGTGTCTAAATTTACCAAATAAGGAAACATTTTCATCACCCAAGTTTCAGTTGGATAGAAACTTGGAATCATGCAAATTGTATAGTATGATGAATGAGAACTTTCAAGTATTGGAAAATTAAGACTAATTACTTGTGCACTAGTCAAGTGCACCACAAAAGATCGATAAGATTATTCGTCATAATTTACTAAAGCTCAGTAAATATGGTTATACTTACAAGCTTAAAGTGTAATTCTGAGACATTGGAAAAGGTTCCAATGTAAGGCAGAGCGAATAAGAAGAACCAAATTAGGCAGAAGGATAAAAGTTTCTCAAATCTGAAAAGATGGGAGAGTACTTTAGTATCAGTTTTTATGATCATCTTAATGATTTAGAGACCTTATCACAATTCATCCTCTAAGTGCTTTCTTATAGCTAAGAAGAGGGGCTATGAATTGTTGAAGTGATTAAATCAAGAAGATGATTCATACTTCATTCCAAAACAAGTCTTAGAGTCATACTGCAAGACTGTAAGTTGAGTGACATATCTTAAAGAAGGTTTAAAACACTTGTCAAATGTAAGAGTAAAAGTTTTCTACTCTTGTACATTCGAAATTGATAAGTTGTGATGTTTTGGATAAAACAAAGACCAACTAAGGCTAATTGTGTTAAGTGTCTGTCTTGATTAGAATCCATACTATCTCTTGAATATTTGGCAAGAAAGTCTTATAGGTCAAGGAGACAGTGGGAGTCTTAAAAGTCTTGAAAGTCTCAAGAACTAATCAAGAATAAAACCTAAAAGTTCTTCACTAGCACACGAATTGAGGTTCATAACCTATCGTGTTGACATATTCTGTGCCCATTCCAATTAAAGTTGGCTTTGCATATGAGTTCGTAGAGTTCTCAATTGGTTGCACAACAACTTGGAAGCAATGGCAGGCCCTTGAGCTGCCAGGTGGCAAGAAATTAAGATTGAGTTCAGTCCATATGAGTTTGGATTTGTCATTATCCTTGTCTTGTGACTATGGTTTTGACAATTCACATGGATAAGAACACATACACTATTAAATCTAAGTGTCATAAGGTTTCTCTCCGATTCATGAAAATGATGGTGAGGAAACACTTTCACCAAGTAGATTTTAGCTAGATAGCAATTGTGATATTTGCATTCTCAAAGTCGTTAGTGGAGCGTGTGTGGTTTACCGGCACCCTAACCTGGACTTGTGAGAAGTGGCAAAGGTCTAAACAATCGAGACTATGATTACGACATCTCTTTTCATAGTTTTTAAAATTGTTTAGACACAAAAGTGTGCTATCTAAGGCAAGGTATATGTGTTTGATAAAGTTTTATCAAAGTAATCTAGTATCAGAAATCTAAACTTTGGTAAGAAAGTCAGCTAATTTCTGAGTACA
This sequence comes from Lactuca serriola, assembly GCF_051521515.1. Classification (NCBI taxonomy): domain Eukaryota; kingdom Viridiplantae; phylum Streptophyta; class Magnoliopsida; order Asterales; family Asteraceae; genus Lactuca; species Lactuca serriola. The sequence goes on from NC_136415.1 coordinate 53,121,196, forward strand.
TGTCAAAGCTAGTGGGAGCATAAGTGTTATGCTAATAATCATCATGTTAGTGGGAGCATGATAATTATGATAAAGGTTACAAGTTAGCAATGTTAATTATAGAAAACAAAAGGTTTCAATTGGGAAAAAGTTGTTTTGCTATAATTAAGGGAGAGGAAATTATACTTCATCTCAAATCTAAAAGCTTAGATTGAGGTTTTAATCGTATTTAGTCAAGGATATATATATATATATATGAATTTCATGTTGGAATGGTTCAACATAAGGAAATTTTGTATATGGGTCCATTATTTGCGTTCTAAAATTCGATTATGATTACGGCATCCCTTTTCATAATCTGAATTATGAGAACTTGGCAAATTGAAATGGAAATAGTATAGCAAAAGATTGGTTTAGTCTTTATGTGAGACATCATGAATCGTGTCCTATATGCTTCGGATATAGGATCGATTACATGTGCTATATATTCATCCTTTCTAAAAATTTCCAAATGCCTGGGGCATTAAGAAGGGAAAAGGTGTAGAGTTGGATGAGACTAAAAGGATTAAGCAATTGTTGAGGACAATCTAAGGTTTACCAAGGATTGGTTACTCAAGGACAGTTGGAAGTATAGTGTTGACTTTGGAAGGATCATATTGACATAGTCTGAAAAGAGGCAACTCTTGTTCAGAAGTGATAGTCAAAATGGAATATGGAAATGGTTCAAAGTTAGAAAGTATTCAATATGTAAGATTAGGAAACTTAATGCAAGAAGGATGTTTCCAAGGAGTTGATCTCCTCTGGAATACTCTGTAATGTTTTTTGCCAAGTCTTTGTGAATTTATGCATAATCATTACAAGAGGATCAATGCATATAAGTTTAGAATCTAACAGATTTTAGTAAATGGCATGAATTTGGAATTCTTGCATTTGCAGTAAGGAATTGGGACTGTGAAATGAGAATCATTGAAGTTATGTTCAACTGATCTATTTCGCAAAGTAAAGATCATAGACAAACATAGTGTGCATACTTAGTGTGTGGCATGACTAGTGTTTAGAAAACATAGTGTACATGCTTGGAGCATGGTATAACTAGTGTTTTAATTCAAGTATAAAGTTGATAGCTGAAACAGTATACAATGAATAATGTGTAATCATATGGTGATAAATAAAAGGTCGTTCTTCTTGATTGACTAAGTTATTCAAACTATCCACAGTCGTTCATATGTTAGAAGTAGATATGAATCAAGACTGTCATGGGTTGGCTTGTAGAGGTCCAAGTTGGTGGACAAAGTTGTGCTACAACACTCATGAGTGCTCATAAGTTCTGAGTATTGGATTCAACCCGCGCTCATTGGAATCACTTCATGGATTTTATCACGAGTGATCATGAGATGATAATATCTTATATTCTTCAAACCTAGAGACATGAGTTGTTACTATGAGTTGGTTGTACATTGATTGCACGAAAACGCATTTGGTAACTTGGTGTTATAAAACGTGCCTTTGTGTATGATTCAACAAGTAGTAGAACAATCCATATGATTCGAAGTTTATCCATTCCTTTTACCTTCGGGATAAAAGCGATATCTGTGGGCCCCTCGATGATTTAATGATGTCACATGTGAGTGCTTGGCCAAGCCAGGACTGATTTGATTTGTTCAATCAGTCAGTCGTCATGAATCGGAAATCGGGAAACAACAAATGGAAAGAGAGAATGATTATAATCCATGTCTCAGTCCATATGATATCTAGAATGGAGGAATATATGATCCCTTATCTAATGGAAAAGTTTGTTGACAAAGATCAGAGTTCGACAGCGGCTTTAAGTGCTACGATTGCCAGTTAGGTTTTAAAGTCATACTCAATAGTAGTTTTAGACTTATCCAAGTGGGAGACTGTTGGATTAATGTCTAAGTCCATAACAATATTTGGTATGTACTTGACCCGACCCGACATGGTCCATTTGGGTTGCACTTCACCGACACAATTTATGTGGATAGTCTTTTGAGAATAGAATATTTATGATTTATATTAATATATTATAAGTTCTAATATATTAATATATAATCATATTATTTAATTAGTATTGTGATGGGTTTTAGCCATAAGAACATCCTATGTGCTCATACAAACCCTAATGCTTGGATCTAGGTTTCTCTATTGTACATGCAAGTTATCCAAGACTATAAACCCTAATTCTAGCATACAAGTAATCATATTAACATAAGAATGGGTTTAAGATATTACCTTGATTGTTATGTAGAAATAACAATCACAATTCCTCCTTGTAATGACTTTAGAAAGCTTAGAGTCACAAATGTCACTCCTCTAATGGTTCACAAACACCAAGAGAAGGAGGATGAAGAGGAGAAGAGAAGGAGGCTGACCAAAACGTGTGGAAACCCTATAAGGAAGCTTGTCCACGTTTTTGGGGCATAAGGGCTCTTTAAATAGTGAGGCTATTAGGGTTATCTAACAAGGAAACCCTAATCTGGATGCTTAAGCCCTAAGCAACCCATGGACTCCTTTCCTTAAAGGCCTTGGACGATTTCCAATGGGTTTCCCCATAGAATTCGTCCAACCTTATAACATAAGGCAATCCATAGCCCAATTGCAATTGTCTTATAATTACAGTTCCAGTCCCTTAAGTTTAATTAATCTCTTTTAGTCACAAACTTAATTCTTATTAATTCTTGACTAATATTAATTAAACAATATGATTTCTCCTTTAATATATTATTCTCAAAATATATTAATAAATCATATTTAATCCTTTCTCTCCATTATTCATCCTATCAAGTTGCTTTGGTGAAGGCAACCCAAAAAGACCATGCACCATCGAGTCAAGTACATACCAAAATAGTTATGGACTTAGACACTAATCCAACAGTCTCCCACTTGGATAAGTCTAATAACTATTATGTGTATGACTTCAGATCCTGATCTGCAATCGTAGCTTTCCAAAGCCGATGTCAACTCTGATCCTATCAGATACGTGTGTCCTTTAGATAAGGGATCATATATTCCTCCATTCTATATATCGTATGAGACATGACTTCTAATCATTCTCTATGTACTATTTCTCGACTTCCGATTTATGACGACTGACTAATTGAACAAATCAAATTAGCCCTAGCCCGGTCGAGCATTTACGTTTGTCATCACAAAATCATCGAGGGGCCCAAAGATATCGCTTTTATCCTGCTTTGGATAAAAGGAACGGATAAACTTTGATTCAATGCTCGCTTGTACTTACTCACCGAATCACAGACAACAATATGTTTTATGACACCAAGTTACTGGTGCGTTTACATATTATCAATGTGCAACCGATTCGCAAGATACAACTCACACATCTCGGTTTCAAGAATATAAGATGTTATCCTCTCACCAATCACTCGTGATACAATTCATGGAGTGATCCAAGTGAGCGTGGGTTTAATCCAATGCTCAAATCATATTCATAAGCACTCATGAACGTTGCAGCAAACATTTGCTTATGTCTAATACTCTTTAGACATTCCACACACCAATTCATGGCAGTCTTCATTCATACCTACTTCCAACATATGAACGACTGTGGCCCGTTCGAATAATTTGACTGTTCTCAACCAATTAAATTATTTAGGAAGTCAAAACATGCAAAGTGAAACACAAGAATAATACTAATCCCATATGGCCTCAAACCTTTGAGCATAAATAAAACACCTTTTATTTATCACCATATCGATTACTCATTATTGGTTGTTTCGGATAATCAACTTCTTACTCGAATTATTACTACACTTGTCCCATGCTCCTAGCATGCACACAATGTTTACCTATGGTTTTTACTTTGTGAAATAGATCAAATTGAACACATTTCCAATCATACTCATTTCACAACTCCGAATCCTTTTCACAAGTGAAAGAATATCAAATTCTTGCCACTTATGAAATATGTTAGATTCTAACATTTTATGCAACGATCCTTTTGTAATGTCACTGCACTAAAGTCACAATGACTATTGCCAATGAAATTACAAAGTCCTCTATCAGAGATTGTTACAATACAATTCCTTAGATATGATGTCTCTCACTCAAAGTACATTCCTTTGAACATCCTTTTGCATAAAAGTTTCTAATCTAGACATAGATTTTCAATATTCAATTCCCAGTATGGACACGTTTTTTAATAGAATCTTATCTATTCATAATAATTTCGATATGGTCAATCCAATACTATACTTCCAACTACTCACAAGTGACCAATCCTCGGCGAACTTTGGATTGTCCTTTGATAGTTGTTTAATTATCTTAGTCAAAACCGATTCTTGTCCTTTTTCCCTCTAAATGTGCTAGACATTTGGAAAATTTTAGAATGGTCAAATATTATAGCATTTGCAATAGATCCT